>NC_049232.1:6017198-6340539 GCF_011100685.1 Canis lupus familiaris
GTTATTATTATGAGAGAGGAAGAATCAGTAATTCCTAAAGGAATTATCTCTGTGTGGGTTTTGGCCTGCTTGAGATTGAGCTGCAGGGACCTGATTTATCAGGGATTCCGTGGACAGGAGAGTGAAGGGCATACTCAAACATGCCCGAAGGAAGGAAAGCTCCAGAATGGAGGCTGAGTTTGTGTTGGCATCTTCTGAAGAGCATCAGGTCATCTCTGTGTTTACAGAACCTGGTGAGGTGTTTTTGTTGTTTAATGAATGAACGAGGTGCATAAAAATTTAGCAGTCCCCAAAGTTCCAAAAAACTCTATAATCACTGATAGTTTCTTTTTTAAAAATAATGTAAAAATATGTTTAGCAGTGGTGGCATTTTTGCCATTTTGAAAACAAGTAAATTAGCTACTATGAATATCCTTGTCAAAAACTTTTTAATCACCAAGAATCCTGCCATGATCTATATGTTCACGTGATCATATCGAAAATAATTATTAAAAAGAAAATGAGAAGTTTCATTAGTCCTTTCTGCCTCTAGAGCAGCACGGAGACTATACACTCTCTGCAGCTCTTGCTTGGGTCTGCATACTCACCGGGCTGGAGCCTGGCCTCATGCTCTCCAGCACACACAAAGCCCCACCGACCATCCCACAAACCCCAAATCCCCTCCCACACACCTGCACTGTAGAGGGCTGTGGGTGGGAGGTTCCCACTGCAGGCAGATGTGGGCAGGTGTGGGAGAGGGCTGGAGACTGGTTTCTGGTTCCTTAGCCTACTCTGTCCTGGAAACTTACTTTTCTTTTACATGGTAATTAAGTTAGATGGCCCTATTACTTCTCAATTTCAAGTACATTAGGGTTTAAGTGGCATTTTGTGAGCTGGTATAGGTACACTGTCATCTAATGTTCTAAATTCTAATCCAGGAAAATTGTGGTTTCTTCAAAAAGTTAAAAAATAAAACTACCTTATGGTCCAGCCATTGCACTACCAGACATTTACCCAAGGGATAAAAAAAATACAGATCCGAAGGGTACATGCACCCCAATGTTTATAACAGCATTATTAACAATAGCCAAACTGTGGGAAGAGCCCAAATGTCCACTGACTGATGAATGGATAAAAGAGGTGGGGTGTGTGTGTGTGTGTGTGTGTGTGTGATGGAATATTACTCAGCCATCAAAAAGAATGAAATCTTGCCATTTGCAACCGCATGAATGGAGCCAGAGTGTATTATGCTAAGCGAAATAAGTTAGAGAACAACACATATGGTATGATTTCACTCATGTGGACTTTAAGAAAGAAAACAGATGAACACATGGTAAGAAAAAAAAAGAGGAAAGTAAATCGTGAGAGACTCTTAACAATAGAGAACAAACTGAGGGTTGATGGTGGGAGGTGTATGGGGGATGGGCTAAATGGGGGATGGGCATTAAGGAAGGCACCTGTTACGATGAACACCAGGTGTTAAATCTACAAGATGAATCACTCAATTCTACTCCTGAAACCAATATTACGGTATATGTTAACTAACTAGAATTTAAATAAAAAGTTGAAAGAAAAAAATAAGTTCTAATCCAATGACATAGAAATAGATTTTTTAGATTATGACTTATTAGTTCATTGGGGTCTGGCTTTTACATAATATTGTGCCAGATGTTCCCATAACTAAATGCTTGAGGTGAATCAGTGAAGGAATCTAGCCGGTGGGCAAACCCACTATCTAAATGTTCTTAAATAAAGGATCACACTTGTAAAAGCACAGATGTTATGTGCCACTTTTGAGCTTTGGCAGTTGCAAAGCTTCTTGCCAGGTAAGAGACCGTCTCACTGCGTCTCTGTCCACAAATCTAGCGTAATACCCAGCACGCATTCCCTAGGTCATTACCGAGCACCCACTCTGTGCCTGGGGTCAGAGCAGGGAATAAAACAGGTGCAGTTCGCACTCCCTGGGGCTTCTGGTGTGCATCTGATTCTTCAGGCGAGGTGTGGTCGCCGGCACATGTTCTCAGCCACGGTCTCCTCGGGGCACTCAGCCCGGGAGGGCGCCTTCCTCCGGCTGCGGCTGCGGCTGCCGCGGGCCTGGGCAGAGCCTGTTGCTACTCAGCCTGACCTTGCCTCACTTCGCCTCAATGAGACGTGAGCGTGCACTGACCCTCCGTCCCTTGGTGCTTTCAGCTGCAGCAGTTTTTCAGCAACATGTTGGAGGAGCACCAGAGGCTCACAGTCCATGCCAAATTACAGACAATAAAGAACAAAAATCTGGAGAACAGAATGCGAAATGCCAGGATGACGGCATGGCTTCGGAAAAACACATAACCCAGTGGCCACTTCCGGCGCCCCCCTGCCTGCTCTAACGGGTTTTGCTCACACTTTTGTCTCTCAATACTTAGTGAGTCTGGAAAACCGCATGTTTTGTTATTTGTGTGTCAATCGCTTTTGCTCCGGGCAAAAATCGCTTTTGCTCCGGGGAATATTTCCTGTTCTTCCCCTGCTGTCACATTTGGCCCCGAGACTCTGCAGTCGCCCAGGATTTACCAAGCCTGCTGTATTTCTGGGGGAAATTTCACTTCTTGTTGGGCTAGGAAACCAGAGTTGACTTGAAGTGCCTCATAAAAACAAATTCACCTTAGAAAGTCTTGCTTATTCTGTTGTGAAAGGCAGTGGACTATTAAATCATTGGCTAACTGAGCACAGTCTATGCTGAGGGAAATTCAGATTTGCAACACCCTGGGGTTTATTTAGGGCAATATTTGAAAGCATAATGAGCAAACAACACCACAGTGTAAAGAAACAGAAGCCAGAAAAACAATACGCACTAGAACATAGAAAAGCCAGGGAAACCCACTTTTACAAAGAAGGAACAGATGATTTTATGAGCCCTGTGAAGTGCCTTCAGGGCCAGAAATGCGTCGTCTGCCCATGTCTGTCTCCTCGCAGTGCCTGTCACACTGCGCCCCGCTTTCCAGGCTCCTGAACCTGAGGGTGTCACACAAAGAGCCAGAATGGCAGGACCCACGAAGCGCCCTTCGGATGGGATGACAGGAGGGCTCTGCCCAGAAGCTCAGGCTGCGTCCCCACCTGTGGCCCAGGTACTCATTAGGGCGCAAGTTGATGCCCCAAAATAATGATGTCAAGAGACAGCAGCAATTAGGCACTGATCTTCAGTGCAAAAGGAAGTAGCCAAATAAAGAGAACTAAAAGGCTCACCAAAGCAGAATCTTTACGGCTTTGCACTCAGGGGACAGCGGGAAATGTGGTTTCAATTGACCAAATGGAACTGGCTTGCAGGTGGGACAACTCCAGACACGGTCCCCAGTTTACAGTTCGTGGAATTGACTTCGTTCTGTTACACCGGATTAAATCAGGATGGCTAAGGCCAATCACCCTACTCTCAACTTTGTGTGTGTTTGATTTAATTCTGTGTTTTGCTTTGGCTTTTGTTTTTGTAGAGGAGGCGGTAAAGCTTCAGATCTTCGATCTACCTCAGAGTGATGTAAAGATTTAAGAGCTGTGTTAGCTGAAAGGCTTTAAATACATCGCATAAACTCAAGGCAATGTGATCTAAAGTGTTTCCCTCTCTCTCGTGTCAGTTGATGCAGCCACAAATGAAAACGCAAGATGAGAGTTTGCTTTTGTAATCACTTCAGGAGAAGCTGCTCTCTGAATGAGCAGGAGGCCACTGAGTTGTGGCCCTGAAAACCAACCAAAGCCCCACCTCCTCCGACTCAACCATGGGTCATAGGTCAGAGAGCATTTTCTTTTGATTTAGAAATGTAAAAACCTAAACAATAAAAATATCACCATGTGTATTGTTATGTGTGAGGTATGTTCTGGCGCTTTCTAGAACATTCGTTCTGTTTCCTAAACGTCCTTCTATTGCAGTCTCAAGTTACCATAACCATGCCACGCATCTTTTCTCTTGCTTTGCTCTTTCTCCTCCTCCACTCCCTTCTTGTCTCCCTTGGGCTCTCTTTTCCCTTTCCATGGGGTAACCTTTGCCTGCCTTCTGTCTGAAGTCTTGCCACCCTGCTGTGCTGTCGATCCAAGTGCACTCAGAGGCTCTGACACTGGTCACCGGGTGTGGGTGATGCCACTACTGCCTGAGCCCACCAGAGGAGCACCTAGGCTCGGTGCTCCAGGCCATCTGTTGGAAATAAAAATCTGGTTACATCTTAGCTTCTGTAGTAACTAAGCCACACTGAAAGTGCTTATCAAATGCCAAAATATTTGATTAATAGTTTTTCCTCTAAATATGAAAAAGAATATTAAATAATGTACTTTTTCTCTTAGACGAATGAAGCTGGTTATTCCAGACAGGCATTACATTTTATTAAATTGTGCTTGGACTTAGTATAAAATGAAGTAATTATTGATTGATTACTGTGATAACAATAAGTCAGGGACAGTAACTGATATAGATTTGTGTAAATGGTATAAATGCAGTCTGACTATAAAACAATTTCTCTGACCCATCCAGTGTACCCAGTTTGCTTTACACTGTTTACTCTAGAATAAAGTTAACAAGATGCATAGGGCCATCTGGGTGGCTCAGCGGTTGAGCATCTGTCTGCCTTTGGCTCAAGGTGTGACCCCGGGGTCCTGGGATTGAGTCCTGCATTGGGCTCCCCACAGGGAGCCTGCTTCTCCCTCCACCTGTGTCTCTGCCTCTCTGTGTGTGTCTCACGAATAAATAAATAAAATCTTTTTTAAAAAAAAGAAAAAAGGGATCCCTGGGTGGCACAGTGGTTTAGCGCCTGCCTTTGGCCCAGGGCACGATCCTGGAGTCCCGGGATCGAATCCCACGTCCGGCTTCCGGTGCATGGAGCCTGCTTCTCCCTCTGCCTGTGTCTCTGCCTCTCTCTCTCTCTCTCTCTCTCTCTCTCTCTGTGTGACTATCATAAAAAAAAAAAAAAGGAAGAGCTGGGGTGAGCCAAGGAGGAGTCTATGCAGTGGGGAGCAGCTTGGTGCAGGATGGCAGAGCCAAAGAAAGTGTTTGGATAACCAAACAAGGATGTTTCCTATCTAAGTGTAACATACCTGTCACCGTTGGAAAATTAATACACGACAAGGGGTGAATAGGGCATCAAGGGAGAACTTCCTCTTAAGGATTTGGGAAAAAGGGGATCCCTGGGTGGCTCAGTGGTTTGGCGCCTGCCTTTGGCCCAGGGCGGGATCCTGGAGTCCCAGGATCCAGTCCCACATCAGGCTCCTGGCATGGAGCCTGCTTCTCCTTCCTCCTGTGTCTCTGCCTCTCTCTCTCTCTCTCTCTCTCTCTCTCGGTCTATCATAAATAAATAAATCTTAAAAAAAAGGATTTGGGAAAAAATACATTTTTTCTTGTAATTTCAACTTTTCTACCAATGTGTGATTAAATAAACTAAATTTAAAAATAAACACAAGAATCTTTCTTTTAAATCAAAACTGCAACATATTTTTCTTTCAAACCATTTTTTCATTCAAATTTGGTAATAGCCAGTCAGAGTCCTACAGCTTATCCGTTAAGCATTTCAACAAGCACAAACTGAAAACATAAGTTGGCCCAAAGCTTAGTGTCTTGTTTCAGCCAATATTTTCCATCTTAAAACCAGAGGGAGTGGGGCTCCTGGGTGGCTCAGTCGGTGAAGCATCTGCCTACAGCTCAGGTCATGATCCTGAGTTTTGGGATCGAGCCCCACGTGGGGCCTGCTCAGTGGGGAGCCTGCTTCTCCCTCTCCCTCTGCACCTTCCCCCTCCTCCCTTCCCTTCCTCCCTCCTCCCGGCTTGTGCTCTTGTGCTCTGTCTCTCTCTCAAATGAATTTTTTTAAAAAATGTATTTTAGGAATTTAAAATACAAAGAAAATTATTACTCAAAATTAAAACTATATAAATGTAAAATAAATGTAAATACTAAATTTTCAAATACAGTTTATTTGAAACTTGTATGTTGTCAGGTTGGATCCGGTTGGTAGTGAAATGAAAGAGAGAGGCCGGCAAAGGTGGGTGGAGGCAGGCTTTTGCTGGACGGGCTCTCGGGCTCTCGGGCTCTCGGGGCTCCGCGGCCGCAGGGGAGGGGGACGGGGACGGGGACGGGGACGGGGAAGTCGCGCCCTAAGGGGGTGCAGGCGAGCTCTTTGCGGGGAGGGGCAGGGGTTGCGTCCGCTCGGGGTGATAGGTATTAGGCACAGTACTGGTGGAATCCGTGTGGGGCGGTAACTGCCCATGCCCTAATATGGGGTCTGGGCGGGGTGCGGTCCCGGTTTCCCGCGCAGGTCCTCTCTCCCCCTGATGACGTGGCCTCGGCGGTCCGCTGGTGGCCGGAAAGTCCCGAGGCCAGGGTGACAAGGTGGAGGGTCCGATCCACCTTGGTTGGATCCTCCCGATCCCCCTTCATCCTGCGGGCCCAACATTCCGATCCTCTTGGTATAGGGCGTCCGTTCAGATCTGGCTACTTCCTGCTGAGTAGGGGCGCCCTGGGGTCCCTCGGAAGTGGGCAAGCGGGAGTAGGGACGTAGGAGGAGTTGGTTGGCAGATCCCCGACACTCCGCGACCTGGTTCCTGGACGAATCGGAGAGCACAAGGGGCCACCATTAATTGCATGCGGATGGTTAGGCGCGGGCTAGGAGGGGGAGCCGTGTGGCTAGCGGGGGCTGCCCCCATCGGGGTGTAGTCGGCCTCAACTGCACCTGTTTCACTGATGTGGTGACAGCATCTTCCATGAGGCACATGCAGGCCCCGCCCTGGTCTGCTCGTTCTGGAGGGCCACCTGGGCCACCTGGGCCACCTGGGCCACCTGGGCCACCGAGGCCATCTGGCGCTGGACGGAGGCCCGAGACTGCCGAGGCCTCGGCGGCCACTTGAAGCCTCTGAGGTCCTGGTGGAACCTGAGTGGATTAAGGCCCCGTCCCCAATCCCGTGGCCACCAGGGTTGAGGCCAGGTTGACCCTGACAACTAGTGGGAGAAGCATCACTCGTTTCTGCTTTTCCGGGGGGCTGGCGAGGAGGGCTGCTTCTGCCTGACTCTAGACGGTTGACCGCGAACCCGGGAGACAGGCAGACAGGAGGGAGGCCGAGGCATGGAGAGGTTTAGAAAGGGGCCACTGCCCAAGAAGCCGCCCCTAGGGGCGTGAGGAGAGGTGACATTAGACGGGGTGGCGCTGCAGAGGGAAGAGTTAGGGGTGGAATGACAGAAAGGGAATTGGCGGTTGAGAGGGTCAGTGAACAAGGGAATGTCACGGAGAAGGGAGAAGGTCCCGGGGTGTGGGTGTGGGGTTGGTGCAGTTAAATGCATTAGGGAGGGGAACGGCCACCAGGCGGCTTTGCCCAAGGCGCACAGACGGGCCCGAGCCGGCAAGGCTGGCCAGGGAAGTGCCTCGTGGGAGAAGTTTTATCCAGGAGAAGGGCCCTGGTCCTGAGCTGGGTTAGCCTGTAGGTGGGTCTGGAGACGTTGCTCCTGCGTGCGAATGGTGTGTTTGGTTACTTAGGGCGGATAGGATTTGTGGAAGTGACACCGCACATGTGCTCTCTAGATGCGGAGAGCGGCGTAGGTAGGAGGCAAAGGGCCAGGGGTGTAATTTTGCGCTTACCCCGGTCGCCCAGCAGGAATCCCAAGGTAGGTAAGTGTGTAGCATTTATGCTTCCGAAGTTATTAAAACTTAAAACTGAACCGAGTCTTTCTTTCGGAAAAGCTTTGTATACGTGAATGAATGCAACTTTGAAGCCACTATGGCAACAACTTGACTTAATCTATGCTATAGCAATACCTGAACTATATAGTGCCATTTCACACAACTACTGATAAGTGGTACATAAGTCTAGAGGCTGTAGAGCATACAATACCTGCTATAGAGCCGCGTATGCTTAAGTATGACTCTCTTGATTTAATAAAAACACTCTGCGAAGTCCATATACCAGGTTCTACTGTTAACTTCCTTCATTGGAGAAAATCAAACTAGATGAATAAAAACTAGTTTGACCTGTGTGCTGTAACACAGCTTCAGAATTCCAAATGGGATTGAGAGGCATGGAATGAAAAATAGAGACTCCTGCTCTATTTTAAACATTAATATTTTTAAATCAAGGTGTTCAAAATAATAAATTATGGGGTTTTTTTAAATAGAAACTTTAACTGGAGCACCTGGGTTCCTCAGTCAGTTAAATGTCTGACTCCTGATCTCAGCTCAGGCCTTGATCTCAGGGTCTTGAGTTCAAGCCCCACGTTGGGCTCCATGCTGGGTGTGGAGCCTGCTTAAAAAAAAAAAAAGAAAAGAAAGAAAAATTTCCTATCCAAACTGTATCTTTAAAAAAAAAAAAAGATTGTGTTTATTTGAGAAAGAGAGCAGGAATGGTGGGGAGAGGCAAAGGGAGAAGCAGGTTCCCCACTGAGCAGGGAGCCAGACTCAGGGCTCCATCCCAGGACCCAAAGATCATGATGTGAGCAGATGCTTAACTGACTAAGCCACCCAAGTACCTTCTAAAATGTATCCTTAAAAGTCTATTATAACTTACTTTCTTTGCTAAAAATGTATTTTGTAAAAAGAGGCTGTTTGTGTAGGTGTGTATGTAGAATGCAGCATAGGTAGGGGCGTGTGCATAACTAGTATGTGTGTGAACATACTGTCTTAGAATGAACCACACATTAATTTTCTTTCTTTCTTTCTTTCTTTCTTTCTTTCTTTCTTGGATGTGTAGTGGGAGGGCGGGAGGGATGGCGGGAGGGATGGATGGAGGGCGGGCGGAAGTAAGAAGGAAGGAAGGAGGAGTAATTCTTATTGTCTTTCTTTTTCTTTCTTGTCTTTTTTCTTTCTTTCTTTCTTCTTTCTTTCTTTCTTTCTTTATTCTATCTTTCTTCTTTCTTTCTTTCTTTCTTTCTTTCTCTCTTCTCCTTTTTCTTTTTCTTTTTTTGCCATGAAAAGGCAATAGCAACAGAGATAAGGCAGAGGCAACCTTTCTCTCGACGGTCTCCTACAAATAATGCCAAACTGCTGCAAGTGTTCTATTTTGATGACTTGCTGCGTCCTGAACCCTAGTAGTACATAGATACAGACCAGAGAAGTGAAGGGGGGCTAAGCTTGATGTTTGCATGAGTTTCTTTTTTCTGCCCTCAGTGCAATGATCACCCTATGACTTAGAATGGCCCCTCAATGTTAGCATCTATTACTTGAGATCAACATAGTCTGAGAGATTCATCAGTTCCTGTGAACTGGAACAATCCTTAGTCATGCCAAGGGTCTGAGGCCCCCTTCAGGAAGTTATCCTAAGAATGCCCCATAACAGAGGACAGGTATGGTTTCCTTCAGAAGATGTCTCTTGGATTTCAACAGCGAGCAGCCTTCCTAATGGGGCTTCCGTATTTATGAGCTTCTGCAAAAGCTGGGCAGGCCGAGAGTACTTATTTCTTGGGGAAGGTTGATGTTGTCCCTCATCTCTCCCTGCCTCTGCTCCAACACATCCCCAGATTTTAGAGAAATACACTCCCTATATCAATAAATAGAGAGACAAGTTTGACCCACCCACCAGAAGTCATGTGATACAGGAGAAAAAGTTGTGATCAGCAGGAAGACACCTGTCGAGGACCCCCTGCGAGCCATTTACTGAGCTATATGCTCTACATGTTTCGTCTTATCCTCAAAATACCCTGAGACAGTGTGTCCAGTAGGATCCAGCCAGAAAAACAGAAACCAGACCAGTTTCTTTGTTCTACCAAGATGATTTCTAATGTTAGGGATGAAGACGAGTGAAAAAGCAAAGGAGGCCCAAGTTAGAACTCTGAAAGCAGCTCTCCCTCTAGGGCTGGGGGTAAAGGACAAAGGTTGCAGTTACTGGAATGTAGAATTTGGGGGCAGGAGTAGGATATTCTGTTTCATTAGAGTCCACCCAGGTGTCCTCATCCCAAATCTCAGGGTCTCATTCTTCCTCAGTCAATAGCCTGACTCTCTCCATCTGGGCCTGGAAGCCTGTGAATTCAACTAGGAAATGCTGCTTCTTGTAGAGCAGCTACAAGAATTAAGAGCTTCTTCTCGAAGTGTCTTTGAGGTTCTCTGGTTCTCCGACTACTACCTGGGCTGGTCATTTTTCTCCCCCTAAGCATCCAGTGTACTCAGAAGGAGCCATGCCACCCCACCTCCTTGCAATGACAGTGGCTAACCCCAGCAGCCACCGAGTCCCTGAAGGTACTTGTTTCATTCGCTAGGTTGCTCATTGTAATCAACCCAGTTAACAGCTGGTGTCAGCGCTGTGTCCAAGGCCACCTGCGTGATCAGCATCCCACCTTGAGAGTCTATTTTGTGGGAGACTGCTGCCAGCCGCCAGGGTTCAATCAGGAAAGCGGGAACTGCGTCTGCTCTTTTTGGATTGAGAGAATTTATCAGGGATCCCTGGGTGGCTCAGTGGTCAAGCGTGTGCCTTCAGCCCCGGGCTGATCCTGGAATCTGGGATCGAGTCCCACATCGGGCTCCCTGCTTCTCCCTCTGCCTGTGTCTCTGCCTCTGTGTGTGTGTGTCTCTCATGAAAAAATAAATAAAATCTTTTTTAAAAAAAGAGAGAATTTATCATTTCAAAAAAATAGCATATAAGGAACTGAAAAGGTAAAAGAGTAACAAGGAGAAGACACCAAAGGTGGGGTGGGGAACCCTGCAAGAAATAGCTAGCCCTCCTGGGCAGGGCGAGGCCAGGTCGAGGAGGGGGCCCTGGCCAGCGGGGCTGGTATTCTGAGGGGACACACCAGGCTGGGTCGGGGAGACCAGGGGGGCCTGTGCCCAGAACTGGAATCCAGCGGCCCCCTCAGGAGCTGGCCTCCCGCAGGCCTTCCCGCGACGCGCAGCGCCCCCTGCTGGCAGAGCGGCCAAAGCCAGGCTGCGGCGCGCGGAGTCCCGTCCTAACCCCGCCGCCGCCGAAAACTAGGAGCTAGACTCGGAGCTGCCGGCGGGCGCTTAGGTCCCGGCCCAGGCCTGTGTCATCGTTCAGATCCCCGGCTCACGGCCCCGCACCAGCAGAGGCAGGAGCCAGAACGTAAAACCCACCCTGCTTACTGCCAAACCTCATTTACTTTGGGATTTTCTTTACCTTTTAATTTAGGACACGGGTTAAGATACTGTTATATGCTGACAAACCTCATCCGAAAGCTTTTTTTTTAATTTTTATTTATTTATGATAGAGAGAGAGGCAGAGGGAGAAGCAGGCTCCATGCACCGGGAGCCCGACGTGGGATTCGATCCCGGGTCTCCAGGATCGCGCCCTGGGCCAAAGGCAGGCGCCAAACCGCTGCGCCACCCAGGGATTCCCTCATCCAAGAGCTTTTAATCCGCACACACTCCTGCGGGCCGTACTACAGGGTGTCAGCAGCTCTTGGAAACACGGGCAAGGCTCTATGCAGACAGGGCCATTCAAAACAAAAGAAAACCTTTTCAGAATGATTTGTATAAAAAAAGTAAAATTTGGACTTGTACTGAAAAGAAACTCAAGGTAAGTGCATTTAAATAGGTTGTTGTCCACTCCGCAAACAGTATTTACATAGATTTTTAGGGAATGGTTGAGGTTCTAAAATAACTAGCTTCATGCTGTCAAACCATCATTTGCTATGGCTTACGATTGCATTAAAAAGGTATAGATTACAGAGGTGGCTGGCCGGCTCAATCAGAAGAACGGGTGACTCTTGATCTTGGGGTTGTGGGTTCGGGCCCATGTTGGGTGTAGAGATTACTTAAAGAAAACCTTGAAGAAGTTATAAAATATACAGGAAATATAGCCTAAGGACACTTTATTGATAGAAATAAGCGTTACATATGTAAATATGAATACGCTTATATTACTCATGAAAGCCAGCTTTAGCTGAAATGCTCTGTTCCTGTAGTTTTCATGAGCCATGTGCAGCCATAGAAAGGATTTAAATGAATTCAAAGTTTACAATATCAGACATTTAATGTAATACAAATTCTAACTGCAAATGCCAAATTTGTGCAAAATATTAGTGCTGAGAGTGTTGATGCATTTTGAGTGTCTATTGATTTTTTTTCCTTTGGAAGCAATTAATGATTTTTTTCTTTTTATATATTTTTCTCATTTATTTTTTTCTAAGTAGGCTCCACACTCAGCTTGGAGCCCAACATGGTGCTTGAACTCACAACCCTGAGATCAAGAGTCAGACATTTAACCAGCTGAGCCACAGGCACCCCTATTTTTCCTGTTTTTAATTGGGAAGACTCCTCTGAGCCTTCCTTTTTCTCACTGGTAACTTGAAAGTACTGCACTGCATTAGTGGTTTTCTCTAGGGCTTCTTGGGAGTATTTTATGGATTCTATAGCTATTGATGAAGAATAGCCAATTCTTGATTGTGTTGGCCACCAATGGGAGAGGAGGGGCGGGGGGAAGGAAGACCCAGCATGGCTCTTGACCCCAAACTCCATTTCATTAAGATAGCTCCAGTTCTATTGGTCTCACACGTTGAGGTTGATTTAGAGAACAATCTAAAAACTATGTTTGAAAACTGATGTACTACCTTGTTTCCAAAGCCCTTTCCAGGGGAGACATCACACTGACATCTAGCTTGTTCATTCCTGACAGATCTATGCAAATCGTCTTGCTCTACAGCCTCTGCAGATCCTACACATGCCCTTCTCAGAGCCCCTCATTTACCTCTGAAATGATTCATCTATGGCTGTAGAAGAGATCAAACAAATTATACTTAAGACATGTGAAAATTCTGGAGCCAGTGTCCATTTGAACTGGTCCTTGGTCACTAAGAAACATGCCTCCCACGTGGCATTCTTGAAGTGGAAAGGATATTTTAATTCTGGCTTAAGGTTTTGCGCCATCTGCTGGATATATTTATTTTGCACAGACTGTAAGAACTGCGTTTGTTCTGAGACCTTTTAAAATATTTATTACTACTTTAAAAAATTGTAAAATATATGTTTATCCTAGGAAATGTGTAAGTATTGTTGGGAAACAATAAAGGGTAAGATGAAACTCCAGAGATACCTATTGTTCTTAATGACATTTCCTTGTACACACACACAGAAGAATATGTTGTCTTTTGATTTTGGCTTGTGTTTTTTTTTTTTTTTTTTTAACACAAATTTGAGATCAACACTATATTGGTTGAGGTGGAGGCAGTAGTAAAAGAAAAGGACATATTGTGGAGCTAAGATTCACGGGAAGGGACTGTTGGGTGATTCACTCTTCCTATGTAACGCAGGAACTGAACCTTAGGTTCCAGTTTAACCAGGCAAGGTGGAATAGAGCTTAGGGAAGTGGATGAGACCCTGGAAAGTGCCTTGTATTGCTCAGATTCAGAGGAAACAGATGCCCAAAATACCATTTCCAGTGATCAATGTGGAATTGTGCTTTTCTGTTAGTATATATACTTTGACCCCCCTTGTGCTGGTTGCTGAGACCCAAGCTGTAGAACAAAGAGGCCCTATGGATCCAGTAGGGGACAGAAGTGTGTGTAGAACTAACTAGAAATCCAAGTTGGAAGCATAGAAGCAGGGGTGCTTATACTACTTGAGTAATGTGTCTGCAGAAAAACCCAAGTGGGTTCTGGTGGTGGGAACATTCCTGGCATTTAGGAATGGCTAATGGAAGTCAGGTTGATGGAAGGGGGCAGTGACAATGAGCTGGGAAAGTAGACTCAGATCACATCATGGAAAGACTAACGTGCTGAGGATCACAAAGCATCGCTAAGGTGTTAGAAGATGAAAGCGACACAATGGGACCCCATTTTGGGAGGATGTCATTATGGTCATGATATGAAGGACCAAAAGGAGAGAAACCAGGTTCGAATGTGAAGCTTGCCAGGAAGATGTGGGGGATATTAAGCAGAGATAATTCATTAATCTGGGGGCACCTGGGTGGCTAAGTCAGTTAAGTGCCTGCTTTGGGCTCAGGTCCTGATCCCAGGGTCCTGGGATGAAGTCCAGTATCAGGCTCCCTGCTCAGTGGGGAGTCTGCTTCTCCCTCTGTCCCTCCCCCCGCTCATGATCTCTCTCTCTGTCAAATAAATAAATAATCTTTTTAAAGAAATTTTTAAAATCATTATTCTGTGCACCTAGGAAACAGTGCAATCAGATAAACACAATCTATGAATAATTACTGCTAAATAAAGGAAATTTGGACCCAATTGTGAAAGATATTGGACAGCAAATGTATAGTTCTGCAGATCTTTAACAATACCCAGTCTTCCAGATGGCATAGAGCTGGAAACTCTGGAAAGCATGAGAACTGCAAGCTTCCAACAGGTCTTCAGAGCATCCCTGGGGCCTGAGAGACAGCATGGAGTGACAGAGAAAATGGAACAGAATGGGGACTTGAACAAATAAGCTACCTTGTTCCTGGAATGGCAGGTAGGCCCTGTGCATACTTGCGTTTATCAGTGACAGGACCAGGGGCATTCCAAGCTGACTTGTAAACCAGGAGCGCATATAGAGTCTTATGCTCAGAGCAGGGGCTTGGTGGGAAGATTTCCAAGTCAGCATACCTCTACTTGCTCCCCCTAGCTCATCACCCGGTCTCTCAGTCCCTCTTCCATAATCCTTCATCAGCTAGCCATCTCAGAAAGAATGGCCACCAGGCAAAGACTCCAGATAATCAGAAAAGATCAATATGGAACCTCCACAGAGGCATTGGGAGAAAAATAACAAAAAACTGATAAAGAACACATGGGAGAACAAATATACCATAAAGCAGAAGAAAATATGAACAAACTTATCCATGGAATAAAAAAATTCAGAAAACATTTCTTCTTTGAAACAAGAGGTCAAGTCACACATAGGACTCAAAAGAAATATGAGTAAAGGAGAAGAGAAGAAATAAATCGAGCTGGCAGAGGCAGACCTAATGAGATTTAGATCCACAAATGCTTATATTAGAAATAAAAAGAAAAGGAATGAAAGTTAATAAGCTAAGCATACATCTTAAGGCAATAATAAAATAACACTAAACATACCCAAAATAAAAGGTGTGAAAAATATAAAAATGAAATCAATGAATGGAAAGAAGGAAGGAAGGAAGGGACAGGGAGGATTTAGAAAGAAGGAAAGGAAGAGAGAAGAAAGAAAGAAAGAAAGAAAGAAAGAAAGAAAGAAAGAAAGAAAGAAAGAAAGAAAGAGCAAGCTTTTCCTTGATAGGATGAGAAATGTCTAAGAGAGAAGGCACAGAATAGCATTAGGAATAAAAAGAGAGACATAACTACAGATACTTCTTTTTTAATTTTTTAATTTTTATTTTTTTAAAGATTTTGTTTATTTATTTATTTGAGAAACAGACAGAGAGAGGCAGAGACACAGGCAGAGGGAGAAGCAGGCTCCATGCCGGGAACCTGACGTGGGATTCAATTCCAGGTCCCCAGGACCACGTCCTGGGCTGAAAGCGGCGCTAAACCGCTGAGCCATCCGGAGGGCCCACTACAGATACTTCTGAAATAAAAGAAAACATCATGATGTTTCTTTTTTTAAAATTATATTTATTTATTCATGAGAAATACACAGAGAGAGAGAGAAGCAGAGACACAGGCAGAGCGAGAAGCAGGCTCCATGCAGGGAGCCCGACGTGGGACTCTACCCCAGGACTCCAGGATCAGGCCCCGGGCCCAAGGCAGGTGCTAAACCGCTGAGCCACCCAGGGATCCCCCATCATGGTGTTTCAAACAAATTTATGTCAATAACTTTGAAAACTTGAAAGAAATGGTGAAGCTCCTAGGAAAATGTGATTTACCAAAACTGGTAAATTCTCATTTTGAAATGCGCTTTCTCAGTAATCACGAGTGTATCTTTCTTCCTGTCAATGAATATATTTCCTCATTCCTACATCATTTTAAAGGCTACATCGTATCACATAATTTTGTTTGATAACAGAATTGTTAATTTTTTTTAAAGATTTCATTTGTTGATTTTAGAAAGAGAGAGAGAGCCAGTGCAAACAGGATAAGGGGCAGGGGGAGAGGGGTGTGGAGAGAATCTCAAGCAGACTCCACATTGAGGGTAGAGCCTGACACAGAGCTCCATCTCACAACCCTGAGATCAGAGCCTGCGCCAAAACCAAGAGTCAGTTGTTTAACCAACTGAGCCACCCATGAAATCCCAAAGTTTTTAAATGTTTACTCACCCAACCTAGCCACTCTATAATCCAGCGATTAATTCTAGATGCTAAATTTTTACAAAGAGCTTTATCTTTCCTTAGAAGAAATTCCCCAGAGTAATTATGGGTCACAGATGCTATTTTAAAGCTTTTTTACATTCCACATGCCTATAAATTTTTTTAAGATACAGCAGGAAGGCATTTCTAGAAGAGAAAAAAACAGAAACCATTTGAGGTACAGCAATACAAATGTGTCTGGAGAATGGGAAGTCGTCCATGAGGTAACAAATGTACTATGACATTAGTAAGTGAAATTAACACAGTGTTATTTACATAATAGTTATCCTAATAGCAATAGTAAATATACAGTCATAATATAATAGTAATAATGGTAAAACAAGTCAATCTTTAAAAAAAAACCTGTTTACTTGTTCACTTGCACATCATATAAACTTATACTGATCTCTTTTCAGGTTAGAAATTGTATAAAATCATTTTTACTAGTTTTCCAGAACAGAGCTGCTGGAGCTCCTGAAACTACACGCCTCTGCATACTCTCTTCTCCCTTGCCTTATGTCCTTTGCTGGCCAGCCACTCCATTTTTGTCATTGGGAAAGATGATTATTAGAGTCTGCAGAGATAGGCAAATGCTACTGTAGTGGACTTGTGGTTCAGCCTTATCATGGCCTGGACCACCCGCTCCACCTCCCGCTAGACCCTTCCAAAAGGTGTAAACTTCTCCCACATTCAGCTCTTGCTTAGAGCAGCTGCATTCGCCTAGCATGCCCTTCCCACTTCCTCTCCACCGATGTCCCCTGTTCATTTTTCTAGATTAACTCAATTGCCACCTCTTCTCGGGAGCCCTCCTGGATACCTCCCTTCTCAGGGAAAGCCACCAGTCTCTCCACTCCCTCCCCTGGCCCCGGCAGTGTCCCAAGCGGTTGCGATGCACACGTTTTCTTTATTTGACTACATATCTCCTTCTAAACTTATGAACTCTTTAGAGAGGAACTATGTCTTAATTGTATTGTTATCTTTCACACAGTTCCTGGCCAACAACAGGCATTTAATCAATGCCTGCTGAGTGAGTGATTGGAAGAGTAGCAGTAATAGATACCCCCCAGCACTTTGGAGATGGAGCCCCTGCTCCTGGCTCAGGTTATCAGCTCCATGTACTACTGGGCCACCTCGGTGCTTCCCGCTAGGAAGTCTCCCTTTTCATAAGCAAAGCTCATTACAGTTGCACAGTGTAGCAGGACCTTAACCAAACACTAGCCACCGTGAACCTGCAGCAGTAGTACCCAGACAGTAAGGATTACTCTCAATTGGATTTTTTTCATTAATCAGTTAATAAGCCCAGTGAGAGCTTGTTTAGTAGCTGCTAAGGATGCTAACACATTCAGCAAGATAAAACTGAAGACTTTTCCTACTGCAGACCCTCTCTAGATGCTCACAACTCTCAGAGCAATGACTTTTTAATTATTTCATAAGCCACACCCTACATAATATTGAATTTATTGAAATTATTTAGCTACAAGTAACAAATTGTCTCATATCCTTACATACTGTACTAGTATAGTATAGGTAGTATGACTTGCTTACACGGGTAAATACTCTATTGTATTCTGTTATTTTAATTAAATCATATAGTCCATAAATCACTCTATATCACCTCATAGAGATCTTCCTTACTCTCTTCTCACAGGTGTATTGTATTGCATGCTTATGGCACACATGGAAGTGCCATAGTTGATTCAACCACTTGCCTATATGTGGGCATTCCAATATAAATGATACTACAATAAATAAGCTTATGAGCTGTGTTACTTATAAAGTATGGTGTTTATTACAAATTAATATACAGCTAGCTATAAACTGATAAAATGAGTTGATACAACTTACAAATATAAAGATTTTTACTCTCTAGGAATCAGTAAGAGAACTGAAGAGTGTTTTAGTATGTGAATCCTTCATTTGAAAAAGCAACCAATTTGAAATTACGTTCAATTTATTCTCCAGAAAACCTGAGGACATCTAAAGAGAGAGAAAAATATTTTCTTAGCAAAAGTCATGTTAAAACTGCAACAGAGGGGTGCCTGGCTAGCTCTGTCTGTGGAGGTACAAATCTTAATCTCGAGGTCGTGAGTTTAAGCCCCATATGAGGTATGGAACCTACTTTAAAAAAATTGCAAAAAACTCAGGAGTAGCAAATTTAGTGAGGTATTATTAACTTTATTTTTTTATTATTATTAACTTTAAAAAATATCCCATCTAGGGATCCCTGGATGGCTCAGCAGTTTAGCGCCTGCCTTCAGCCCAGGGCGTGATCCTGGAGTCTCAAGATCAAGTTCCACGGTGGGCTCCCTGCATGGAGCCTGCCTGTGTCTTTGCTTCTCTCTCTCTCTCTCTCTCTCTCTCTCTCTCAGTCTGTGTCTCTCATGAATAAATAAATAAAATCTTTAAAAAAAATTCCATCTTTTAAGTTTACATTTTTATCTTTTTGAAAACATGAAGTAAAGTTCTTCTGAAGATTTGCCAGTTAAACCATTACTGAATAGCTAATAGATTTTGCGTGAGAAGCTTGGAAATAATACAGGATAATTATATTATATGATTTATTTTCCTTTTTAAATGGAAGAATAAGAGGAAGCAATAATTTTCAATCCTCTGATTCATGTTCTTTCATGGCACTTTAATTTTTTTCTTTTAAAGTTTTCAGTTGGGACTTTCGGTTGGCGAAAATCCTTATTCTTTATAAGACTTTCCTCCATCTGGTTTTTAGAGGATTCCTATCCTTGCATTTGGCCCTTGCTGTGTTTGTTCTTTCTGTTCATCTTGTGTGGTATAAAATCAGGGAGGAGTACCTTTTCCTGTCGAGTGCATAAGAACAAAGCCAAATGTTGGCCAAAGAATATATATTTGTAAGGTGTGCTGTGGAAAAGCCTGGTAGGATGCTAAAATGCTTTGAGGTTTTTCAGTCCTTAATTAGCAAAATGGGATTAGCAATCCTTAAATGGCAAGATGGCAAAATTTTTATATGCAAAATTTCCTGTGCTATCTCAAAAATGTGGCAGTTGCTTAAGGGATATGAAGTTCAGATGAAATACACTTAATTCTGGCACCACTGGAGGGATTGTATCATTGCCAGATGGGTTGCAAGCTCTTCTAGCTGAAGATTTTGTTTCTTTTCCTTGTTCTTTGTAGCAGAAGTAATTAGGAATGAGATGGTGGTTTTTACCCTCTAATTCACAAATGAACAGGGTGGGTATGAACCTGCCAGTGAAGTGGTTTTAATGACTCACAGCACAATATCTGAGTTCTTGCAGCAGAGGCCAACAGTTAGGGAGCTGTAATTTAGAGATTAAAATATATCCTAGGCACAATTTATAAACGTGGTTTAGTTTTCTCTTGGGACAACAGTTTTTTTCAAAATGGTTTTTAGTTTAAATGCATATTTTTAAAAATTATGATATGCAAAGTTTACTGTGTAACTTCAAAAATATATCAGTTGCTTAATGGACATAAAATTTAAATCAAATATACTTAATCCTGGCACAACCTTAAGGTTTTGTAGCATTACCAGATGGGTTGCAGGCTCTTATAAGTGAAGCTTATAAATAATATGTATATTATTTATATTATACATAGTTTTTATGTAATATACCATATATTATCTATACATAAAAATTACGTGTAATATAAATAATATACCATGTATTATATATGTATTATATATAATTATATATTATGTAAGTTATATAGCATTATATATAATTCTTATATAATTTTTCATATATGCCACATATAATAATATATTGTTATATAACATTATATATTATATATTATATTACATAAAATATGTAGTAATGTAAATAATATAAATGATAAACATAATGTATAATTGTGATAAAATATTAATATAATTATAAATTATATAAAATATGATAATATATAATAATACAATAATATGCTCTCATATTATGTACTAATATAGTAATAATATAAACTATACTCTCTATATACTATATATGTGTGTGTGTATGTCTATGTGGGTGTGTGTGTGCTATTTACACTGAAATATAAATACAGCCAGGGGCAATTGGTGTTAATATTAGTGTTAATATTAGTTGAACATTTGAAGTCACATATGATACTCAAAAGTAGAGTCAAAACTAGAGCTCGAGATTCATTGCTTATTGCAGACGGAAGATGGGAGCAGATGAACTTTCTTTCCCTGATGTATGATTTTAGAATAGGCTCTTGGTGGAAGAGAGAGTTGGCATTGCTAACCACCCCCCACCTCTCTGGCTTCCCACCTCTCCTCCTCTCAGCCATTATTTAAAAAGCCCGTTCAATTATAGGAGCACCTTGGAGACCATGTGTCTTTCTCCCCAGAGGGCTTTACGGTTTCACAGCAAAACAAAGGAAACAAGGAAGTACAGTTTCTCTTGTTTCCAGTTTGTCTTCCTTCTTATTCATCCAATGGAAAGGTACGTGCAATTTCTCTTTGCCACCAGCCATGGGGTTTGATGAGGCTATTGTCCTTAAGAAAGAGTGAAAAGAGGTAGGAGGTCAGTCCTTACAAAGACGGTCCTTTTCAAAGGCTGCATTTACACTTGAGGCTGGTAGAGAAAGACAAGGCTTAAGCCATCCACCAGATGTTGACTCTGAATAAATATTGCCATATTCATGTGTTGTAGTTAAGTGTGGAAAAGAATTGCGGTCCTTTTGTTGCAAAGTGGACTGAAGTAAATATGGAAGCAAAGAAATGAGTGTAAAAGTACCTTAGGAGTCTGGAGAAAGGAACCTCCACACTTAAAATATGAGATGAGTGGTTGGAAGTGTATTTATCAGGACACTGCTATGTCAGGGAGGAAGAATTTCCTCTGCCCTTCAAGATTCTTCTAGCTGGACATAGAATCAAATCGATCAACAGGACACAAACAAATGTAATAGTGTATATACAGGGAATCCACATGGACGTGGAAATTCCAAAGACAGTGGGGCAACAGGACACTTCTATGAGCTAAGGGGAGGGGCAGGGGCTTGAGGGTACAAAAAGGAGGAAGACCATTGGCAGGAAGGTGAGAGATGTTTGGAGAATGAAGGGTTGCCCTGTTAGGAGACGTTTCTTCTGTAAAGGGGAGTATCCGTTAATGGCTGTCTTCCTGGTACAAGCAGGCAGTTGAGGGGAAGGTAAAAAGCTTTTCCTGAATCTGCTGGGTTTTGATTGCCTTTAACTCAAAATAATATTTCTGCCGCAGTGGCCCATTTTAGGGTGACCTGCCCTTGGCCCCTACAGGTGAAAATGGCCTAATCTCCCTCCGTCTCTCTTTTCCATTAACGGGGCAGACTACACACACAGGTTTCTGGGTTTTTTTTGTAATCTTTTAAATTGCAGAGAAAAATAAAAATAAAAATGTAAAAATGTATAATTCGAAAGATCCTGATTATGAAGAAGGTGTGACTGTAGAGGCCCTCGTGGATGCTAATCTGTTCAGTGACCCAGATGGGCTTTGCAGGGGGTTTGGTCTCAGATTGATGCCAGCTTGCCACATTCTGGCAGCAGCAAGAACTACTCTGTGGTCCCACTCTGCTCCACTGCTTATCCATCTCTGCTGAGCGTCCCTTCAAATTACTTTAAATACACAATATTTGTTTTCACATTTTTTTTTTAGAGAGAGAGAGAGAGAGCAGGGGAGGCAGAGAGTAGAAGGAGAGAGAGAATCTTAAGCAAATTCCCCGCTCAGCTCGGGGCCAGACACGGGGCTCAATCTCATGGTCCTGAGATCATGACCTGAGTCAAAATCAAGAATCAGGCTCTTAACTGCTTAACCGACTAAGCCATGATTTCACATTATTTCATACTGAGCCACAGAAGGGTGTGTGTGTGTGTGTGTGTGTGTGTGTGTGTGTGTAGAAAAATACAGCATAGGATACATTTTTATATTTTGTAAGTTGTCTCTAAAGCATTTACACTGTTTATCTAAGAACACTCCCAAAGGCTTGGATACAAATTACTGTGATTTCTTTTTTTAATTAATTAAAAAAAATGTTTTACTATGAATTCTTAAGGACAAATGGCAATGGAGATTTTGTTGGAGGTTAGTGTGCAGTTTTGTGCTTTGCACTGAGCTGGGAGACAGCAGCAGGGGATGGTTTAATTGATCACCAGCACCACAGCTGTTCCTGTCTCCCACGCACGTCCTTGGTGGGATCTGTGTCAGCTGTCAATTACCTTGGTGACTTTCCTTTTTTTAAAAAAGATTTTATTTATTTATTCATAGAGACAGAGAGAGAGAGAGGCAGAGACACAGGCAGAGAGAGAAGCAGGCATCATACAGAGAGCCTGACGTGGGACTCGATCCAGGTTCTCCAGGATCATGCCCTGGGCTGCAGGCGGCGCTAAACCACTGCCACCGGGGCTGCCCCGTGACCTTTCATTTTTAGCAAGTAGAGGAAACTAAGGCTGGAGACAGAATGAGATTAAAACAGCCTGAATCTGTACCGTGACTCACAAGTTTAATGAAAACCTTCTGATGAAGTCACTACTACTTTACACATTCGAATGTTCTCTGTGGAGGTCTATGTGTGAGTCTTTTCTAAATATTTTCTGAAGAGTGTCTTACAGATAGTGCCTCAGAATAAATGGCTTTTTCAGCTCCTGAATAAAAGCGGTGGGCAACTTTTGGGCTGGAGTTTAAACTGAAGGTTTTTCTTGCTTTGATAATTTGCTTGAGTCCTTAGGGATAAAAAGTAGGAAAAAATACTTATTCTACTGTATATAGACGGTATAATCGGCCCTCAAAAATTCAACTTATGGTGCTGGGGACCTCCTAAACATGAGTGTGAGGGATTCAAACATGAGCCATTTGGTCTGTGTTCCCTTCTATGACCAGTGCCCCAGGGTGAAGAGGAAGATTATCTGGATTGGGGCCTATTTCTAGGGTGACCTAGCTCCCGAGGCCCCCACAGAGCTAACAACTTGCCAGGGGATGTGATTGTGAGGTTTAAAGGTAAACAATTTATCCATGATGGCTCCTGTGCATAAGCCAACTGTCTCATTTGATGTTCAATCTGAGAAACAGTAATCTATCCCAATACTAGTGAAATGTCCAGCTATTATACAGCTATTCCCTATGCAGCATTTTCTGAAGGCATTTTCAAGGTAATTTTGTTTGCATATGACTTTCTTCTTTTTATTTTTTTGAGTCATCTCTACACCCAGCATGGGGCTCAAACCCATGACAGGAGTTGCACACTCTCCTGAGGGAGCCAGCCAGTGCCCCCAGGGGCTTTCTTCTTTCATGCTGACTCCCAAATTCTATCCTGAAATCAGATGTGGCTTGTGTGCTTGAGATGGGAGTCTCTTCCCAGCACATCCTTTGAGATGTGGGGGCAAATCTGAGATGATCCCAAATGCATCCTCCCTTATTCCTTCTCCACACTTCTTTTTGAAAAGGTTCTGAGTGGCTGACATTAACTACATCCCCTCCCTCAGCACAGTTCTGTGTAAAAATGGTGGTCATGTGTAACATCCTGAAAAAAGCTTAGTCTGGGGAGCCAGATAGTTCTGTGTTTCAAACTCAGGCAGCCTACCTGTACTTATAGGGCCAAAAGATCCTTCTGGGCCTCAGTTTGGTCATCTGAAAAGTAGAGATAACATCTAGTTCACAGTTGTGGAATTGAACAAAGTAGTATATGTAGGATGTTTAGCAAAGTACCTGACATATAGTAGGTCTCAAATAATTGGCATCCACTTGCATAATATTCATGAGATGTGTACTGAGTACTATGCAGCAGTTCCAGACTTGCTGAAGGGTAAAGAAAAGTATAAGACTACTTCCAGAACTAAAGACCTAATGGAACTCCAGTGTGGTCCTTGATCTGGTGAATTACGGAACTTGTGCTACGACATAATATCAGGGAACTGCCTCTTCCAGGAAGACCATCTTGCTATGAAGAAAAATGTCTGCTAAGCTACCCAATGTCCTTAGTGAGTCAATCGATTTTCATTCCAGCCCAAGTCTGGTACTAAATAGTTGCCCCATCCTTGGACCACACTTTGAGAAGCCCAGCTCTGGAGGACTGTGCTTCCTTGGTCCCTGGAGGAGCCTCTTCTTTGTGGGCTAGACCATATGTTGGCTCTTTAATATACAACCTGGTGTGATGTTAAGACAGAACTCAGAGTTTGTTAAAGCGATGTCCTCCACTTTGTGTTCCCTTCACTGCAGTAACCTAGAATATACCACACTGCTTCCAGCCTGATGCTTGGAGATGAGCCTTGTCTCTAGCCAGAAACCTGTTGTTTTTCGTCTCTGTGATCAGTGGAGGTGGTGGCAGTGGGTCTCCTTGCATCTGTGCAAGGGTTCCAAATCTTATTTTTATGTCCTGGACTGGGGCAACCCTGGTGGCTCAGAGGTTTAAGCGCCACCTTCAGCCTAGGGCCTGATCCTGGAGACCTGGGATCGAGTCCCACTTCGGGTTCCCTGCATGGAGCCTGCTTCTCTCTCTCCTCTCTGTGTATTCTCGTGAATAAGTAAATAAAATGTTTATATATAAAAAAAAATCAATGAAAAATTCTCGATAAATATGTCCTGGACCCCTTTGGTCAACTGTTAGATCTATGGACAATTTCTCAGAATGTTTGTTTGTTTAGAATGATGTATTTGTTTTTTATTTTTCTAATTATTTTTTAAGATTTTATTTGAGAGAGCATATGAGATGGGGGAGGGGCAGAGGGAGAGGGAGAAGCAGGCTCATCGCTGAGCTAGGAGCCCAAGAAAGGGCTCCATCAGACCCTCTGACAAATGTGTGCATTTATATCAAAGTTCCCACACAAGAGTTCCTTTTTAATTCTTTTTAAAATTTTTATTTATTTAAATAATATTTCCACCCCATGTGGGGCCTGAACTCACAATCCCAAGATCAAGAGCCATCATCTCAGGATGCCTGGATGGCTCAGTTGGTTAAGCATCTGCCTTCCACTAAGGTCATGATCCCAGGGTCCTGGGATCAAGTCTCACATCAGCTCAGCAGAGTCTATCCTTCCCACCCTACTTGTGTGCACTCTTTCTCTCTCTTAAATATATAAAAGAAATCTTTTTTAAAAAATAAAGATGAAAAAATAAATAAATAATTTTAAAAAGAGCCACAAGCTCCCCTGACTGAACCAGCCAGGTGCCCCTGGAATGATGTTTTTAATCATATGAAATAAAATCTGTAAGGTAACAAAGGAAGTCAATTCTATTGAAATACACTTACCAAATGTTAAAAACAATTTGTGACAGTAATATATGTGTTTCATTATTAGCCTATCAAACAAATCCTAGCAGCAGGCCTAAGAACTACCATCATTTTGAAGAAGCGAGAAGTGTTAATAACATTTTAACATAGATCTACAGCAACTCTAACCGGTAATGAAAACATCTGTGTTTTCTCAGGCAAGAAAGTCACAAGTCCTTGCTAACACTGTTATTATTTGTTGGCTGTGTTATAACAGAAGGAAATGCCAGAATTTCAGTTAGAGGTTAGTGGGAATAAATATGTACTTTATTCTTTACTCATCCAAGATCAAAGGCCCTGTGTTGCTACTCTGGTTAAGAGCCCTTATCTTTGGAAAGCTAAGCAAAAAAAAAAAGGGGGGGGGGATTCTGCACACTTCCATTACTTTTCCTGGGACAGATATCTCGGGCTCATAATAAAATCCAATTAAATTTCAGTCCTCAGTGAAATTCGATTATAATTTTCTTTTGCTTTATTTGGAATATAAAGGAGCAAGTCATCCCCCCCACCCCAACCTGTTTGTGGAGAACTGTATTTCACAAAGGAGTTAAATAAAATAAAATAAATTAGGCAGAGGATTTGCATAAGATACTCGTTTCTCCCCTCGCAGTTATATGGATGCTATTTTAGGAAAAATTCTAGATTGCAAAGATGGTCAGAAGATCATATTTTTCCCATGAGGAGGAAAATTTGTCACATGAAGATGGTAGAGGATTTAGGGTCCCTTTGGGGGGAAAATTTTCTTGAGGAAGCACCAAAGAGAGCCCAAGGGAAGAAGGGGCCTTCAAAGACTAGACAGGTCAGGGGAGGTTTCTAGAGGTTTCTTGGAGCAGAGAACCAAGGCTCAAAGGGGGAAGCACCAAGTTAGGTAAGAGATGGGAGGCATGTTTGTTAATGGGAGTGGTGAGCTCAGGTAAGAGCTAGGAGGTGGAGGTGGAGGTGAGACTAGGCTGGAAAGTTGGAGGTAGGTCATTGTAAGGAATCTTCTCTGCTATGTTGAGCTCATGGGATATTATTGGCAGAAAAGAATCACGGATGTCTTACCAGGAATAGGATAAAGAAATATATTATTTGAATTTAAATTCAATTAATTAACATACAGTGTATCATTTGTTTCAGAGGTAGGGTTCAGTAACTCACTGAACCCAGTGATTCATCAGTGTAACACCCAGTGCTCCTTACATCACATGGCCTTTTCATCCATATACCTAGTTACTGGACCCCTACCCCCTGAAATAAAGAAATATCTAATTTAGTAATATTAACATAACTGCAGTGGTTTGGATGGATTGAGGGTGGGAAGAAGATACAGGCAAAGGTTTTAGGATCAGATGGTAAGACTGGATACAGAAAATTATACCTACTTTCCCTAGCCTATCTTTTCCCATAGTTGCAGGACTCATTAACTGTATAGACTACCGAGATTCTTCTCTACAAATTATAACCCCAGGAGACCTTGAATTTGACAGGGTAACTGGGGCCTTGGGGTGCAAGGGCCCCTGGTTCCGGGGGTCCCAAACAGACCAGGTTCGGCCACTATCCACTGACAAAGTCCAAAGGCAGAGAGATGGGTGGTGGCCAAATGAGAAAGGAATTTATTTCAGCGAGGCCAAACTTGGGAAGACAGCAGACTAACATCTCAAAGGCCATCTCTAAACTGTTAGAAATACTTCTAGGTTTATGCAAGGAAAATGTGAGGCCAAGATCGGTGGGTAAGTGCAGGTGGGCAATAGAGGTCAGGTGTATCATTGTCATGGGGTCAGTCACGGAGTCTTGCTGGCTCGACTCAGTCCTGATGGCTTGAGGGGAGACTTTTGTTTACGTCAGGGCACATTTTGCCTGCAGGGTCTTTGGCCTGAGTTTAGAGATAAGCTGGAAAGAAGGGTTCAATCAATGAGGACGTACACACTGAGGTCACAATGGAGTGAGGTTTTTTTTTTTATATTTTATTTAAATTCAATTTGCCAACATAGAGTATAACACCCAAGAGAGTTTGAGGTCCTCTTTCAACAAGGACTTTATAATTCTTAAAACCGCTCCCTGTGATTTTATCATCAAAGTGGGAAATGCTCCACAAGAACGTTTGGCTGATCAGATGTGAAAATGCATGAGAGGTTATCAAAGTAAAAATTGCTCCGGAGTGAAGTTAAACAAGGCAAAGGAGACTTTATCCAAGGCTGTGGTGATAGGAGAGGGAACCCAGGACTTGGTGTGAATCCAGTGTGAGACAAAAGGCAGAAGGAAAAGACTAGGGGACGGGCGGGAGGTTGGTCCATGGGAAGTGTCGAGCACATGGAATTATTCCCGAGTTTGCAAGTGTTTTTCTCTGTGATGAAGGCACCTGTGTTTGCTAATTGGCACCCACCAATTAGCAAGTTGGGCTTTTCCCTCCCCCAGAGACTGGCAAACGCAGGCGCCATCTTTCTGGCTGATTACGTCTCATAGGGCTGCCTCCTCGTCTCTGGGCAAGATGTTCCTGGGTTGTACAACTGGCAAGAAGCTCCGAGAAGATTTATATCTCAATAGGACAGAGAAAGAGCTTACAGTAATGAGTTTACCCAAGTAAAAGCTCTAAGGAAAACGAGGTCAGGGCCAAGAGTCAGGAATAAGCCTGGTCTTGGGTTTTGTCAAGCTGACAGGAACGTTAAGGCTGTCTCAGTCAAGGGTAAGGACTATTAATACTACTACCCCATCTTTAGGGTAGATTCCAGCCGACAGAGAGTGAAAAGGAAGATCACTGTTAACAATGGTAGGAAAGAAAAATTAACTTCTTAACCTAATCCTGGAAACTGGAGAGCAGGATACAGAAGAGTGGGCAGCCAAGGTCTAGTGACCCAGACCTGGGAGTACAGAGGTGGAATGCCCAGCTGGAGGGCAGGTGGTGTGCCAACCCCAGGCCACCTGGTGACTCAACCCTGCCTCCTTTGGTGGAAACAATGCCCTGCTTAATGCCCATCATTAAGGAGGGCACATGATGAGATGAGCAGTGGGTATTATACTATATATTGGCAAATTGAATTCAAATAAAATTTAAAAAGAAAAGAAAAGAGTGCCCTGAAGACAGCCCCAGCAGTGGATGAGGGAGAAGAAAAGCGGCAGGACTGTGGAAGCCCCCTTCAGAGCTTGGTCCTCTCTGAGACAACACTGCAGAGCAGCCTGGGCTGTGCATTTGCGATTAGCATCATGTGTTAGCTTCACCAGAGTCACACACACACACACACACACACACACACACACACACACACAAAACAGTGCCCCATGTATACAATAAGTATTTTGAAGTAAATTAGAGGTATGTCAGCAGCCAAGTTTTCTGGAACACTGATGCCTTCTCCTTATCCCCAGTTGTACTAGAAATTTGTCAGAAAACCTGACTGAGGAGGTCAGGGATTTTAGAGGCACCCTGGGGGACTCTCTGCACTGCAAAGAGGTGACACTGGAACCACAGGAGTGGATGAGATTTTCACAGTGTTACTGGGGATATAGGGCATTCATGTCTTCCTTTTTTTCAAGGGCCTAAGTATAACCCGGGAAGAATGAGGGTCTAAGAATTCATCCTTGTCTTAAAGAGGAGAAGGTCTTAGCATTGCCTGCTCCAGCGAGGTCTGTGATGCTGAGAACTGTAAAAGGTATGTTTGATTTGCTCATGAAACACCCAGAGGAGAAGAGTGTCAGTCAAGTCAAGGGATCTGGGAGTTGGTGGGGTGAGGGTGGGGCGCAGATGCTTGGTCTTAGCTTGAGAGGTAAAAAAAAAAAAAAAAAAAGGTGAGGAAGCTGGATGGCTTTTTCAGGAAACCTGGCTTTGAAAGAAAGAAAAATGTAGGGAAGAAAGTCACAGGACTAAGTTACTGGGGATGTATGATATATATTTTTTAAAGATTTTATTTATTTACTCATGAGAGACACGAAAGAGAGGCAGAGACACAGGCAGAGACTCCCCACAGGGAGCCTGATGCAGGACTCAATCCCAGGACCCCAGCACCTGACCTGAGCTCAAAGCTGATGCTCAACCACTGAGCCACCCAGGTGGGGACACCCAGAGAGGATGTATGATATTAATGTATTCCACTTTATCTCCCCAATTATTTTTTCAGTGATCAGAAATGAATGACCAATCAGACAAAAACAATTCCACTCACGAGGGACACACAAGTCAAAGTCCTCCTGAGAAAAACTGTCACATTGGACAGAAGCAACTGGTATGGCAAATGGATATTAGGGTTTCATGGTATTTGGAGAGGTCTCAATTTGGAGATCTCTGAGGTGAGCGTGGACTTGGGTGGAAGGTGGGTCCAGTCAGGATTTCACAGGAAGGTTCTCTGCTTCTCTATGAATGGGACCTTCCCCTTACACTTTCCACTCTGGTCCCTGCGGGGCTGGTCCCATTTCACATGTGCCCCCCCTCCTCCACCCCCCCGCCACTTACCTCTCTTGATTTATAGCCCAGTGTTCTGTGCAATAAAATCCTGCCCTTGAAGAAGAGTATTTTAAAAACCTTTGTTTTTTTTTCTTCCCTATTATGTGCTGGTCATAATTCTAAAACTTTGTATATATTAATTCACCAAATCCTTCTCACAAACAAGATGCTCCTGTTAGCCCATTTTGCAGAAAGGAGACTCTGAGGTTCAGAGAAGTGGGAGCTGGCTGGAGGCATGCCACTACCGAGGGGCAGCGCCAAGACCTGGACACAGCTGGCCTTGCCCTCAGGTCTCTGTCCCCAGACTCTTGCTATGCAACGGAGAATGGTAATCGATGGTATGGAGTTGCATTTTTTCATGGCCATACCTAATCACCGAGTTGTTTCATGAGGTTAAGTTTGTAAAGCAAACCCATACATACACACACCGCGATGAAAATGTCAAGAAACGTGTGTATGTTATCTTAGGCAGCCTGGACTAGTATCAAGCTCAATGGACTGCCGATCAGGCCGCGACTCTGTCACTGGTTTGTACACTGGTTTGTACAACATCCCCTTTTGTTTCCAGGTAAAATATTTCATCTGTATGTCCATCAGCCTGTGTGTTTGGGGGCCATTCAGATGCTTCTCTCCTAAAATCCTTGAGCAGGGCATGCCCTTTCCTCATGACATATGTGCTACATTTTTGAAATAAGGTATCAGGATTTATCAAAGCATCTTTGTTGCTTGTCTCCATTAGGCTTGGTTTCCCTTCCAATTGTAAATGGACCGTTTCTTTTGAAAATTTCCACTAACACTCTAGAAAGCCATTCTAGGAAAATTTTCTTTTTCAAGTGTGGCTTTCACTGAGAGCGGATCTTTCAGGCTTCATACTGCCTCAAAGCCCTGATGGAGTCCACACACCCAAGTAATGACTGTTTTGAAACCTCTTCGAGAACATGGAATTCAGGGGGAGGGGCCGTGTGCACCTGGGGTTCTCACTGTGGTTTGAGGTGCTTCAGACGCTCCACCTGGGTTTCTCAAGCCAACAACTGCAGGACTTTACTCCCTTGTTTTTGTCCTCCATAAAACGCTAATTCTGACTTTCATCCCCACCAGATTTGAGAAGCCACCGGGTATTTTGCAAGTACAAAAGAAATTTTGTTCCTGCTTGGTTTATATATATATATAAACAACTAAGCAGAACAACAACAACAGCAATACACACACACATACATAATACATATACATAATATATACATATATATATAGCTATTTATATTTATAAATTTAATTTATTTATTTGTTTATTTATTTTATTACTTATTTATTAAAGTAGGCTCCATGCCCAGTGTGGAGCCCAATGTGGGGCTTGAATTCACAACCCTGAGATCAAGACCCAAGCTGAGAGGCACCTGGGTGGTACAGATGATTAAGCATCTGACTCTTGATTTTGGCTCGGTTTGGGATCTCAAGATAGTGAGATTGAGCTCTGTCCTCAGCAGGGAGTCTGCTTAAGACTATCTCTCCATCTCTGTCTGCCCCTCCCCTTCCTTTAAAATAAATACATAAATCTTAAAAAAAAAAAAAAAAAAAAGACCCAAGCTGAGATCAGGAGTTAGAAGCTCAACTGACGGAGCCACCCAGACACACTCCTTTATTTATATTATATGAGTTTTATACTATGGATTTCTTTATTCAGAATCCCCTGCTTTGAGGAAATTTACAACATCTTTTGAAATGTGATGAAATTAAGCTGTTTATTTCTCTAAGTAAAACATCTGTACTTTCATGACATTATGGCAAAAGTTACAGAAGGTTTATTTTGATACAACATAAAACAAAATTATCCAGTTCTTACTACCAATATATGTTATTTGTTTCATAGCAACAGATAGAGCGGCAGTTAAAATGCTTGGCGTTTCAAAACCCGGGCCCACAGGTAGCAGACTTCAATCCTGAAACAAGGCAGCAGAAAAAGAAAGCTCGGATGTCAAAGATGAATGAGTATTTTTCTGTAAAATACAAGTAAGATCATGATTTCTTACATTTGATTTGTGGGATTATAAAATACATGAGTTTTGGCAAAGGAGAGGTTGCCTCTTTTTTATGTTTTAAAAATATCTTTTCTAAAGTACAGTATCACCCAATGTGTTTGGAAGTTAGTAACTTCAAGAAATAGGCAATAATCCCAAACTAGGAATCAATTTTTTTTAAAGAAGAAGGAAGGAATCAATTTTTTTCAAGAAGCCCTTGGATTAGAGTAATAGCTTCAGTAAGAAAGATGATGAAAAGTAAGAAAGATGTATCACCAGAAGGAGAAATAATATAATCGTGGGAATGAATTCAGGTATCAAATATGCAAGGATATATCATAAGTGCAATGATTGCTGATATAGGAAAGATGATACGGTTCAGAGCCAATGGCTAAGAAAGAAATCTTGAGACATCTTTGGTACAAAAAGGTGGTTTTATTAAAGCACAGGGATAGGACCCGGGAGCAGAAAGAGCTTCACTGGGGTCATGAGGAACGGCACATTATGCACTTTCACGTTGGAAGGGGGTTATGGATAGTGTTAGCCTCCCAGGTATTTTGGAAACAAGGTTTCCAGGATCCTGAGGGCCCTAGCTATTGTTGGGAAAGGTCATTTATTACTGTTTAGTAAACCTTCAGTCATGAGTCCATGCAGATGTATGTCAGTGGGTCATATGCTTGGGGATGACTGCCAACATGGATCTTGGTGGGTAGAGATAAAGGAAGTTTCAAAAGGAATTGTTATATGTTAAAGTAGACTCACAGGGTCCTGGGGGTTGGGCTAAGATTGCCTTTTGCCCTTAGCCAAGAATCAACATCAAGGCTGCTGAGTTCCCAGAGGACTGTCACTCTGCCTATTTCAAGGACTTGTCAGTGGGCTGTAGGTAGTAAAAAAATTTAATAATTTTTTCTGCTTTGTTTCCGACATCAATTATTAGCACATCATAAGTATAAGCAAACCCTAAAGAAAAAGATTGATGAATTTGACTATATCAAAATTAAGAATTTATGTCCATTAAAAGACACCTGAAAAATAATGAAAGACAAACCACAAGATAGGAGAAGCTATTTATAATTTGAAAGATTATGTATCCAAAATATATACAAGTCAATAAGAAAAGGTTAAACATCCAAAGAGAAAAATGAACCAATCAACGAACAGGCATTTTGTAGAAGAAAAGGTTAAGAAACATTCAGGATATGGAATCACAGGGCAGCCCCAGTGGTGCAGCAGTTTGGCGCCACCTGCAGCCTAGGGCGTGATCCTGGAGACCCTGGATCGAGTCCCACGTCAGGCTCCCTGCATGGAGCCTGCTTCTCCCTCTGCCTGTGTCTCTGCCTCTCTCTCTCTGTGTGTCTCTATGAATAAATAAATAAGTAATCTTTAAAAAAAAAAAAAGGATATGGAATCACATCAGTGTAGTACAGGGCAGTGCCCCACTTCCCCAGAGAGGCAGTACTTAGTCTGATAATGTCAATGTTGATGAAGCTATTGGTCATGAACTTAGTCTAATATGGTGCAACCACTCTTTAAAAAATTTTAGTATCACCTATATACCTTATGACCTAACATCTTCACTTTTGCTTATATATCCTAGAAAAACTCTTATACATGTACAACAGGGGACATGTTCAAAAATTTCATAGCATTGCTATAACAATAAAGAAAATAAGATAGCAATAGTTGGGGATCCCTGGGTGGCTCAGCGGTTTAGCGCCTGCCTTCAGCCCAGGGCGTGATCCTAGAGACCTGGGATCGAGACCCACATCGGGCTCCCTGCATGAAGCCTGCTTCTCCCGCTGCCTGTGTTTCTGCCTCTCTCTGTGTGTGTCTCTCATGAATAAATAAATTTTAAAAAATCTTAAAAAAAAAGATAGTAATAGTCAAAATGCCCATCCATAATGGAAAAGATGAGAAACTTGTATATTCTCAGTGGAATATACAAGTTATACAGTGGAATGCACATAGAAGTGAAAATATTTGAATAACAGCTAGATGTACCATCATGAGTAAGTTGCAAATCACGACATAGGGAAATGCAATGTGCTTGGGGATTCATACACATGTAACCGAAACAGGGAGATGATTTTTTCCCCACCCAACACGGGGCTTGAACTCACGATTCCAAGTGCCAGGACTCCGAGATCAAGAGTTGCATGCTCTACCAACTGAGCCAGACAGAGACTTGATTTTTGTAACCTGATTTTTGTAACATGATTATGACATGATTTTTATAACAGCAAGCTGTGGTTCCTCTTAGAAGGTGGGGTTGAGGGATGCAGTGGGCAGGGCATGAAGAGGATGTCAACGCTGTTAGACCCTTTATCAGGTTGGGCAGTGGGCATGTGGAGGTTTGCTTCGTCTTTTTTATTTGTGCATGTATGTTTTGCACGCTTGTGTGTGTATGATAATTCAGAATTTTATAGAAGATAGCATCAGGTGGGCAGGAAATTATAAAATTTGCCTGTTGGTATCTGAATTAAGGTGAGGGAATAATTTGGGTTGAGGCAAAGGGACCAGGACAAGGTCCCATATCGGCTCTCCGGTGGCTTCATGACCACCCACTCCCCGATTTCCATAATGGATTTTAAATCCCCTGGTGTGCTGACATCTGAATCTCCTGGTGGGCGTGGCAGGGGGTGGGAAGCCCTCCTGCCACGGATGAAGTGCTTTAAATATCACTCTTCAGTGGAAGGTATTCCTGTGGAAGGGAGAACATGAGGCGTCAGGCAGCGGGTCTCCATAGCGATCCTCTGTTAGGGATCCCTGCTTTGTTAGGAGAAGGAAGGAGGGAAGGAGAGGGGAGAGCATTACTGTGTCTGCTTCAGGACAAAGGGTGGAGAAGTCTCCTAATCTTACCACACGAGCTGAGGGCCAGCCTTTTTTTTTTTTTTTTTTTAATTTCCAATTCTTTTTTTTTTTTTAAAGATTTTATTTATTTATTCATTTAGAGAGAGAGAGAGAAGCAGAGACACAGGCAGAGGGAGAAGCAGGCCCCATGCAGGGAGCCCTATGCGGACTCGATCCAGGGTCTCCAGGATCACGCCCTGGGCTGCAGGCGGCGCTAAACCGCTGAGCCACCTGGGCTGCCCTTAATTTCCAATTCTTAATAATGGATATAGGCTGTCCTGAGACACTTTTCTTACACTAAGGCTTTCAAGCAGCTCAATTTTGAAAGGGTTTATTTCAAAAGAACCTGTATTTGAGAGGCTGGTAAAATTCTTGTGAATGCTTTCGCCTCCTGGACGATGGTGGGGCTGGCAGAGGAAGGGTGGGAACCCAAAGCTGGGGTGCAGCCCCTGATGAGCCTCTAGCAAGGAGCTTCCTGCCCGCGCACAGCGCTTACCAGGGGTCCCACCTCGGTCACCTGCTTTCTCCCTCCGCCCTGGGTAATGGGCAGAACCAGAAAGGAACAGAGGCAGGGGCCCCTGGAGACTGTTAACAGAGGAGGGGTGTGTGTGTGTGTTTTCCCGTTGATGGAACAGAGACAGTTCTAACATTTATCTTAAGTCATTAAAAAACAGAATCATATTCACCAGAGTGCTTGTTTGTAGAAAGAAAAAAGTGTAATTTATCAGGGAAAGTTCTTATCAGGAATGCTTATAGTCTTTTTTTTTTTTTAAGGTTTTATTTATTTATTCATGAGAGATAGGGAGAGAGAGAGAGAGAAAGAGAGGCAGAGGGAGAAGCAGGCCTCCTGCAAGGAGGGACTCCCGCCTCAGTGGGACTCGATCCCAGATCCTGAGATCACACCCTGAGCCAAAGGCACATGCTCAACCGCTGAGCCCCCCAGGCGTCCCAGGAATGCTTATAGTCTTAAAGACAAGTTGGGGGCAGGGCATTTGTAGGAAGAAGCTTCTATCCAGCTGGTCTTTATAACCTGCTTTGGTGCAATATTACTCTCCCCGGCACGCTGGAAGAACGAAGGGTACTGTCGGGGACTAGCCTGGCCCTGTTGGAAATTGGTAGAATTTCGACGGGGCACCGCTGCGAGAGACTATTCTTTTTATTTTTTTTATTTATTTATTTTTTTTATTTATGATAGTCACAGAGAGAGAGAGAGAGAGAGGCAGAGACACAGGCAGAGGGAGAAGCAGGCTCCATGCACCGGGAGCCCGACGTGGGATTCGATCCCGGGTCTCCAGGATCGCGCCCTGGGCCAAAGGCAGGCGCCAAACCGCTGCGCCACCCAGGGATCCCGTGAGAGACTATTCTGAAGCGTGCCTGGGTCATCCTTGGGGTGCTCTTTCCTAGGAATTAAGGGATCGTACTTACGAGGTTTGCTGCATGCTGGTTCTTTTTTTTCCATGCTGAGGAAACTGGTCCTGTCATCTGTTTTCCTGGCAGAGTCAGGAAGAAGTACGACAGAAGTGGCAGGCTGATGTGTAATGACGCTGATCTGTGTGACTGCCTGGAGAAGAACTGTCTGGGCTGCTTCTACCCTTGCCCCAAGTGCAATTCCAACAAGTGTGGGCCCGAGTGCCGCTGTAACCGACGGTGGGTGTACGATGCCATTGTCACCGAAGCCGGGGAGGTGGTCAGCTCGCTGCCCTACCCCGTTCCTGACTAGGAGCTGTTGCACCGGCTGCTTTGGTTCTTCTCTACAGCCAAGCCAACCTGGATTTTAGGGCGTGGGGAAATGTTGGGAAGGTATACGGAAGACTCCTCTTCTCTGCAGCTACAGAACAGTGTAGAATGGGCACTCACTCTGGGGCCTTCTCACCGTGTCTTCTCAGACGGCTTCACTTTGTAACCAGAGGCTGACAGCGTCACCTCAACCACACCTCTATCTCTGCTCTCAAGATGAAAATCTCTTTACTCTTCACTGCCTGAGACAATGTAGTTTTAAGATGTTCAGAATTCTGCAGCTGAGAGCTTTTCTTACATAGCACACAAAATCATAAATTAATAAGACCCAGTTACCCTTACAACCTTACCTACCACCACCAGTTCCAAGCCAGAATTGCTCTTTCAGTTATAAAAGACCCCCAACCCCCATGCCTTGTGATTTTGCACTGTATACCCCATAGTCTTATTTTTTATTAATGTTTTGATAACAGTAAAATTAAATTTGGTAACACTTGTCAATATTTTTATGAAGAATTTGTACTTATATAGCTGGACTTGAATGTCCTAAAAGCTAGTGGTTTACTTTTTTTTTCCATTTCAGGATCAGTATTTTCAAAATTTTTTTCCAAAGGGAGGAAACAAGTTATTACGTAAAAGTGAATTGCATGTTAGCTCATGTTGATGTGCAGTTGATTTGACATGTGATGTGATTTTTCTCAATTCCGATACATCGTAGGAGGTATACAGAAATTTGAATTAAGGCTTCTTTGGATTTGTTTTTTGTTTTTTTGTAAGATTTTTATTTTTAAGTAATCTCTAGACCCAACACAAGGCTTGAACTCATAATCCTGAGATCAAGATTTGCATGCTCCACTGACTAAGCCAGGTACCCCTCTTTGTCAGTTCCAAAAGCATTCATCTCTGCACAATCCACATGTGCCAGGGAAAGTTCCTAATAATTCTTGACTTGTTACTTGACAGGATATTTTGGGACTAAAACAACAAAAATCCTAAAAGCCATGCTATAGTCACAGCATTTTCCTATATGTGTAGCAGGAAAACTTACTCTGTCTTCCACATAATTTCCTGGGTTTTCCAGTTTCAAATCACTTTCACTGAGCCTCTTCTTACTTTTGTGAGCCAGGTGCATCCAGTTCACTACCTTGAACCATCATGTCCTGCGAAGAAGGCAGAGATCAAGCTGCACGAGCATGATCCTCTGAAATGCTCACCAACACCGTGCCAGTCAAAAGGAGTGGGTGCTTCATTTGGTTTATATTTTGTTTTGTTTTGAGAATAACTATTGTTTTATAAATGGCTGACCAAGTGCACTGTTATGGCTTATTTATTTTTAGAAGCATGTAATTTTAAATTTGAAAAGGAATCTCGCATGTTGTCTAGCTAGTGAAGTAGTCAGCAGATAATAATCGAGAGGTTCTTGTGTGCCAGGCATCAGGCAAGGCACAGGGTACTGGGCTGTGAGCACAGCCCAGCTGGCTCCTGTCTTCCAGGGGATTATAGACTAAAACTCATCCTGTGTTTTATACAACTGAGGATTTAGCCCCAGTGAGATAAAATGAGTCAGCTAAGGACACACAGAAGAGCTGGTAGCCTGTATTTTGAACTCCATGACTAGGTCAGTGTTGTTTCCCTGACGCCAAGTATTTCCCTGATTTGCCTGATAGTAAAGCTTCTTTAACTGCTTTTAAGAATGACCCCATCCCAAACTTCAGGAATCAGAACCTCTGGGGATGAGGCCTGGAAATCCATGCTTGTCATCCATTCAGTCATCCAGGTAAGTCTCATGACCAGATAAGTTTGAAAAACACTGCCTTATCACTAGCTGTCCTATTTTCATGTTAAAAACAAAATTAATCTTAGGCAAATTAACCTTCAAGTATCTTTCCCTTTTGTCTCTTGTCATCATTTATGTCTTAAACATTAGATGAGATAATCTGATTTAAAATGGACCTTTTTTTTTTTAAGATTTTATTCATTTATTCATGACAGAGAGAGAGAGGCAGAGACACAGGCAGAGAGAGAAGCAGGCTCCCTGTGGGAAGCCTGTTGAGGGACTCGATCCCAGGACCCCTGGAGCGTGACCTGAGCTAAGGCAGATGCTCAACCACTGAGCCACCCAGGTATCCCTAAAATGGACCGGTTTAAAAAGTGTGTTGGGAAATTATGTTGGTGAGTTTTCTGAGTTAAGCAAAAACTAAAAGTAAAAGACAGCATGATTACTATGCAAACACCTCATACTGCTTTTATGGAAACCCAGCCAGAACATTTGATGGAGTGCTTTTTTAGAAATCACATTATTTCATCTTGATCTATTGCCAATTCTATGCATTTTTAAAAGGTCCTTGCACTAAATGATCATTGCAAAAATAAATTTATGTGAATTGTCAGATATTTATTTGGCAAGTGTCTAATTTTGTCACAAAATGAACAAAGCTCTCTAGTGATTTGAACTGAATTCAGATTAACAAGGAGTATAGCCGAACTGTCTGATGACATTAACCAAGGAAATTATCAGTAGAACAGGATATTCCTTTTGCTGCTTGGCTCTCTCTTAATGCTGGTGGTGTGCCTTCATGTATATGTATAGAAATTGTAGGTATCAGGTTGTCATTTTGTAATGCCTTGAAAACTGAAACATATATTTGAGCAGGTCTGCAGTGTTTAGCCATCTAGGATATGTGCTGTGCGGCCAGAGGGTGCCTTTCGCACAGACGGCACTGTCAACAGCACCACCTACAGTTGTTCAGTAAAGCAGCCCTGCAAGCAGGTGTCATTTGATGTGTGGATTTCTTGATTGCCTAGGATTTATTGATTCTTAGTATGTGCTAGGCATTGAGTGCTTTAGATTACCTCATATTCTTGTATGAAATAATGAGAAGAAAATCCTTATATTTTTTTTTCCAATTTTATCTTTTGGGGGGTGGGGAGAGAGAGAGAGAAAGAGAGCATGAGTTGGTGGGGAGGAGCAGTGGTAGAGGGAGAAGCAGACTCCTTTGTGAGCAGGAAGCCCGATGCAGGGCTCAATCCCAGGACCCCAAGATGATGACCTGAGCTGAAGGCAGATGCTTAACCAACTGAGCCACCCAGGCACCCAAGAAAATCATTGTATCTTATTTCTTTTCCTTCCTTCTTCATGGTGTCTACAACAGCAGAAGTCAGTTTTCAGGTTATTCAGGAGAATGGTCTCTAGTTATGATGTAGCCAAGCAGTTTTATACTGTTTCTTTTTTAGAATCTCTATTTTAATCCTGTATTTGGAATATTCTTTTTCATCTTCACAGATTGCCTAAAATTCTTCCTTTTTTCCATGGTACTGTAGAAAGGAAATGACATCATCACTGACATGTCTATGAAGTGTTGATTTTTGTTTAGACTTTGTAGTTTGAGCAGATATCCGCCCTCACTTTGTATGATTGTGTGTTCTTAAGTTGGCCAATGTTTAGGGCATATATAATAAATTCAGAGATCAGGGGCTGAGTTTATTTTTATTTAAATATTTTATTTATTTGAGAAAGAGTGAGAGAAAGCACGAGGGAGGTGAGGGGCAAAGGGAGCCCAGGACCCTGTGATCATGACCTGAGCCAAAGGCAGACATTTGACTCACTGAGCCACCCAGGTGCCCCCAGGGACTGAGTTTAATTTTTTTTTTCTCCAACACTGCTTTCAACAGTCGTGCATGCTTAATCAATCCACCACTTAGTGATCCCTCATTCATTTATTCATCCGTTAATTTACTAAGCACTTCTTACTTGCCAGACACTTTATTAGGTGCTAGGGATAGAGCGGGTAAGAAAGAAAAAAAATCATAGGTGATATTAAGTAAAAAGAGAACGCACTCCAATTCCCACTGTGTCATGCCTTCTGTCAGGTCCTTATCCATCTGCCAGCCTCTCTCCATGTTTCAGAGTTTTATGCTTGTTTTATTTATAATGTCTAGCCTTTTTAGCTGTATTTACTGAGAGAAATAGAAAAAATATATCCACCCCATCTTTATTGGAAGTGGAAGTCCCTTGTTTAGGTTTTGATATACAGGTAATGCTAGCTTCCCAAAAGGAGGGGGAACAGCTATCTCTTTTTTCTTCTCTGGAAGACTTTGTTTCAGATGACATTCTTCTTCCTTAAATATTTGTTGGAAATTGTAGGTAAAGTCATTTGTGCCTGAAGGGTTTGTTTTTTAAAATCCATCTTTAATTAAATTTTCAAATTTTGAAACTTAATTCTCACAAAATTAACTCTTATTATTTATATGCAGAAAATATCTCCCCCACAGTTTAAAAAAAAAGATTTTTATTTATTTAATAATGGGAGACACAGATTGAGAGGTAGAGGCATAAGCAGAGGGAGAAGCAGGCTCCCTTTGGTGACCTGATGCAGGCCTCCATCCCAGGACCCCAGAATCACGACCTGAGCCAAATGCAGATGCTCAACTACTGAGCCACCTAGGCACCCCTCCCCCACATTTTAACTCTAAACCACTAAAAGGATAGTACAAACCAGTATCCTTTCAATAAATCCCTTTCCCTCTCTTACGTTGGGCAAAGTTGGATTATCTTGTTTATAAACAAAACATCCAAAACCACTTAGAAAATGGAGAGATATTTATACTTGGAGCACTTTCTTTTTCAACCAACCTTCATCAGAAACGTGTTCCTTAAAAAAAATAAAAAAATAAAAAAAGAAACGTGTTCCTTTTCTTTCCTGAGGTATACCTAAGGCCTGATTTAAGAGGTCTGAGTTAGAGGCTCTCTGGCTTCTCAACTAACCTATTTCCAATATGAACCAGTACGCTCCCAGCAGTGACAAATGAGAAACAGTTGTTATACAGCTCAGAATGTGCCAACTGAAATAAAATACAAATTACCTACTTTTTAGGAGTTATTGCAAGCAAGTCCCAGAGGTGGAAGGGAGAGAGAGAGGAAGGGAGGTTGGGGGGTAGAGGTGGGGATGCTTCTTTTTAGAACTACTTGAGATTCAGAATCTCCTCCAGCTTTAAAATTTTCTATACAGCACTTGGCAGCAGAATAGCATTAAGTTATATGATTTCTGTGATTTTTGCATATATTTTGAGAAGATGAGGTTCATTTACATTTTGCAGTTTTTAATAACCCATTTTCTTAAAAGGTTTGTGGAGAAAAAGTTACATGCTTGGTTTTGGCTCCCTCTGCTGGCCACTCTTGGGCATTTGAAGTTTTACACAGAGAACAAAACCAAGACTGTTACTGAAATAGATTTGGGGTTTTTTCCCTCAAGGTTTAATTCAACATTTTAGTTTAACATTTCCAAATTTATGACAGACCCTTAGGTATGGTAAATATATCTTTATCTTGGTACTTTGTTTTTTGCTTCAGGACGATAACTGAAAATGATACATTTGGCTGAAATATAGTTGAGAAAATATTTCAGATAAAATGTATAACTCCCATTATGTCTCTTTCTCAAGCTGTCTGTGTTGAAGATACCCAGTTAGTTATGTGGACTGATATGGACTTTTTTTTTTTTTTTAGTTTCTTTGTTGGCTTTTCATGATCAGCCTATAGATACATTCAAGACAGCTAGGGTTTTGCAACTACAAAGAGCTCTGGCTAACTGAAGCCAAAAAAGGGCCCATCATGTGTAAGGAAATGCACAAGAACTGGCTTTGAGAAGAACAGGTGCCAGGGCAGCTCTCTGGGGATGGGTAGTATTGCATTATAGACCGTGGCCTTCAGGACCAGTGGTCAGGATCTCCGCTGATTTGGGGGAGAGCTGAGTGGTCAGGTTGACATAGTAGCTGCTTAAAGCAACAAATAGAGCCAAAGAAGAAGACTCAAGTCTTTAGGCACTGCAGTGGAATAAGAGGGAGACTAATACCAGACAGAGCAGGACTCCCTCTGTTCCATGTTCCTCCTGGGCAAGGTTCAGGTAGATCTGTGCAAACACTGCCGAGGGAGCCCTGAACGGAAGGCTCCTGCATAAAACTTTATGCCCCTTGTGTTGGGGGAGACAAGGTGGGTAAGGTCTAGACATGGAAGAGTAATGGCTACCAAGTCAGAGTGGAGAAAGGTGTCTTTCAGATTCCTTCCTCCTCCCAATAAGGAGTAGAAGTAACTGAAGAAGATCTGTGCCCAAAGCCTCAGAGAAAGGGACCAAGGAATGGAGGCACCTGGCCAGAAATGCAAGTGTGCCAAGAGCATGAGCCAAAGGGGCTTAGTCCTTGACTACAACTCCCCCTCAGACTCAGTGCCCTGGCTGTGCACCCAACTGGTGTGGGACAGGCAACTTTCTTCCCTGAGGCCTGCCAGGGAAAGCTTCCACATGGTCACGCTGAAAACTCATAAGAGGTTTTTAACCATGGGCTGGACTCCTCCTCATTGTTGGGGTGAATCAACTCTAACCATTTTTATCCTAGTGTCAATCAAGTTCTAAAGTCCCTGGTGACAGTATTGAGTGGTCCTAAGGTGGGTCAGAACCTGCGCCCCAGACTGGCAATCCCAACAAGACAGCATGGAGTGGGAGAAGAGGAATAGTCATAAAATTAGATGCTGTTGCAAAACTGAGTGGAAGAGAAGCTAGGTGGGTCAGCTCAACACCCACTACCCATGCTCTGGTCTCTCCATTTTTAGAAAAACAAAGCAAAACCAACTGTAGAAAATGATCTCTCTTTGGGTAGACGTTTGTTGCTGAGTTCTAGAAATAATGCTCAGCACTCAATGTATCTCTCTTTCTTTCTCTTTTTTCTTTTCTTTTCTTTTCTTTTCTTTTCTTTTCCCTTTCCTTTCCTTTCCTTTCCTTTTTTCTTTTTTCTTTTCTTTTCTTTTCTTCTTTTCTTTCTTTCATAAACTCTACCCTCAACCTGGGGCTTGAACTCACAATTCTGAGATCAAGAGATCCATGCTTTATTGACTGAGCCAGCTGGGTGCCCTCTGTATATCCATATCTGTCACGTATTTCTTCATTGTCAACTCACTGTGTTTGGCATTGGCTCCCCCCAACCTCCATGCACCCCAAACTTCCCTTGCCAAGATCCCCAAGAACACCACTATAGTTAAAGCCCAAGGACCTTTAAAAAAAAGATTTATTTATTTCAGAGAGACAGCGTGAACAGGGAGAGGGGCACAAGGCAAGAGAGATGGAGAGAATCCCAAGCAGACCCCCTTCTGAACATAGAGCCTGATGCAGAGCAGATCCCACGACCCTGAGATCATGACCTGAGCTAAAACCAAGAGTCAGACACTCAACTGATGGAGACACCCAGGCGTCCCAAGCCCGAGGTCCTTTATATCATTTTTTTTGCTTGACCTCCTCTTGGTATTTAATGCTGATGGCCACACTCTGGTTCTTGAAGCCATCTCAACTCTTGATTCTACCGCATTCCTCTCTGACTCTTCCTTCTTAGCCTCTTCTGTTGTTATGCATTCATCACAAAGTTTCTGTCTGTGAGCTCTCTTGAAGATCATGCTCCTTGTTACCTTCAGCCTTTCTGGAACTCTCAGCAGGACAGTGGTGAAAAGTCAAGTCTTGAGTTAGCACATGGCATTCAGGTCCTGGCTCTACCTACCACCACCACTGAATGACCGTGGGAAAGTTATGCAAATTCTCTTTGTTAGTTTCCTTATCCTTGCAAGTGGACCTGCGCATAGAACTGTTGTGAGGTACAATGAAATAATGCTTGTAAAGCACTTAAAACTATGCTGGGCACACACAGTAAGCATAGCTTGATAAAGGGTGGCTATTATGGTACCATGAATACCATGGTGGATTCAGAGCATCCACAGTGACCCGTGTTCACATCAACCATGGCGCTCTTGTCTACTTTGCATTGTCTTTTTTTTTTTTTTTTTAATTTCACCTTAGTTCGTAAGTTCCTCATGGGGTAGGACTGTGTTTTTTAAATAACAGATATCAGATGAATATGGCATATTTGTTACAATTAATAAACCAATACTGATACATTACTATTAACTGAGATCCATACTTTATTTGGATTTATTAGCTTTTTTAAAGCCTAATGACCTTTTTCTGTTTGAAAGTATCACAAAGGAGAAATGACTCCAGTTCTAGACACAGAACTGAGAATGGGCTGGCGTGTTGTTGGAAAAATGAGGGAATTTGGTGACATGTCAAACAAATCCTATGAGTTACCTGGGGTTTTAATGAGACCAGGTAGGACCTCTCTGGCTCTTTGACTTGTTAGAAGAACCGCATTATCTTCAGTAATGTTGTGCTGTCTGATGCTGAAGAAAAGTAACTGTGCCCCTCTTGTCACTACTAATATCTAAACAAACGCTAACGGGAAAAGCTCTTAAATCTCGTGTAAACAAAAGATGGGAGGTTATGCTGAGGAGACAAGTGATTACACTCTTTCTAAATGCAGTAGTATTAATAATTTACTTTGAACCTTTCTTTCTTTAACACAAAAAAGATCTTACGTGAATTTTGATGATGAGTAATGAATAAATATTACTCAAATTACCACAAGAAATGATGTTAATATTTCGGTCACTCAAAGTAATGTTATTGATAGGTAAGCTCTTTTAGCATCTAATGTAAAAAAAAAAAAGGCACAAAAGTAATTCACTTTGTTTTCATTATGTTTTGAATGATGACTTTACTGTTTCTGTACAAACAATACATTCTCATTTTTGGAAATTCCAGCAAGGCAGGGAAATACAAAGTAGATGATGAAAATTATAGAAAAAATCTTACTAGTCAGGAATCTTGCGAACATTTGCCAAATTGAATTCCAGTGATCCCTGTATGCATATTTATGTCTGGATCTTGATCTGTATGTGATATATGCAATCTACCTATAGACATGTAAAATGATTTTAGTAAAGTGGATAAGAGAAGGAAAAGAAACCAAGGAAATTATTTTAGATCATTGCTTCTTTAACAAAGGCATGTGTTCCTAAAATACTCCTCTAAAGCCAGAGTCTCAAACTCAAGGGCCTTCAGGAGTAGAATATGATTCATGAAGCAAGATGTAAATATTAAGTCACTTCATATTGTTTTCAAAATAAAAATCTCTCTGATTATGTTGCCTCTGTCATCACTGAGTAGATCAAACAAAATGAGTGAAATAGTTCCACAGGAATACTGATGGACCATATTCAGACCACAGTTCTGCAGATTGTTACCCTTGCAAAGATTAAGAAAAGCCTACAGAGTTACAGCCAATTTATTGCTTATGCCATGTATTTCATCTAAGATAGTGTGAAAGATTTAGAAATCAGTACTCTTAAAATTTGATTGCACTTATTTTGTCCATTCTGAAACTTGTTCTCTTAGCAGTACATTAATTTTACATCATCAAACATTAAAATACTCATATTTAATTTTATAAACCTAATTTCCATTTTAACTGAACCTTAGTTCTATATGGATTTAGTGTTCACTACATGCCAAAGGACTCCCATTCCCGACTTCTTTATTTTCATTAATGTCTTGGTTGATTTGTTTTCAGCCACCACTTTTCCCAAAAGGAACTCTTAAAAACTATTACTGTAATTCTGGTTGAGAATATGTAACTTTTGCCTAAAAATTGAATAGCTTCTTGGCTGGACATAAGCATTTTTTCTCAAAACTTTGTAGATCCTGCTATGGAGAAGTCTGAAATTTGTCGATTCTTTTTCCTCTCACTTTTTTTTCATTTGGATGCCCAAATAATTTACTTTATTCTTGGAGTTTGATAACTTTACCAGAATTTGTCCTGGGATCACCATTTTGTATCAGGTTCTTTGGAACACAATACACTCTTCCATCAAACTACACATAGAATTTTTTCAATCTTATGGAGAAATTGTCTTCTGGCTTTTATTTGTAATGATACTCCCATCGAAGTGAGGTGGACTTGTCACCCCCAGCTGGAACTGGGTTTGGTGTAGAGACTGATGAAGGTAAACACACAATGGGAAAGTATGAAAGGTTTGTTACTCACATAGTGGGGCTTTCTGGGAGGAGTAGGGCAGGCACCCCAAGCAGGTCCAAAAATGGCCTGGGAGAAGGGAAAAGGGCTCTTGGCAAGGTGTTTCATGGTGTTTAGGGAGTGAAACCAGCATGGTTATCCCATGCACACCAGCAGCTTATGTGGTTTGGACTTCTTCCCAGTGCTAAAGGAGGGAGCCCCTGGGCTTCCTGATTAGTCTGGCCCTACTGGGCAGCAGGGGGAGGTGGTGATGGGGGCTTGAAAGCTGTTAGCTGTCAAACATCAAAAACAGAGTCAGACTTCTATGCTATTTGAATGTATTTTTGTGTCTATCTATTGGGTTCTTTGACTTGGGGACATAGTTATCTTTGTTTTGGCCTTTCTGTGTTCTCAGTATCTACTTTGTGTTTGTCTCTTTCCTTTGCTATGAATAGTCCTTCCTTTCTGTTAAAAATTCAATTTGCAATTGTGTTTAGTCTGTTTTTCTCAGTTTCTGGCTTATATATTAGTTAGGAAATGGTGCAATTTTAGTCCTCTATCTCTTTTTTGGTTTCACAACACCTTCTACATCTAATTTTGATGTTTTTTTCCAAGTTCTTTTAGCTCTTTTTCCACTGAATTTTCTTACTAAGTGCTATCTTGAGCATTCACATGGGATTTTCTTCTGCCTCTTAGGCTATATTTTATTCCAGATTGCACTTTTCATGTGTTTTTTTTTTTTTTTTCATACTGTATACCTCTTTTTCATGTAGGTTTCTATGGGATGACTATGCAGTTGCCATGTCCCTTTTTCTCATCCTGTTTGGGTGGAATGTGGACAGCTCTGCCCAGACCTCTGATGTGGTGCCAGAGTTTTTTAGTTCTTTTGCCTGCTACTGTGAGATCTGTTTGTTTTTCCATCCAGGATGCCAGCTTGATGGCTAAGTGTTGCTTTCTATCTACTTCTCTCCAAAAACTTAGGGGGAAGCCAGGGCTGAGGGTAGCATTTTTTGGTGGATTTAATTTCCAATATCTCAACTCTGAGATTTTAGTCACTGTCTTGTATCACAATTTACCCCTGAGCAGGGATGCCCCAGGCTCTTAGATTAGCCCTTCATTTACTGTGGCACCCCAGAGCCTCTGACTCCTCCTGAGCCAGGCCTGATGTTCACTTCTCTATTCCTTAAGATTTATCTTTTTTGTTTTGTTTTGCTTTGTTTTGTTTTAAGGTGGAGAGGGGCAAAAGGAGAGGGAGAGAGAATTTCAAGCAGGTTCAATACTCAGTGGAAAGCCCAACGTAGGGCAGCCAGGGTGGCTCAGCAGTTTAGTGCCTACCTTCGGCCCAGGGTGTGTTCCTGGAGTCCCAGGATCGAGTCCCATGTCGGGCTCCCTGCATGGAGCCTGCTTCTCCCTCTGCCTGTGTCTCTCATGAATAAATAAAATCTTAAAACAAAACAAAACAAAACAAAAAACAACAAAAAAAAAGGAAAGCCCAACATAGGGCTTGATCTCAGGGCTCAACCCTGACATCATGACCTGAGCCAAAATCTTGAGTCAGGATTCTGAGCCACCCAGGTGCCCCTCATTTCCATATTTCATTCTCTCATTCCCACTTTGTATAGGGGAAGAACTAGGGTTCCTGTGGACTTCAGCCAGTGTTAATAGTGGAGGGAGGAGGGGATACTGAGGGAATCTACTTTCACTACAGCTCCAATGTAATCGTTTCCATTGGCTTTGTCTTCAGGTATCTTTTCTTCTTATTTTCTCTTTTTAAATTTCTAACTCCTTACTCCTCATTTGGGATACTAAATATAATTTTGTTTTTTCTGCCTTACCACTCACTTTTCCCCTTGCCGGGACATGACAAAAGAGTGATTCCTGGAGGTTCCTCCACCGAGTACCAGCCCTCATAGACTTAAAGCCCCCAGGATTTCCCACACTTTCCTCTTGGCTATTTACCTCTCATCCTGCTCCTCTTTAAATTGGGGAATATATACACTGGGGAATTCTCATGGCTTTGTGGACACCTCTTTCTAGCACTGTTTCAGTAGGTGGGGCATCACCTTTAGGGTACATATTAACCAGGCAGATGCTTTGTTTCTTTTCCTGGAAGATACTTTTTCAAATGTGTTATTAAGTTACGCTTCTCTTCTCATTTGCTGCCACTGGGTGGAGTTTTCTTTTTCTGTTGCATGTTTGTTGTGTCTACTACTTTTATTTCTTTACTAGAGATGGGGTTAAAGGGAAACTGTAACAACACCACACACAATATGTCTGTATGGGAAACTTATTTTCCAACTGTGTTCAGTGGTGGAAATTACTGAAGAAACCATTCAATCTTTCACACCTTCCATGTGTAAATATCAGTCCTGTTAATGGCACAGGCCTAGGGGAAGTAGAACGGAGGAAACTAGGTGCAAATTAAAATGGAGGGGTGATAATTTGAGATGATTTTCAACTCTAAGAGTAGAGTAGAAAGGGATCTGTTCATTTAGCACAAAGTATATCTTTATCACATTTTAATAAACATTTCCCTCCCATACCCCTGCCCACACTCCATTTGCTTAATATTGTTTGTTATGGGCAAATGTGGCCTGCAACCTTGATGCTATTCTTTGCTTTGCTTTTCTCTTCTTTTCTCTTCCTTTTCCCCTGAGCTTCTTGCTTCCTTTCCACATCACAACCTCATGTGCAAATACTCAGAGAACAGATGATGCTCATGTGTTCTTTATTCCTGATGTATCTCACATCAAACAGGAACCTTCCCATAACCGACTCATAAAAAATATGCAGTTTTGAGACTTCATTCCCCCGAGAATCAGAGGAGAAATGTGGAGTGAACAATCTCATGTTTCTCATCTAGAAGGGTGTTCTTCGGTTCCACTTCAACCAATTCACTCACACCTATGAGGCAAGTGCTTACTTCAGAGCTAAAAACAGGGCTAGCAACTGTGACCAAGGGGTGTTGTGGAGAAGGGGGAGGTGTGTGTTCCGTGTGGTGTTGAGGAGGAGAAAAACTGGGCCAATGGCTTCTGCAAGAGAATGCGACAAAGCAGCGGAATGTGAATTTTGCATTTGCTAGTCATCTGGGGACAGGGTGTAAGTAGTTGGTAGTTCTAGCCTTCTGCCCTTCTGTGACTCTAACCTTTGAGAGTTTACCTGAGAAATGTGGGATGAGTTGTAGGACTACAGACTTTCAGAGTTAAGGACCTAGGCCAGGTGCTTAGCCAACCCACTGCCAGAATATTCGAGGTGCGTAATAAAATGCCTATGCTCCCAGTTTGACAATATGTATCAAGAGCTTGCTTACAAGGCTGTCCTGGCTGGACTGGGTTCCCAGGACTCAGATACTAGTCTGTTGGGTGAGTAGGTATTACCCTTCCTCCAAATTACCCTTCCTTGCATTGATTTGGGCTGGGCTCCTAGGTGTACCCAGGGTTTCCTTAAGGGTTGGAGGAGACTTTGTGGGGGATAAAAGGCCCAGATCTTGTATTTACTCCACTGGGTATCAAATATGTAAATCATGTGGTGTGGGGAGAGAGTGGGTGCAGACTATATTGTAGGAAGTGGCCATGGGGCTCTTGAAAAAGAACTTGCCCAAAGGGAGGGTCCCCAAACAGGACAAAGGTCTTACCCAGATGGAAGTGTTAGCTCCTGGGATACAGTGCTCCAACCTTGCTGTTACAGACACAGGGTATATGTGAACTAAAAAGCCTGCATCACCAAAGAGCTAAAATATTCAAGGCTCATTCAACTCTTGGGTTGAGATTCCACCCAAGGAGCAAAACTGTCTCTGAGTTATGTACCTCCCCAGATATGCTCAGCTTTACTTCATCCTGAGATGGTTCATCATCTTGGTTCATTGTTCAACTTTCCTGATAAAGGGGCCCCAGTGAACTCTGAACTGTTGCTCTTAAAGCCCCTGCCACTTGCTGTCACCCTTGGCGGGGTGTGTAATGGGAGAGGAGATATCCAAGAGGTAGGGGCAGGGGTTATGCCAAACTCATGGAAGTTCTGGATTTTCCCATGAATGCCTACAAGTGCCAGGTAACATACCCCTGGAATAGAGGGCAGGTGTGAGCCGATGGGACAAATTTTGACCAACAAGAAGATTGGAAAGAGTCTGCAGACAAATGTGCTCACTCCCACCTCCTGGCTGTTCTAAGACACCGTACCTCAAAATAGTGTGTCTGGAAATACCACAGCACTGAGAAATAAACTAGGTTTTCCATCTGTAACCAGCTGGATAACATGTCTCCTTGTATTTGCTTCCCTCCTTTCCTTTTGCATTCACTCCTAATGCAAAAGTGAATGCAATTCACTTCCTCAGGCTGTTTTGTAGACAACCCAGGCTAACACAGGATGAAAAAATAGAAGAAGTTGGATTTGGTGGAAGTTGCAATGAAGGCAAGGATATGGAAGAAGTTTGGGGGCATTCAGCATGTTTAGAAGCCATAACAGATCAGGGCAGCTAATCTGGGCTCTGGACCCATCATCAAGACAAGTTGACAAGTCTGAGGGTTAGGGGTAGTATAGAACTGTGCCTCTAGGAGGTGCATAGACCTCTAGGAGGTCTCTAGCCGGTGGCAACAAGGACTTTTTCGTGGTCTCATATACCTATACTCCAGAGACCACAGAAATATTTTGGGTGAGAGTCTCATTTAAGGGGTAAAATTATTCTCTGCATCAAGCCTTTATAGCAACAAGTACCAATAGAAAGTAATAACCCCATCAATGAAATTAAGAGAAACCCTGGAGATTTTTTTTTTTTTTTTCTAAAACCTTGGAAGTCGGTGCTTTGCATTATAAAGGAGGGGAGAGTACTTCTCCCACATAAACATCACACTGTTTTACTTCTTACCGCAGCCCAGGGGAGCAAACACAGATATTATTCTTATTCTCATTTTTCAGATCAGGAATAAGAAATTTAGGGGAGGCTTCATTCCAGGTTACATGGATTTAGGGCTTCAACCATTCTGATGCCCTTTAGCTCAAAATACTAGCTATGGTTTTGAAGGAAACGAGGAGGTAAATTTCATTACAGATTCAAAATGGTTTTAGCTGGTTAGTGGCTCTACTTCAGGCAAGGAATTAAAACACAAGGGAAATTATCCAGAAGTTGAGGCAACTGGGACCCTTCTAAAATGATGCCAGGTAAAGTAATCTGTGTTTGTATCAGGCACCTATAATTTATGTAGATTCACATACATCTTTTTCTGATACTGCACAAATTGGGGAGTGTGTGGAGTGTTGTAGAATTAAATGTATTTGTATGTGTTCAACACACTGTATAATTGACTCAATTATCCATGTGGGGATTATTCACTTTTAATTTGCAATCTGGCTTCTCCTTTCACTTAGGATGTTTTTGGGCTGCTCTAGGAATGCCAACTAATTTAAATAATAATTTAAGTAAAACATAATTAGGTAGGAAAATTAAATTCAATCTTTTGCCAGCTCCCGAAGATTCTACAGCTGAAATATAACTCTAACTCACTTGCTATTTTTTTCATCCTCTAATGCTATTTTACTACCACAGGATTTTACTGCCTTCCATAGATTATTGCAATAGTTCCCTGTTTGACTTCCCTGCTTACCTCTTTCCAATCCAATCATCATTTGGCTGACAGTAATCTTCAAAAGACAAAAACCAAAAACAAGACAAAAAAAGAACAGTAGCTCTCATCACAAAAATTTCTCTACTTGAAAACATTAATGAGTCCGCATTTCTCACTAGCTCAAAGGCACCAGCCATAATCTATCATTCAAGACTTCATGCCACCTGTAACAGAGAGGTTTCCAGGTCGTGCTTTACCACTTCTCTCACCTCCGAATCCTTTCAATGTACTATGTGTTTTTCCCCAAGGCCTACAAAGGTTTGTATGAACCCATGTTGTGTCCCTGCTCTACTGTGAGATTCTAAATGGCAGTCTGGGTGGGTATCAATTTTCCCTATTAAGCAGGACCTAGCTCAGCACCAGACCACAGAGGGGAGCAATAAAATTTGTCCATTTGAAGTACCGGCAAATCCTGAGGGCAGGCATTTTGTTTTTTTTTTTTGTATCTCCAATGCCTAACACAGTATCTTGCATACAATAGGTGCTCAACAAATTCTATTGGAGGAATGAAGGTATACACTGCAAGCTCTGCCTGGTGCCCTACAGTCGCAGGGATACAGATACAGGAAGGGCTGGTTACGCAGTGCCTAGGCTGGAGCTGGTGGCATGACCTCTCCTGGGGGTTGATGGGTGACACCCCCCAGGCTGGTTTTGGGGGGAGCTTACCACTGCCTGCCCCTCCGCAGCATAGACCAGACACTGGCTGGGGTGGGGTGCTTAAACTTTCTCTGCTAAGTAAACGTTTATGTATATGCACAGACACCTCAATATGTTTATACATGCCTACAACATAAAAACACACATTCAGCGCAGCCCGGGTGGCTCAGCGGTTTGGCGCCGCCTTCAGCCCAGGGCGCGATCCTGGAGACCGAGATCGAGTCCCACGTCGGGCGCCCGGTGCAGGGAGCCTGCTTCTCCCTCTGCCTGTGTCTCTGCCCCTCTCTCTTTCTCTGTCTCTCATGAATAAATAAATAAAATCTTTTTAAAAAAGATACACATTCACATCCAGATATATATACCTTTGACCTGCGCACAACTCACGTTTGAACTGCGCAAGTCCACTCATACTCAGATTTTTGATATAGTACCGCACTGTAATGTATTTTCCTTTTGATTTCCTTTTTTTAAAAGATTCTATTTATTCATTTGACAGAGAGAGCGAGAGAGCACGCGCGCGAGCACCAGGCAGGGGGAGCAGCAGAGGGAGCGGGAGAAGCTGACTCCCCTCTGGGCAGGGAGCCCAACCGCAGGGCTCCATCTCCGGACCCCGGATCAGGACCTGGGCTACCAGGCGCCCCTTCCGAGGATGTCCTTAATAACATTTTCTCGTCTCTAGCTTACTGCAGCTTATTATAATAATATAGTATACAATAAATAGAACCTACAAAATGAGTCAATCTACTAGGTTGTCGCCAAGCAAGGCACTCGGTGAACGGGAGGCTGTCAGTACTTAAGTTTCTGGGGAGTCCAAAGCTCTTTTTTTTTTTTTTTTAGGGAGTCCAGAGTTCTACCTGGATTTTTGACTTTGTGGCCGGCTGGGCATCCTTAACCGCCAGCGGTCCAGGGTCAGCTGCGCATGTCTAATAAGCAAATAGATAACTAGTTGACAGGCACACCGGCTTGAGGCGGAACAGCGACGGCGGAGGGAGCACGGCGAGGACGGCCCCTCCCCTCCGCCCCGGGGCAGGGCCAGGCCCCGGCGGCCCCGGCGGCCCCGGCGGCCCCGGCGGCCCCGGCGCCCGAGGCGGAGGCTGCGCGGCTGGGCCCTCCCGGCTTTCCGTAGGCCCGCCCCCATTGGCTGGGCTGACAGCGCATGGGCGGGGCCAGGCGTGGGAGCGACAAGGATGGCGGCCGCCACGGCGCTGATCCTGCCGGAGAGCCCCAGGTAGCTGCCTGGGGTGGCGGGGCCGCGGGCGGCGCCGGGACGCCCCTGCCGGCTGTCGCCTGGGCTCCGAGACGCGCCCCGCCGAGGGGGTGGCCGTGCGGAGTGGCGAAAGGGCGGGGCGGCCCCGCAGGGGTGCGGGGGACTGTGGGCGTCTCCCGTTCCCGGTGGTTCACCTACGGGGCTGCGGGGCGCCTGGCGGCTGGGGGCCGTGGGCCGGCGTGTGGCGTGTGTCGCGATGCCCAGTGTGCGGTCGGGAGGACCCGAGCCTCCCTGGAGTGCTGCTGAGTGACGCGGGAAGCTGTGGCCTTTCTGTTTTCGCCGCGCTCTCTCGGGCCTGATTATGCTAAGGGCTCGCGTTGGTGCCGGACGGACTTTAATCCCTAACACGTGTCAATATCCCTTAAAATAATTTTTTTTTTAATCATGTATTTGAGGGAGAACGAGAGAGAGCTTGCGGGAGGCCGCGGAGACAGAGACCCAGCCTCCCTGCTGGGCAGAGGCCCCCTCCTGGTTCATCCCAGGACCCCAGGATCAGGACCTGAGTGGGAGGCAGACGCTTAACCGAGCCACCCGGGCGCCCCTTCAGATCCTTTTCAGTCAAGATAGAGTAGCCCTCAGGCCGATAGAGTAGCTCAAGGCCGGGTTTTGAGCTGGTTACAGTATCTAGCCAGAATTTGGTAACATGCCTTTTGATTTCATTTATTTTTGGTTCATTTTTGGTGGGTGAGGTGGGCTGTCCAGGGTGGTGATATAAAGGCCTCTCTTAAAATGCAATTATTTACATAGAAGTGATTCTCATTTCATGGAAAACAAATACTAGCGCAGGTGGTGTGTGCCGGTAAGTAATTGAAGTTGGAAAGTAATTTCCTTGTGCCCTGACTGGGCAGGAATCTTCTTGAAGAAGAGAGTTGTCATTTTAAAGTTTTTCCTTCTTCCTGGATTCCTTGATTTGTGATGGCCAGTTCCTCCCATCAGTGACCTGTTTAATCCCCACCACATCAGTAAGCTATATCCAGTATAATGCAGTAAAATAGTTCTTATCGCCTAAAGTTGATTATTACTGTTGAAGCAGGGTTTTAAAACAATTATGTACTGTTACCCCAAATGATTTTGTCTATCACACACACACTTATAATAGCATTATCTGCTGTGCAGCATTCTTTTCTTCGTATTTTGGTGTCATTGCCACTTTCCTCCTTCCACTCTTTCCATAGTTCCTCTGTGGGTTAAGTGAGTATTAAATACTCGCTGCTGAGTTAATGTCACTCCCCACAGAATGCAAGCTTCCCTCAGTAGTTCACCTTGCTTCAAAGAAAGAGAAACTGCCAAATGGAAAAGTACTTTTGGGTGGCATCTTTCTGGAAATGTCCTGCTTCCTTTGCTGGCCATTATCTTCTTTATAGCAATCAGAGTTGTTGAAATGGAAACTTTGAGACAATAGTAATTATGGACAAGTGTACTTATGGCAAGTACAGTATCACTTAGAAAACTCATGTTAAAATTTTGTTTTACAAATTTGTTTAGCATGAAAAAAGCAGTGTCGCTGATAAATGCAATAGAAATAGGAAGGTTTCCACGGTTGCTCACCCGAATTCTTCAAAAACTTCACCTGAAGGTTTGTATTTTTCATTTCTGTAGTTTATAATACTTTCTTGTGATTGCACTGAAACTCTGTTTCTACTTGAGAAACTTTCTCCAAAGTACAGTGTTCCCCAGTGCTCACTGAGTCTATAGAAAATTTTGTAATGTCCCATCGTCAAAAATTTGGGAAACTCTCTCTTCGTTAAATTTAATCTTTTTTTTTTAAGGAACTTTTCAGAGAGTGTGTGTGTATACATATGCATGTATAAACATATTTATAAATATATAAATATTTATAATATAAGTATATAAAATATAAATATATTTTATGGTAGTGTTTACAGTAAACATTTAAGGGTGAATATGGTGTGCAAGATTTTCCAAACGTGTTTGACCTTGGAACTGTGATATTATGGTATATATTTTGGGACTCAGGTTCTGTGTAACATGCTTTGGGGAAATTCTGATTTCATTCTTCCTCTTAAAAATAATGATGTGGTTTTGCTATCACCCCAATATTTAATCTTTTATTGAATCTGTCTCTTCTATTTCAAGGGTGTGATTATTTTGGACATATTGATGTTTAGTGATTTACTCCTTGGTCACCAATCTAAGTTAACTTCTTTAATGCGTTGTGAAAATTTAATTCCATCCAATACATGTTTATGGAGCACCTAGTAACTAGTAACTGCTCTGCCTGGTGGTGCCAGGCGTCACCATTAAATGAGAACCTGAACTTTAAAATTTTTTTTTTTTAAATTCCAGTTAGTTATCATACTATGTAATGTTAGTTTCAGGTGTAGAATATAGTGGTTCAGCACTTCTGTACCACACCCAGAGAACCTGGACCACTTCCTCTTCCTTTTCCTGGGAGCCAACCGGCTTCAGAGCCCTTTCTTCATCTGATGTGTCTCTCAAATTCAAGTTCTCTTCATAGTCTTAGTTCAGATCCTTTATGTCCCTGCTGTAGAATGCATTAACTGTCTTCAAACTGGTATCTCTGCTCAAAGTCTTCTCCCTCCTGTTGTTGCTTCATGATGCTAGTCTATTTATCTCTCCAAATATTTTTTTCCTAAAAAACAAAAAAGCCCAGTTGATCATATCTTTTTGTTTGTTTGCTTGTTTGTTTTTAAAGATTTATTTATTCATGAGAGACACACAGAGAGAAGCTGAGACATAGGCAGAGGTAGAAGCAGCCTCCATGCAGGGAGCTTGATGCGGGACTCGATCCCAGGACCCTGGGATCACGGCCTGAGCCAAAGGCAGACGCTCAACTGCTGAGCCACCCAGGAGTCCCTGATCATATCTTTACAGTGTTTAAAGCCATCATCGACTTCCCATTACCCCATGGGAAAAAGTTCAAAATCTTTAGCATTGTATTATAATCACTTTATAATAATAGTATAATATGGCCACAAGCTATATTATTCCCACTTTGCAAGTGCTCCAATCACACTGTACTCTGCTCTTTTACTAGAACATGAACTTTTCTACCTCTGTGTCTGTGCATACACTCTTTTCCTTAACTGCAATGTCTTTCTTCCCTTCTTCAGTGAATAAACTAGGCATCTTTCAAGGATTTGGCCATCTCGCTCTCAATAATTTGTTTTCTATGCTTCTAAAACACTTGGTTCATTGTCACATCAGTTTAGTACAGCATAGTATTTGTTTTCTGATGGCAAAGTCTTTCGCTGACCTTGAATACCTTAATTATCATGTCTTACCCATCTTTACCTTTTCCATACCTAATACATTGGTGCTTATGGAGTCGGTGCTCAATAGCTATTCTTAGAGTTATTTCTTTTCCTTGCATGGAAAACAGAAAACAGATATAGGTCCTCAAATTCCTGGCTATAAGGAATCTGTGATGTAGAGGGAGAGACTAGACACCACAACCTAAGAGCAGCTCCATTCCCCGGTATTTGTGATTCCCAGTTTGTTTGCTCCCTCCAATACTGTTCTAATGGCTTTGTGTTACTAATTCATCTGTTCCTTACAGCAACTTTATCTTTCTACCTGCCCAGTCACTACTATTGTTTTGTCAAAACAACTTATTTGATGTATGTTAAAAGGAATCAGATTGACCAACTTGGAAGTTAAATTATAAATATTCATTGCATTTTGTGACTCAGGAATATTATTATAATATTCCTCATATTGATAAAATCTGGTACTATAGGTCATTATTTCATAATTTTAAAAAAGACTTTATTAGAGAGAGCGAGCACGCGTGGGTGCGCACACACACATGTCGGGGGAGGGGCAGGGGGAAGAGAGAGAGAGAAAATCTTAAGCATATTCCACCCTGGAGCCTCACATGGGGCTCGATCTCATGACCCTGAGATCATGACCTGAGCCAAAATCAAGAGGCAGATGCTTAACCGACGGAGCCATGTGCCCCTACGTGATTATTTCAAGAAGATGTATGGTAGTCACAGAAATCCTCCAACTTTTAAGCCAAAACATTTCTCTTGAGGTAAGTGATTGGCATTTTGGCCAAATTGGGTTCATGATTTTCCCAGTCATAAAACAGGTAGTAGGGACTAGGAGTTATGACTGACCTCCCAAAATATGCTACCTTTAGGTTCTAGTGCTGCTTCAGTTGAACAGCCATGTAGTTATTGTCCTAAGCTTTCAAGGCGGGGACTTGTGGAACTTCTGAAATTTCTCCACATTGCTGTTAGGGAGGGGCAGCCGTAAGGGAAAGGTGTTTTTAGTATGTGTGGATAAAGTAGTTATTTTTATGTAAAGTTATTCTGGTAGTTTATATTTTTCATACTTAATAAACCAGTGTCTTTAGGTCAGGGAGATTATTTTGAAAGAAGGGAGGTCAGGGAAAGAAGGGAACTGGTCAGAGGTTCTACTCAGTTTGGTAACCATCTTCTCTGATATTTTGGTTATCAAATTAATGTGTATAATGTGTAAGTCTTGAAAATTATGTATTCAAATTATAAAAAAGACTTAATTTCCTGTTCTATAGATGCTCTTTAAAAAAAAAAAGATTTTATTTATTGATTTGAGAGAGAGAGAGAGAGAGTATGTGAGAAAGAGAGAGAGAGCAAGAGCAGAGGGAGGGGCAGAAGGAGAAGCAGACCCCTGCAGAGCAGGATGCCCAATGCAGGTCTTGATCCCAGGATCTGGGACCATAACCTGGAGCCGAAGGCAGATGCCCAACTGACTGAGCCACCCAGGTACCCCTAGATGCTCTTGTAAATCACATTTTTGAAGAACTCATCAAAATAAAAATTACTTGAATAACTATTTGTTTTTACATGCTTTTCTTTTCTTTTTCTTTTTTTTTTTTTTTTTAAGATTTTATTTATTTATTCATAGACACAGAGAGAGAGAGAGAGGCAGAGACACAGGCAGAGGGAGAAGCAGGCTCCGTGCAGGGAGCCCGATGCGGGACTCTATCCCGAGTCTCCAGGATCACACCCCAGGCTGCAGGCAGCGCCAAACCGCTGTGCCACCAGGGCTGCCCTTTACATGCTCTTCTAACTAGAGTATTGTATACTTGAGGGCATGAAATGTATTTCTCTGTAGCACATAATAAATACTCAGTAAATATACTTGAATGAGGAAGGTGGACATTACTATTAATTACTGTCAACATTTTGGGGTTTTACCTTCTAGTATTGTTTTTTGTAAATGTCCATCTCTTTTGGTAGTTACTGTTAGTTTCCACCTCCTATAAATCATAGAACTTAAAATGATGATGATGGTTTTTTTTTAAATTTAAAATGAGCTTGATTTGGCATGATCCAAATATTGAGTTGTACTGTGATTCTTGAGATAATGAAATTTACAAACACATCAGTTTCTTTCACCCTGCATTCACTTTTTCTTTCAGTTTCTCATCCACATATGAATACATGAATCTCCAAATACTCTTCTGTTGAGTTTTTAAGTTTTGAATACTCGAATGTGTGCTAATAGCTTGCTTTTTATGTTGTAGGCTGAGAGCAGTTTCAGTGAAGAAGAAGAAGAAAAACTTCAGGCCGCATTTTCTCTAGAGAAACAAGATCTTCACTTAGTTCTTGAAACAGTATCATTCATTTTAGAACAGGTATTCTGAGTGCTCCATGCTTCCTAACCATGGTTCGTTTACTGCAGATTGGTACTGCTCTGATAGCTGTAAACATCGTATTTCTTCCAAAAAAGGGTACAGATGAAAGCTGCGAATATATTTTAATTGATAATTTTAATATAGTAAAAAAAATTTTGAATGTATGACTTTTTCCCTACCGTATTGCATTCTAGAAAACAATCTGCATGTTGAGTAGCATGAGTAAAGTATTTGACAGCATGAATCAAGACTTCACTGACTTGAGACGGGCATAAGACATTTTTGTTGTTACCTTGTTTGATAACTTAGAGAAATTTCTCTTATTTAAGAAATTTAATAAATGATTTTGGGGGATTTCTTTAACGAGAATGATAAATAAAACATTTAGAAGAGAAGTAGTTGTTAGAGGACCCTTTGTCATACTGTTTCTTCCCACTGAGCTGCCCTTTTGGTTCCCTAGTTTTTGTCTACATTCCAGTGCATTCAGTTTTCTTTCAAGTCCCACTCCTCTCACTGCCACCATGATCTTTCCCTGGGCAGCCTTCCCCTCATCTGGATCCCTTCTATCCTTGGCTTGTCAGAGTGGAGCACATTGTCACTTCCTGTATGTCAACCTTCATACAGGATTTTGAATCTGTGAGGGACCTATCAGATCTTTAGTTCCTCTTGTATAAACCTAGCACATTGCTGGGCTTAGAATAGAGTCTCACTAAATTCCTGAACGTTGACTTGGTAGAATATTTGTGAAATAAAAGTTTAAATAGTACTGTGGCTTCTAGAGTCTTGTAGAGAACAGATACTGTTAGGAAGACAAGCTCCCAGGCATCTACTACATATAGGCTTGATTACGGATCATGAAGGTGACTACAGTTCTTAATCCTGGTGAGTTTTCATTACTAGTAAAAGATAATCAGGTAGGACAGAGCAACCATGAAGTTTATGAAAAAAATTGTTCCAGAATGATGATAAGAAATAGATGTTACTAGAAATGTTTATAATATTTTATTATATATTACCTAGGAAGTTGATATTGATAATTTTGAGAAAGTGCTTCTTGGAAAACTTTTTCTTATTTGAGAAATAAATGTATATTTCTTTGTTTTTTTTTTTTAAGGTTTATTTATTTATTTGAGAGAAAGAGTGAATATGAGCAGAGGAAGGGCCAGAGGGAGAGAGAGAATCTCAGGCAGACTCCTTGTTGAGCAGGGAGCCTGACTGAGGGCTCAATTCCAGAACCCTGAGATCATGACCTGAGCCCAAGTCAGATGCTTGAAAGAACTGAGCCACCCAGGTGCCCTGTACATTTCTTTGAGATAGTTAAGTGAAATAAGGAAATGATATTTTAATTATGGTACCATTTACATAGCTACAAAAAAGTTTTTCCATGAAGTGGACTTAGGATTACTTAAAACACAGGCAAAAATGGAAAAGCATAGCCTGAATAATTTAGGCCTTTTAACCCTGCATCTTCCAGTTGTGTATATTATTACTGGTAAAATTTTTAAAACTCTGCAATAGAAATAGGAAATATTCATTTCATTCAAATCATTTAAAGATAATTTTGTATTTAATTATAATCTGAGGTCTCTGTATGAATCTTGGAGATATGTGTGATCTTTTTTTCCCTCTTGAATAGGCAGTGTATCACAACGTGAAGCCAGCGGCTCTGCAGCAGCAGTTAGAGACCATTCATCTCAGACAAGACAAAGCAGAAGCGTTCAGCAATGCTTGGTCTTCTATGGGTCACGAAACAGTTGAAAAATTCAGGCAGAGGATTCTTGCTCCCCACAAGGTAGAGGATTCTATTAACCGAAAGATATTTTTCAATAAGAATGGCAAAGATTGTTGTACCTTAAGGGTTTTAGAGTGGTAATGTTTTATGAGAGGTAGTCAGGCAAAAATAAAAAAAAGAATATATACAATATTCCTTTTATTTTTTACTTATTTTTAAAGATTTTATTTATTTGTTTGAGAGAGAGAGAACATGAGCAGGGAGGAGCAGCAGAGGGAGAGAGAGAAGCAGACTCCTTGGCTGAGCAGGGACTGCAATGCGGGGCCCCATCCTAGGATCCCAGGACCATGACCGAACGAAAGGCAGATGCTTAACTGACTGAGCTACCCAGGGGCCCCTATATACAATATTCTTGTAAGATTATTTCCAGACGTATTGGCTACCACAGTGTGATTTAGTTTTAGTTGCTAGTTTAAAATATGTTCGGTGACTTCAGAATGGGAATGAGACAGTCTTCCTTTTTTTGCTTTTCTGAGTACTCAGGCAGAGTTGTTTTTTTTTTTTTGTCAACTGTGTAGCTGTCTGTAAGACTTACTACATTTTTACTGAATAACATAATTACGTTGTTTTTGTGTGTCTGTGTTAGTGCGAGCAGCAGTTAGTGAACAAAGTGAACACTTAGGGACAAATGTAAAATAGCAGCAACATTCAGAGCTCTTCAGCTCTACCTTTAGTCACTGGAGGTTAAATGATCCCACAGATTTTGGCCTTTTTATATTAGATTCTATTGCATAACTGATTTTCAGATTTACAACCCACTCTGTTTTCCTGGGATGGGTCTCACTTGGTGTGGAATATCATCCTTTTTATATGTTGCTATTTGATTTGCTAATATTTTGTTAACAGTTTTTCCATCTGTGTTCATGGGAGATAATGGTTTCTTTGTGGTATCTTTGATGGTATCAGGGTAAGACTAGAATTGTGAAACAAGCTGGGAAGTGTTCTCTCCTCGTCTCTGATTTGCTAAAAGGATTTGTGAAGGATTGGTATAATTGTGCATTTTCCCCAGCATTCTCTGAGAGTTCTAGTACCCTGTTAGCACTTAGTATTGTCAGTTGCTTTTATCAAAGCTATTCATCTAAGGTTTGTGGTGGTATTTTGTGTTTTTAATTTGTGTTTTCCTAACAACAAATTATGTGGATGATCTTTTTATGCGCTTACTTGTCTCTGTATATTTTCATGAGTAAAACATCTGTTCAGAGCTTTTGCCTGTTTTTTCCATACTATCACAGATAAGGAAACTCCACGTTAGTAATCTAAAGGGCAGTCTCAGGTGTCAATCCCAGCATATGGAAATGCATGGGAGTGTTTTTGTTTTGGGTTGTTATAATATGGAGATAGTGTTTGATTTCTTTCTGTTGCGTTTTTTAATTCTTTATGTATTCTGGGCATGTGTCCTCAGATGGGATTTGCACATATTTTCTCCTCATCCATAGCTTCCCTTTTCCTTTTCCTAACAGTGGCTTTTGCAGAAGAAAAGCTTTTAATTCCAATGAAGTTTGCTTTATCAGTTAATTTCTTTTATTGATCCCGCTTTTGGTTTTGTATCTAAGAATTTGTAGCCTAATTCAGTGTTACAAAGATTTTCCCTTTTGTTTTCTTCTGCTTTATAAGTTAATGTTTTATGTTTAGCTCTAAGATCCCTTTTGAGTTAATTTGGTGTACGTTGCAGATTAAATTTCCTTTTTTTCTGCATAAATATGTTCATTTTAGATATTCATTTATACATGTCCAGCATAATATGTTGATAACATCCTTTGTCACTGAATTGCCTTGGCCCATTTGTCAAAAATCATTTGACAGACTTGTGTGTCTCTTTCTCTGGACACTGTTTTTTGGTTCCATTAACCTCTGTGTCTATCTTTATGCTTTTATGCCAATATCATACTGCCTTAATTACAGAAGCATTGTAGGAAGCCTTAAAATCAAGTATTGTGAGTTTGCTAACTTTAGGTTTTATTTTGTGTTTTTTTTTTTCATAATTGTTTGGCATATTCTAGTTTGACTTTTCATATAAATTTGAAAAGGAGCTTTTCAAAAAAATTTACAAAAAATCCAGCTGAGAATTTGATTGAGATTATGTTTAACTTATAGATAGATCACTTTGTGGAGAAATGACTTCTTAGTAGTATTGAGTATAGCTCTCTCACATATTTAGGTTGTCTTTGATTTGTTATAACAGCTTTGTTCATTTTTCAGCATATAAATTCAGTATGTATTATGTTAGACTTGTGCCTAAGTATTTTTTGTTTTTAGAGTTATTGTAAATGGTACTGTTTTTCATTTTATTTATTTATTTATTTATTTTTATTTATTTATTTATTTTTTAATGGTACTGTTTTTAAAATTCTGGGTTGTAGTTGTTTACTGCTAGTATATGGAAACACCGTTGATTTTTATATATTGATCTTGTCTTCTATGACCTGTCCATGAATAGAGACAGTCTGTTCAGGTTTTATTTGTTTTGCTCAGTGTTTTACTATTTTTATTTACCCTATTGCACTGAGTAGTACTTTTAATATGATGGTAAGTAGGACTCATAAGCCCAAACATCCTACCTTGTTTCCAGTTTTATTTATTTAGTTAATTTGTTTGCTTGTTTTAAGATTTTTTAAAAATAATCTGCACACCCAATGTAGGGCTCGAACTCAGGACCTTGAGATCAGGAGTCGCACATTGTGCTGACCGAGCCAGCTTGGTGCTCCACCTTGTTTCCGGTTTTGGAGGTGATGATTCAGTCTCTTACCATTACGTATGATGTAAGCTACAGGCTGTTAGAGAGTGCTCTTTATTATTGTCATTTCTCTCCTTTTTTTTTTTTTTTTAACTGCATTCTGAGAGTTCTCAGGTGTCCTCCACATCATGGCTTCATGTTTCATCATTTAAATTTCTACTTTTCTGTATATCCTGTACAGATTTTAGTTTTCCATTCTGTGTCCTTGAGGTTCTTCTTTCAATTTAGCAACCATTTCAATTTAGCAAAATCTGTACTTGCCTTTTAATATTTGCCTTTTTCTTTATATAATTTTCTTTCTTGAATTTATACAAGTACAGTATACTTATACACTTAAAAATATTTCTTCTTCCTGCTTCCATTAGTGTGTAATTTTTCAGTGTCTTTTGGATGATAGTTTTTTTAAAGTAATATTTTTTATCCAAATTATGTTGCATTATATTAACATCTAAGAAGTGGCTTAATCAGTTGTCATATAAAATATGCAAAGAGGAGGCTGTAAGGACATGATAAATTGTGTATTATTCCCTTAAGAATGCAGAAGATTCTTTTTCTATAAGAAAAATTCTTTTTCTATACACACACACACACACACACACACACCATGTGTCTTTATCCATTCATCTATTGGTGGACACTTATGTTGCTTCCGTATCTTGGCTATTCTAAATAATGCTATAATAAATAAAGGTACATATATGTTTTCAAATTAGTGTTTTAGTTTTCTTTGGATAGGTACTCAGAAAATTACTGAATCATATGGTATTTTTACTTTTACTTTTTTTTTTTTTTTTTAAAGTAAGCTCTATGCCTAATGTGAGGCTTAAATTCATGACCCTGAGATCAAGAGTCACATACTCTACAGGCACTTGGGTGGTTCAGTTGGTTAGGGTCTGCCTTCGGTTTAGGTCATGATCCTGGGGTCCTGGGGTTGAGCCCTGTGTTGGCTTCCTGCTTCTCTCTCTCCCTCTGCCCCTCCATCCTTTCATGCACTCTCTCTCTCTCTCTCTCTCTCAAATAAATAAATAAAATCTTTTAAAAAAAGTCCAATACTGTACCAATTGAGCTGGCCAGGGGCCTCTCTATTTTTAATTATTTGAGGCAACTCTATACTGTTTTCCAGAGGCTGCACAAATTTACATTCCCACCAGCAGTGCAGGAGGAGGGTTCCTTATTCTCCACATCCTCATCTTGTTACTGTCTTTTTGATTCTCTCCATTCTAACAGGTGTAAGGTGATATCTCAGTGTGGTTTTGATTTGCATTTCTCTGATGATGAATGATGTTCAGCATCTTTTCATGTATCTGTTGGCCACATGTAGGTCTTTGGAAAAATGTCCAAGTCATTTTTTAATCAGATTGTGTTTTTGGTGTTGAGTTTTATAAGTTCTTTATTTTGGGTATTAGCCCCTTATCAGATACATCATTTTTGAATATCTTCTCCCAGTCAATAGGTTTTCTTTGCATTTTGTTGTTGGTTTCTTTTGCTGTGCAAAAGCTTTTTATTTTGATGTAGTCCTAGCAGTTTATTTTTGCTTTTATTTCCCTTGCCTGAAGAGACATATCTAAAAAATAATGTTGCTGCGGCTGATGTCAAAGAAATTTACTGCCTATGGTTTCTTCTAGAAATTTTATGGTTTTAGTTTCACATTTATTTCTTTAATGCATTTCAAGTTTATTTTAGTGCATGATCTAAGAAAGTGGTCCAGTTTCATTCTTTTGTGTGTAGCTGTCCAGCTTGCTCAGCACCATTTATTGAAGACACTGTCTATTCTCCCTTGTATATTCTTGCCTCCTTTGTCATAAATTGATTGACCATGTAATTGTGGGTTTCTTTCTGGGCTCTCTATTCTGTGTCATTGATCTCTGTGTCTGTTTTTGTGCCAGTACCATGCTGTTTTTGTTACTAATGCTCTATAGTATATCTTAAAATCTGTCATTGTATTTCCAGCAGCTTTGTTCTTCTGTCTTAAAATCATAGCAAACATTTCATGTATTTATTGTAGGCCAAATGCTCTGCTAAGTGCTTTGTATCTTGTAAAACCTTTTAATAGTTATAGTTTATATTGAAAATAAAATTGAGGCTTAGAGGGACTAAATAACTGGTTCAGGATCATGCATCTGAATAAGTGGCAGAGCAGGGATTTGGCAAAAGTAGTCACACTCCTACACCATGATAGTATACGTCTACCTAGATGTTAGCTACACAGTTTTTCTGTGTCAGGCACAATTTTACTATGTAGGGTGGTTTACAGAGTTTTCTGTGTATGTATGATATCTTTGAAAAGGAAGAAAATAATACTTTATAAAGGGTATCTTTACCACCTTATCGCGCTTGGTCTGTGGTGAAGCTTACATGAGAATCAGGTCTGTTTCTTAAGCTTTGTTCCTTTTAAATCATGCTACCTCCTGCAGCTATAATGCTGTCTTCCTTTTTGGCTCTGATAACTATTTAGGCTGTGTGAAAATAGATAGTGTCATTTAAATAGCAACAAAAATATATGGCAGAGACTTCTTACGTAGTGAACGAAAGGTGTATCTATAATGACTGTTGGTTTGGGTAATTTAGGGGCTCACTTGCATGAACTCTCTATGTAGTACTTGCAGTGGAACATCTGTGGGTAATAATTATAAATTCAAATTGTCAGATTCGGTTAAGTAATAAGTTAAAAAATCAAAGGTGCTTATTTTTAATTTTTAAAAACACCCCTTTTTGTCTTTTATTATTTAGGTCCAGTAAGTCAGAGGCAGACTGAAAATTAATCTTCATGATAGATTTTGCCAGATATGATTGAAGGGATTTTTAAATTTTATCCCATCTCACTTTTTTTTTTTTTTTAATATACCTTATCTCTTTGGAGACTTGATACTGAAATGTCACCACCACTTATTCGAATTTTGTTTTCTTCCCTCTTATCACTGTTGCCTGTGTCAGCAGTGCCCTCCTAACAGGCTTTTTGTTAATTTTTTTGTTATAATGCCTGTGTTACAACATTTATTAAATTGTGAATTTCCCTTGAGATAGAACTTGAATACCGTATTCAGTTTTACTCGTAAAATTCTGTTTAGAGTTCCTTTACATTTATTCCTACTCTATAAAATGTAAAAACTTCTATTTCAGTTATTACTGACATATTTGTCTGTTCTCTGAGACTGTAAAGTGGCAGAGCTGGGATTTGACACAAGTAGTCGCATTCCTAAGCCATTAGTCTATACTACAACCTAGGTGTTAGCTGCGTAATTTTTCTGTGCCCTGTGATTTTACAAAATATTTTGTATAATTTTTCCCCAAAATAATTTTACGTTTTAAGTTAACTCTGCTCCTTAGTTAGTAACAGATGTGATGATGAGAAATGCATGTAAGGCATATGTTAAGCACTCTGAGTAGCCTGCTCCTTTTCTTAAAATGCACTTTTGTGTTTGTTAGAGGTTTTTTTTTTTTTTTTTTTTTTTTAAGATTTTATTTATTTATTCATGAGAGACACAGAGAGAGGGAGGCAGAGACTCCCAGGATCACACCCTGGGCCGAAGGCAGGCACTAAACCTGAGCTGAGCCACCCAGGGATCCCCTGTTTGTTAGAGTTTTTAAAAATATATTTGACACTTAAATTTGTTTGGAATACGTTTAATGTGAATTTCTCCCGTTAAGAATGTTCTTAACTTTACCAAATACCTGGTGAATTTATTCATAATATTTATTCATTTCATTGTACACTAGTGAAATTTCATCGTATCTTCTTCCAGGTTCTTGAGAAAATTCCATTTAAAGATGGATAGCCAATATTTCTAAAATCATAATCTTCTATGACATTCTTAAAAATATATCTCTTTAGGGACACCTGGGTGGCTCAGTGGTTAAGCATCTACCTTCAGCTCAGGGTATGATCCTGGAGTTCTGGGATCAAGTGCTGCATTGGGCCTCCTGCATGGAGCCTGCTTCTCCCTCTGCCTGTGTCTCTACCTCTCTCTCTCTCTCTGTGTGTCTCTCATGAATAAATAAAAAAAAAAAAACTTAAAAAAATATGTCTCTTTAAGGCCATTATAGTACAATACACTTTGTTAAGTGTAACAGCTAATTGTTTGCTTCATTTATTGTTAAATACCTGTTTTTTATATGGAGTATAAGAAATTAGACATTTGGATTGGATACTTGTAAATTTACTGTATTATTTTGCTTTAGCATTTTTTAAAGTATCATATTTCATTTCTTTTAGAATTCTAAGGATGGATGAATAGCGTTATGTAAAGAGGGCAGGAACAGTGTACTTCATGGAGCTAAATCTTGAAGCACAGAGAGCTATGAATGCGTGTTTGAACACTTCTTCAAGATTTAAATATTTATTATCATCTGCATTTATGGAAAAAGTATTTTGTTGTAATTATATCCACGTACAAGTTGAATTTATGCCTCTGTGTTGTTTAGTTATTGGCATGTTATGAATCAAGTGAAAGACATATTTTTTCATGTGCTGGGATTGACTGAGTATAAATGTTTGTGAGGTTTAAATACTGCTAGATTTGTTTATTGCTTTTTATTGAAATGTAATTTACCTGTAGTAAAATGCACAGATTTTAAGAGTTCAGTCAGTGAGTTTCAGAAATTATATACACCTCTTTAATCACCATCCATAACAAAATAAAGAAAATTTTCATCCCCTGAAAAATGCCCAGGTGTTGATTCCTCTACTCTTGCCCTCACTTTCTGTCATCACAGATTGGTTTTGTCTGTTCTTGGATTTAATGTACATGGACTCAAATGTCTTACTCATACCTCTTCACATAATATTTTTTTGGATTCATTCATGTGGTTACTTATATCAGTCATTTTCTTTGTTGCTGAGTGGTACTTCATCATATAAAAATATCAGTTTGTCTGTCTATGCTCCTGTTGATGGACATCTGGGCTGTTTCCAGTTTCAGGATTATGAATAGGGCTGTTATGAACATTTTGTGTACAAGTCTTTCTGTGGACAGATATTTTCATTTTTCTTGGGTCAATACTGTGGAATGGGTTTGCTGACCCACAGGGCCAAATCTGAGGCTTTCTCTTAGTTTGAACAGTCTGTACTGTGTCATAGAAATGTGAATCTGTTACTATGTGTGCTTCCTGTCTTAAATGAGTTGAATTCCCTTAACTTCTACCAGCTTTTAGTTCTTACCCAATGCTTTCAAATCATTTTTTAAAAAAATGTTTTCTCTTTGGGGCACCTGGGTGGCTTGGTTGGTTCAGTGTCCAACTCTTGATTTTAGCTCAGATCCTGATCTCAGGGTCTTGAAATCAAGCCCCATATCAGGCTCTGTGCTGAGCCAGGAGTCTGCTTGACATTCTCTCTCTCACTCTCTAGTTGCCCCTCCCCCACTCTCTAAAGAAATCATAATAAAATAATGTATTTTGTCTAGTGGTTATAATTTTTATTTGTAAAAAGGGTAATATGATATAAACTGTGTCCTACCATTACCAGATTAGGAACTTTAAAAGTGATTTTTTAAAATTCTAAGTCTTATTTTATACCTCCTTTGCTCCAAATCCACCAAAAGCTTTCCATGGGTTAACAGTAGAAGTCAAATTTCTTATGATTGCTTTTAAGGTTACTCCTAATCCATAACCCCCTCAGTCCACCACCTTATCTTGTTGACCTTCACCTCTTAACATCCTTCACCTGCCTGACTTTGGTCACTGCCAGTCTCTTTACTTGAGAAGCTCTTCTCCTAGAGGTTCATATGGCTGGCTTCCTTTTTCAGCTGTTTGTTCTGATGTCACATTTGTCATTGCGTCTTGCCCTGGTCATCACAGTGAAAAGCACTCACACGTCTATGGTACTTTCTTACTTCATTTTTTTAACATAACATATATTCCTGTGTGGCACGTTATATATTTTGCTTGTCTGTTTTTACAGTTCTTTGTCTCTATTACTATACTGTAAGCTCCACAAGAGCAGTTGTTCACTATTATATTTCCATTACTTTAAATAGCCCTTGGAGGACAGTGGGTTCTTAATAAATAGTTGTTGAATTAGTAAACAATAATATCTCTGCTCTACAAATTGTGGCGTTTTGAAGTGCAGTGTATTAGATTTTCTTATAAAGAAGGATTATTTGTATTGATTGGTGGAGAAAGAACAAATAAGGGAGTGGGTTTCTTTATTTCCTAGTATTCTCTCTCTCTCTCTCTCTCTTTTTAAGAATTTAGAGAGAGTGTGTGCAAGTAGGAGAAAGGGCAGAGGGAGAGTAAGAGAGAAAATCTCAAGCTGACTTCACTATGAGCATGAAGCCTGTCACAGGGCTTGATACCATGACCCTGAGATCATGACCTGAGCCGAAACCAAGAGTCAGACACTAAACCAACCAAGCCACCCAGGTACACCTATTTCCTAGTATTCTTTTTTTTTTTTTTTTTAAGTTTATTTATTTTAAGTAGTCTGCACCCCCATCATGGTGCTCATACTCACGACCCTTAGATCAGGAATTGCATGCTCTTCTGACTGAGCCAGCTGGATGCCCCACCCAGTATTCTTTTGTGTTTTCGCTTTGGTTGTACTTCAAACCTTTTGTGGTTCATTTATTTCACAACTCTTGAGTTTTGCTGGAATACTTGGCTTAACCATTTACATTTTTCCCTTTTTAAAAGCGGAAATGCAGGAAGAATTGCTTTAGCTTAAAACTGAGATTCTCCAGGAAAAGAAGGTAATGTCATTAGCTGTATTGCAGCAATCAATTTAAAGAGCTTTATTTCTAAGAGACTCTTAATCATTCTTATTTGAAACAGAAATGTGTTCTCTGCTTTATAAATTATTGCCTAAAACCAGAACCATTAACAAATTAAAGATTTTACTAATGCCAAAAATTGCGTCGTTAGCAAAATTACTCTTATTATGTGCATAGTATTCAAGGATTGCTAAATCGAGTTGATGTACTTTTCAGAGTGTTGCCAATTGTGAGAGCATTAGTTAAATGACAGTGTCCTCAAACTTACGCTATTATTCTCATATGTTCTTGGTATGCAGCAGTGGCCAACAGTTTGAAGGATGGTTCATTGATGTTTTCCCTCATCACTTTACAGCTTGGGTGTGAAGACCATATGATTAGGTATTTTGGCCACGTCTGTGAGTCAAGGAGTATGATTAAGTTCCATGCGACCCTAGTGGCGAGACTAGGTTGACTTTAGTCGCATCTGAACTTAAGGATTTAGGTTGGGAAGTATCCCTAAGTTATGATATGTATAAGAAAGCATTTGTACCTCTTATTATGATTTGGTGTAGCAGCAGCAGTAAAGAAGGGCATTGATTTAGTCACTTTTGGATTTTTGATGTCTTCTGGAGAGTGCCTAATGTGTGTCCCTTTGTAGTATGATTTATGCAGTATGTTTTGTCAAGGTGGGCAGTCACCTAGGGTGCAGATTAACTCCAATATTAATTCAAGGCATTTATCTGTTTGCATCTTTTGATATATGCTCATGTGCTCCCATCTATGTAGTATGGATGCTGTATTGCCTAATAATTATCTCTGGATCCTGGCATTGTCTTTGTGTACTTACAGATGTCACAACTGAAAATTCTTTCATAGGACTTGGGAAGTTGTGTGGTTTGGTCCTTGGAGACCTATTGCCCCCTATTCTTGCCAATGATCAGAGGATGACATAGAGGGTGACAAGAGGGGGCAGCTGAACAACATATAAATAGCTAGTTGTCCCAGCATCATTTACCTGTCATCTTTGTCAGAAGTCAATTGGTGTGTCTATATTTCTATTCTTTTGCCTGTGGCACATTATCTTTATTGCTGTGGCTTTATTATAAATCTTGAAGTCAGGTAATGTATCTCTTCCAAACCTGCTTTGACTTTTTTAGGTTATTTCCATTCCACTTAAATTTTAGAATCAGTTTGTCAATTTCTATAGAAAGTGCCTGCTGGGAATTTCATTGGATTGCCCTTAATCTGTGGATCACATTTGGTAGAACTGACATTTTAACAATATTAAGCCTTTAAATTCATGAACATGGTATATCTCCATATACTGGTACCTTCTTTAATTCATTCCAGTAACTTGTAGTTTTTCAATGTCCAGGATTTAGTCAGATTTTTTAAAGTGTATCCCTGTGCTATAGACTGAATATTGGTGTCTTCCCAAAATTCATATTTTGAAACTTAGCCGAAGGTGATTATACACTAGGAGGTGGGGCCTTTGGAAGGTGATTAGTTTATGGGGGCAGAATCCTAATGAGTGGGATTATAAAAGAAACCAGAGAGAGCTGCTTTATCCCCTTCTGCCATGTGAGAACACAAAGAGAAGTCAGCAGCCCTCACCCCACCATGGCGGCACAGTGATCTTGGACTTCCAGCCTCCAGAACGGTGAGAAATTTTTATTATTAAGCCACATAGTCTATTGTATTTTGTCATAGCAGCTGGAACAGACCAAGACACTGTGTATTGCCATGATTTTGCTTGCTACTACAAGTGGGATTGCATTTTTGATATTTTCTAGTTGTTTCTAATATCTTGAAATACTGTTGATTTTTCACGTTAATCTCATGTGCCACAAGTTTCCTCAAGTCACTCACTAGTTTCTGTAGCTTTTTAGTAGATTACTTAGGATTTTTTACAGACATGATGACATGTTACATCAAAATTGTTTTTGTACATGTTTGTCTTCATCACTATACTTGGAACTTTGAGAGCAGAGATTTTAAAATTACTCATTTTTATGTCACTAGTGCCTAAGATGGATATAAGGCAGATCCATATTCCTTTGGTTTTTCTTCTTCTTTTTGTAATCATATTTGCTACTTTCTCTTCATTTCCACAATTTTGCATAATGCGCCAGCACTCAGTCCCTAGTTTTCTTCTATTTTCTTTTGTACCTTCCCTGGCAATTTCATCTAGACATCAGGGCTTACATGTTACTTTATAAAATTCTTTTTCTAGCCTGGGCCTGCCTACTTAGTAATTTTATTGGGTGTCTTATAGGCATCTCAGACTTAACATTAAAAAAAATAAACAAATTGATCCTTGGATCATTCTTCTTGAAACTATTACTGTAGTTTTTTCATTTCAATTAATGGTGACATTGCTTTGATTTTCTCTATGTGCACAAGCCAGCCTTTATATCATTTTGCCATTATTTAAAAATGAAAAAACCAGTTTGAAAGTCTGATTCTCATGATAAGAAATGGAGGTCTCTTAAACTTAATGGAATTTACATAAAGATAGGAAACATTAATACCGTGAAAGCATCAAGCTTTTTCTCAAATTGGATACTTGTGTGTAGGATGATATCTATGTATGTAATAAAGAAAACTGCATGGATACAATGATGGAAATTGAAGATTTGTCTTAATCCTAAGATATTACCTGTCTTTAACCATTGGGTAAGGGAACTTGACTTTGTTACGTTTTGAGTTTTAGATACTCCTCCAGTTAGGAAAAAAGTAGGGAACCACTTGCATTGCTTCTGTTAAACTACTTGGTAATTTAATCACCATTTACAATGTTATTCTGTTTGCAAATTCATTCTAAGTTCTACATGAGATGTTTTAGAATGCAGCTTTGTAACTTGGGCACAACCAGCTTAAAAATGGGGAATAAAATTTGAGATCTCCTGGAGGGCCTCCAAATGATAGACTGTTTAACATTTTGCTGATATGATTAATGGATCTTTTTGAGCTGATTTTAAGTACCTTCTTCATAGTTAATAGCAATTTCTTTCCAAAGAAAAGAAGGTAAAAAATTGAGGAATAAATCATCTGTATACTCTTATTGGTACACAGAATGTTTCCACTGAAATGTACTCCTAAATTGGTGGTGTCATCTTGTGTCCTTTGGCAAACCCTGTATCTCTTTTGCCTGAGGAAATAAATCTCCATACAGTATAATTGAAATAGAGGAAACTTCTCTGTTTTAGACAAATGTAAAATTACTGACTCTATCATTTTAAACAAAGATTAATTGCATAAACATACATGTACCTGTGCTATTATTCAGGGATCATAAATATGACCTTTTATATATTCAGAAATTGATTTTTCCAGCATGTATTGGTTTCTTGGTGATACATATTTATAATGAGAAATGCTTCAAAGAAGCTAACCTTACTAAACGTATTACACTGAATTGAAAAATCCCCTTCTCCCCTGTGTGAAATTTGCAAAGGAAGATCTTATCTCATGCTTCATTTTTATATATATAAATTTTAGAAACAAAGAATGTGGAAAAGCCAATTAGAATCATAGGGACCGGGCAGCCCCAGTGGCTCAGCGGTTTAGCGCCGCCTGCAGCCCAGGGTGTGATCCTGGAGACCGGGGATCGAGTCCCACGTTGGGCTCCCTGCATGGAGCCTGCTTCTCCCTCTGCCTGTGTCTCGGCCTTTCTCTCTCTCTGTGTCTCTAATGAATAAATAAATTATTAAAAAAAAAAAAAAGAATCATAGGGACCTTGTAGAATGGTAGATTTTCTTTGAATGTCATAATCATGTACCCAAGGATGAGGTATAAATATGAATTTAGCAGAATTTTCATAATTATTTACATTTACTAATTCTCTTTCTCTAATTTATGCTGTTCCTAAGTGAACTAGCCTTTTGATAATGATAGATATACATGCAGTAGTAAGAAGTAATAGAGAGGGATCCCATGTACCCTTCACCTAGTTTCCCCTAGTGATAACATCTTGAGTAACTATAGTACAATATCATAAGCAGGACATTGACATTAATACAGTCAAGATACAGAGCATTTTCATTACCACAAGGTTCACTCAAGTTACCTTTTATGGCCATACCCACTTCCTTTTCATGCCCATCCCACACCCTTCAGGCAACCATTAATTTCTTTTGTATATCTATAGTTTCTGTGATTTCAAGAAGTATAATATAAATAGAATCATACAGTATGCAATGTTCTGGGATTGACCTTTTTCATACTTACCATAATTCTCTGGATATTCATTCTGGTTGTTAGAGTTTTGTCTTGTTTTGCTTTGAGAAAGGAGGAGGTGGGAGTAGGGACTGAGGGAGAGAGAATCCTAAGCAGACTCCTGGCTAAGCATGGAGCCCAACACAGGGCTTGATCTCATGACCCTGAGATCACAACCTGAGCCAAAATCAAAAGTCAGACTCTTAACCAACTGAGCCACCCAAGCACCCCTGAGGTTGTAGAGGTATTAATAGTTCATTTCTTTTTATTGCTATGTAGTATTCTCTGGTATATATATAAAACAGATTGTTTAAGCATTTAGCTTTTGAAAGATAGCTGAATTGTTTCCAGTTTTTGTTGGTTGCAAATGAAGTTGCCATAGACATTTGTATATAGGTTTTTGCATGAGCATAAGTATTTATTTTTCTAGAGTATACTCATGAGTACAATTGCTGGGTGATACATGTTTCATTACATGTTTTGTTTTATAAGAAATTCTCAAACCCTTTTCCAGAGTGGCTATATCATTTTGCATTCTGATCAGCAGTGTATAAGGGATCCATTCCCTCTACATCCTTGGCAGCATTTGGAGTTGTCACTATTTTTTATTTTAATTATTCTGATAGGTGTGCAGTGATATCTCATTGTGGCTTTAATTTGCATTTCTTGGATAGCTAATGATGTTGAATATTTTTTCTTGTATTTATTTTGCTATCTCTATATCCTCTTCAGTGAAATGTTTCTCTGCCTTTTGCACATTTTCTAATTGGATCACTTCTTTAAAAAAAAAAAAAAGAACTATTAAGTTTTGAGAGTTGTTTATATATTTTGGAGACTAATCCTTTCAGATGTGTGATTTGCAGATGTTTTCTCCCAGTCTGTAGTTTGACTTCTCATCTTTCTTAATTAGGGTCATTTGCAGAGCAAAAACTTTCACTTTGTTGAAGACCAGTTTATCAGTTTTTCTTGGAATGGACTTCTGTTTTTTTTTAAAGATTTTATTTATTTATTCATGAGAGACACAGAGAGAGGCAGAGACATAGGCAGAGTGAGAAGCAGGCTCCATGCAGGGAGCCTGATGCGGGACTTGATCCTGGGACTCCAGAATCACGCCCTGAGCCAAAGGCACTCAACCCCTGAGCCACCTAGGTGTCCCTCTTGGAATGGATTTGCTTTTGGTATTGTGTCTCAAAACTTTTTCCCTTGCCCTAGACCCTAGACCATTTAAGCACTTTGGCTTAGTGGTTTTTTTTTTTTTTTCCTAAAAAATTTGTAGTTTTGGGCAGCCAGGGTGGCTCAGCGGTTTAGTGCCGCCTTCAGCCCAGGGCATGACCCTGGAGACCCGGGATCGAGTCCCACATCAGGCTCCCCCACAAGGAGCCTGCTTCTCCCTCTGTCTGTGTCTCTGCCTCTCTCTCTCTCTCTCTCTGTGTCTCTATGAATAAATAAATAAAATCTTTTAAAAAAATTTGTAGTTTTATATTTTTTTATTTATGTCCATCCATATCCCTTTTGAATTAATTTTTATATACGGTATCTGAGTTGGTTGAGGTTAATTATTTTGCCTGTGATTCTTGAGGTTCTCAGATCATTGATTTGAGATTTTTTTCCTCTTTTCAAATTTAAGTATTTGGTACTTTAAGTTTTCTTCTCAGCATTGCTTTAGCTATATCCCATAATTTTGATATGTTGTGTTTTTTATTTTCTAATAGTTCAATGTATATATGGGTTTTCCTTGAGACAGAATGATTATTTAAAAGTATGTTGTTTAGTTTCCAAGGGAGATTTTCCTCTTTCTGTTATTGATTTCTAGTTTAGTACCATTGTGGTCAGAAAACACATTCTGTATGATTTCATTTCTTTTTATTTGTTAAGCATACGTTTTATGGCCCAGAATATGGTTTGTCTTGGTATACATTTTGTGGGTGTTTGAAAAGAATATGTATTCTGATGTTGTTGAGTGAAGTGTTCTATAAATATCAATTAGATTCTTTTGGTTGATGATGTTGTTGAAGTCTTCATATCCTTGCTGATTTTCTGTCTAGTTATTCTAATATCAGTTGTTGAGAAATAAGTTTTGAAGTCTATAACTACAGTTGTGGATTCCTCTAGTTCTTTTAGTTCTATTAATTTTTGCTTGACATATATTGTAGCTCTAAGACCTTTAGCGTTGTTATATCTTGGTGTATTGGTCCTTTTATTGTTATATAATGTCTTTCTCCACTTTGGATAATTTTATAGCCCCCACCCCACTTTGTTTTGATTAATGTTTGCATGATACATCTTTTTCCATCATTTAACTTTCAAACTGCTCACATTATCTTCAGTGTGTTTTTCTCTAGACAGCATGTCGTTGTGTCATTTTTAAAAAATGAGATCCAGTTGGTCTATAACATTATATCTGTTTCAGGTATATTGTAATGATTCAATATTTGTATACATTGTGAAGTAAACACTATAGTAAATCTAGTCCATATATAGTTATCAGTTGTTTTTCTGTGATAAGGGCTTTTAAGATACACTTTCTTAATAACTTTCAAATATATGATATAGTAGTAGTAACTGTAGTACCATGCTGTCCATTTCATCTCCAAGAATTATTTATTTGATAAACTGCAAGTTTGTAGTTTTTGATTACCTTCATTCGTTTTACCCATCTCCCTCCCCAATAGTCCTCTGACAACCTGTGGTTGTCATTCTTTGTAGCAATAGGTTTGGTGGTGGTGGTTGTTGTTTTTAGATTCCACATATAGGTGAGGTCATACGGTGTGTCTTTCTGAGCCTGACTTATTTCATATAATGCCCTCAGAGTTCACCCATGTTGTTGCAAATGGCAAGATTTCCCTTTTTTGTTATTGTGGTAGAATAATATTCCTCTGTGTGTGTGTGTGTTTCACATTTTCTTTAGCCATTTAGTGGTCTATGGGTGCCTAGGTTGTTTCCACATCTTGGCTATTGTACAATGCACATGGGGTTGTGGATATCTTCTTGAGTTTGTTTAGATAAATATCCAGAAGTGGAATTGCTGGATCATATGGTAGTTCTATTTTTAATTTTTTTGAGGAACCTCCATACTGTTTTCCATAGCAGCTATACCAATTTACATCCTCATCAATAGTATACGAAGGTTCCCTTTTCTTTGTATTCTTACTAACACTTGTTATTTCTTGTGATTTTGATAGTCATTCCAACAGGTTGAGGTGATATTGTGGTTTTGACTTGTATTTCCCTGATGATTCCTGATGTTGAGTGCCTTTACATGTACCTGTTGGCAATATATATATTTTCTTTGGAAAAATGTCAATTCATATCTCTGCTCATTTTTAAGAGATTATTTATTTATTTATTTTGCAGTTTTGTGAGTTCTTTATGGATCTTGGATCCATATATGATTTGCAAATATTTTCTCCCATTTGGTGGGTTGTGTTTCCATTTGGCTGGCAATTTCCTTTGCTGTGCAGAAGATTTTTACTTTTAGTCCCACTAGTATATTTTTGCTTGTGTTGTGTTTGCTTTTGGTGTCAAATCCAAAAATTCCTCACCAAGAATGATGTCAAGGATCTTACCACTATGTTTTCTACTAGGGGTTTTAGGTTTCAGGTATTATGTTAAAGGCTTTAATGTATTTTGAATTCGTTTTTGTGCATGATGTAAGATAGTGGTCCAGTTTCATTCTTTTGAATGTGGCTGTTCAGTTTTCCCAACACTGTTTACTGAAGAGATTGGCCTTTCTCTGTTATATTTTTGACTTCTTTGTTGTAAATTAATTGACCGTATATGTGTGGACTTGTTTCTGGACTTTGTAGTGTGTTCCATTGACCTGTGTGTGTGTGTTTCTATGCCAACATCGTGTTTTTGATTACTATAACTTTGTAATATAGTTTGAAATCAGGAAGCATGTTGTCTCTTAGCTTTGTTCTTTCTCAAGATTGCTTTGTCTGTTTGGAGTCTTCTTTGGTTCCATATAAATTTTAGGATTGCTCTATTTCTGTAAAAATACCATTAGAATTTTGATAGAGGCTCTTTTCCTCCCCGGCTGCTTGAAGCTCGGCTGCCATCATGAACGACACAAACTATCCAGACCAGGAAGTTCATGACCAACTGACTGCTTCAGCGGAAACAGATGGTCATTGATGTTCTTCACCCTGGGAAGGCAACAGTACCTAAGACAGAAATTCGGGAAAAACTAGCCAAAATGTATAAGACCACACCAGATGTCATATTTGTATTTGGATTCAGAACCCATTTTGGTGGTGGCAAGACAACTGGCTTTGGCATGATTTATGATTCCTTGGATTATGCAAAGAAAAATGAACCCAAACATAGACTTGCAAGACATGGCCTGTATAAGAAGAAAAAGACTTCAAGAAAACAGCGCAAAGAACGCAAAAACAGAATGAAGAAAGTCAGGGGGACTGCAAAAGCCAACGTTGGTGCTGGCAAAAAGTGAGCTGGAGATTGGACAACAGAAGGAGTAAAGACTCTGCAGTGGCTTTATCTGTGGTGATTGTGCAGATTTTTCACGAGAGGATTAATAAACTAAGAACGTTAAAAAAAAAAAGAATTTTGATAGAGAATTCATTGAATTTATAGATTGCTTGGGTAGTATGGATATTTTAACAACACTTATTCTTCCAATCCACGAGCATGGAATATTTTTCCTATATTTGTGTCTTCATTTCTTTTCATGAAGTGTCCTGTGATTTTCAATGTGTAGGTGTTTCACTTCCTGGGTTAAATTTATTTCTAGGTATTTTATTCTTTTGATGTAGATGTAAAGGGATCGTCTTAATTTCTTTCTGATAGTTCATTATTAGTGTATAGAATTGTAATAAATTTTTATATGTTGGTTTTGTATCACACAGCTTTACTGAATTCATTTATTAATTCCAAGAGCTATTTGGTGGAGTTGTTAGGATTTTCTACATATAAAATCTTGTCATTTTCACCAACTGTTTTATATGTTCCTTTCTGATTTGGGTGATTATTATTATTATTAATTGTAATTGTTCTGGCTAGGACTTCCAATATTTTGTTGAACAAAAGTGTCAAGAGTGGTCATTTTTGTCTTGTTAATGATCTTAGGGGGAAAGCGTTCAACTTTTCACCATTGAATGTGATGTTAGCTGTGGGCTTGACATATCTGGCCTTTGTTATGTTGAAACATCTTCCCCCTATACCCAGCCTTTTGAGAGTTTTTTTTATTTTTTTATTTTTTTTTATTTATTTTTTTTTTTTATTTTATTTATTTATGATAGTCACATAGAGAGAGAGAGAGAGAGGCAGAGACATAGGCAGAGGGAGAAGCAGGCTCCATGCACCGGGAGCCTGACGTGGGATTCGATCCGGGGTCTCCAGGATCGCGCCCTGGGCCAAAGGCAGGCGCCAAACCGCTGCGCCACCCAGGGATCCCGAGAGTTTTTTTTAATCATAAATGGATGTTGAATTTTGTCAGATGCTTTTTCTGCTTCTATTAAAATGATCATATGATTTTTATCTTTGATTTTGTTAATATGGTATAGCACATTGATTGATTTATGAATGTTGAACCATCCTAGCATCCTTGGAATAAATCCCACTTGATCATGGTGTATGGTCCTACTAATGTATTGTTAAATTTGCTTTGGTAATATTTTGTTGGGGATTTTTGCTTTAGTGTTTATCAAGGATACTGGCTTGTAATTTTCTTTCCTTGTGGCACCCTTGTCTGATTTTTGTATTGATAATGCTGGCCTTGTAAAATGAATTTGGAAGTGTTCCCTAATCTTTTGTTTTTGGAAGGGTTTGAGAAAGATTGGTATTCATTCTTCTGTAAATATTTGGTAGAATTCACCAGTGAAGCCATTGGTCATGGACTTTTGTTTGTTGGGAGGATTTTGGTTAGTGAATCTCCTTATTAGGAATTTGTTCAGATTTTCTTTTTTTTCTTTTTTTTTTTTTTGTGATTCAATCTTGGTAGGTTGTATGTTTCTAGGAATTTATCCGGTTCTTGTAGGTTGTCTGATGTATTGGCATGTAATTGTTCATAGTATTCTTTTATGGTCTTCTGTATTTCTGTGGTATCAATTGTAATGTCTCCTCTTTCATTCCTGATTTTATTTATTTGATTCTTCTTTTTTGGGTGAGTCTAGCTAAACGTTTGTTAATTTTTATCTTTTCAAAAAAAAAAAAACTCTAGATCTTGGTATGATCTTTTTTTATTGTTTTAGTTTCTATTTTATCTATTTCTAGTATTTATTTTTTCTATCTTTCTACTTACATTGGGTTTTGTTCTTTTTCCAGCTTTTTGAGGTGTAAAGTTAGGTTGTTTGAAATCTTTTTTGTTTCTTGATGTGGGCATATATCAGTATGAACTTCTCCCTTAGAACTGCTTTTGTGGCATCCCACAAATTTTGGTATGTTGTATTTTCAATTCTGTCAAAGTAGCTTTTTTTACTTCTCTTTTATTTCTTTGATGCATGGCTGCTAACGTTGCATTATGTTTTGATTCTCCAAATTCTATGTACTTTTTGTGCCTTATAGAGCCCTCAGATAGTTGTTCTTTGTATTTTGTTAAGGGATGTAGGTGCTGTTTGTAGAAAGATTTCTTTTTTTCTAAGTTCATAGTCCTTGATACCAGAAGTCACTATTTCTTAAATTGGGCACTTCATAGGATCGATCAGATTTAAAAGAAGAAATCGAAGTCAGAAGTGGTTAAGAAAAAATTTGTGGAGCAAGTATTTAGCTAAGCTTTACAAATAGGTTTATGTTCTCATATGAAACATTTAGTCAACTGCCTAATTTTTGTATTTCATTAGAGTAAATAGAGGTGTATAGTTTCTGTAATGAGCCATATGGAAATGAAGTTTCTATTGTATTTTCTAGTTATAAAGTAGATGGTGGCTTATAGCAACAATATAGATAGTGTTTTCTATTTTAGCAGATATGGCTCTAATTTTGTGTGTTTTCATGATTTATTATGATAAATAATAAAATTTTTCATGATTACCTACACATGTAGTTCCTAAAACTCATTCAGTATTTTTGAGCAGTATTTTCTAACTGTAAATAGCCTGAAATATTAGTGGTTTAGTGGTTTAGAGGATTTTCAAATAGCATTTTCAAAATGAAACATAATGAAACGTGTTAAAGAACACACCTCCAGGTAAAAATTATTCTGTGGAACTTTGGGGCATATATGGTTGTTTGCAACATAAAAAGTATTTCTTACTGTGTTGTATGATCCAAACAGTGGCTTCTGTTTTAGAGCACCCCACTAGTTAAAATATGGTATGAAACTTTACATTTTCTTTTTCCATTTAAAACGGTTAATAGAATTATAATTTTGGGTGATTCTGTGTGATTTGGAATTGTGGTTTACAAAGCACTTATGAAAATTTAAGTTTACATTGAGGTCATTACATGGAAATATGAGAGAGAATGAAGTCATATATATGTATTTATTTATTTATTTATTTTCATATATATGTATTTAAATCATATTTTGAACTGACATATTAGTAACATTGTCAGGTAAGAAGTAATGTTAGCGAGATGTGTAAGAACTATCATTTAGGGGCACCTGGGTGGCTCAGTGGTTGAGCATCAGGTCATGATTCCGTCCTGCTTCTCCCTCTGCCTATGTCTCTGCCTCTCTCTCTGTGTCTCTCATAAACAAACAAACGAACAAATAAGATCTTAAAAAAAGAACTATCCTTTAAACAGTTTGACTTGGGTTGAAACACCTTAAAAATATCAGTGTCTTATTTTTCTTGTGTTTTATGTTATTTTGGTGACATTTATTTTCTATTTTTTTTTAAAAAGATTTATTGATTTATTTATTCATGAGAGACAGAGAGAGATGCAGAGACATAGGCAGAAGCAGATGCAGGCTCCATGCAGGGAGCCGATGTTGGACTTGATCCAGGGACCACGGGATCATGCACTGAAACAAAGGCAGACACTCAATCACTGAGCCACACAGGCATCCCCTAGGTGACATTTAAATCTAGGATGTTGATTAAGATATAAGGACTCTCAGATTTAAATCTGAGTGTGAAATAAGAAAAGAAATATTAAAATGATTCCTGATATTATAATGTATAAATGTCTGCTGTACATGAGGCAGAATTTTATTCTAAATAGAAGCATATATAGTCGAGCTAATGTAAGTCAAAATTGTACACTAGATTTTCTTATTTTATATTTAATTGAAATATTGGTGACTCTTGTATTTTGTAGTTATTAATATTAATGGAATGATAATTCAATAGTATACTATACAGTTTTCACCCACAGTAGTATACTATACAATATCATCCCATTTTAAGTGGGATTTTGCTTATATTTCTATTACTAGTGCCTATTAGAGATATGGCCAATAATATAGCAGTGTGTTATAAACCATGTAAAGAATGACTTCTTTCCAAACTTTTGTTTCTTAGGATATTTATGTTTTTGAAGTGTATGTGTCAATTATTTTTTATAATGGTTCTCAATTTTTCTTTGTCTTCTAGTTTCACTGAAAAGGGTTTATTTGTTTTCCTATTATTACTCTGTGTAGTTGTTAAGTATTCTTTTATAGTTCTAGTTGTTCTTTCTGTATTCCCTCTTCATTTAAGGTTTCTGAATACTGATCATTTTCTAAGAAATTTTGTGTGTGGGTGTGGGTATGTGCATATACATACGTATGGAACTTAGCAATTTTGTTTGCTTCTTAAATTACTCTTTAAAATGGACATGGAACAAATATTTTTAAATCACAGTTTCATGGAAAAGGCTCTGGAATTTAAGAAAGGCAACCCACCAACTCTTTTAGTCATGACTCTTAAAAATTACCTTTCTTTCCTTGTGAGGATTCTTTGATTCATTTCCATTTCAGTTCAGTTCAACAGATACAGAATGTCTACTGTATTTAAGATACTGTAGAAAAAAAGCAGGTAATCAAAAATGCCTTAAATTTATAATACTACTGGTACAGCCACTCTGGAAAACTGTATGGAGGTTCCTCAGAGAGTTAAAAATAGAACTGTCCTATGACCCAACAATTGCACTGCTGGGGATTTACCCCAAAGATATAGATGCAGTGAAAAAACCGAGACACTTGCACCCCAAAGTTTATAGCAGCAATGTCCACAATGGCCAAACTGTGGAAGGAGCCTTGGTATCCCTCAAAAGATGAATGGGTATAGAAGATGTGGTCTATGTATACAATGGAATATTACTCAGCCATTAGAAATGACAAATACCATTTGCTTCAACGTGGATAGAACTGGAGGGTATTATGCTGAGTGAAGTAAGTCAATCAGAGAAGGACAAACATTAAATGGTTTTCATTCATTTGGGAAATATAAAAAAAAATAGTGAAAAGGATTAAAGGGGAAAGGAGAGAAAATGAGTGGGAAATACCAGAGAGGGTGACAGAACATGAGAGACTCCTAACTCTGGGAAACGAACAAGGGGTAGTGGAAGGGGAGGTGGGAGGGGGGTTGGGGTGACTGGGTGACTGACGGGCACTAAGGTGGGGCACTTGATGGGATGAGCACTAGGTGTTATACTATATGTTGGCAAATTGAACTCTAATAAAAAATACAAAAAATGCTAATGAAGTAAACAAATATTATACTAACCTTAAATATTTGTGAAAATAAATTGTTGAACACTCTGCTGACCAAAAAAAAAAAAAAAAAAAATTATAATACTTTGCAGTTTCCAAAACACCTTTGAATATGCATTTTCTTAATTGTTATTACTAATAATTCAAGAAAGCAGATAGTTCACATAGATTAATTCCTATGAAAAAATTGAGGTCTTAAAAGATTGTGACTTAACCATGGTTCCATGGTTCCCATAGCTAGTGAATGACAGCTGAAGCTTGAACGAAAGCGTAAGCTCAGTGCTGTTGTAAATTCTCCTTTACCACTGTTATGCAAAGACAAAGCATGCATTAATTTATGCAAATTATTGGCCATAATGAGGCTGTGTTTTAATTCATTCACTTAATATTCTAAGTGCTTCAAGGGCTAGGATAGGATCAGTAAAATAAGATCAAGACAATATCTTTTAGGTTCATATGAGTATCTGGAAGGTACTTTTCAATTAAGACAGTGACATGTATCAAAATGCTTGGATATATGAGAATGGTTATGGCATACTTTTTCTTATTTATTGGTAGATCTATTGCACATAACTGTTCAAAAGAGTGGTGGGCTGGTATTAGAGACTACACTTACTCTGATGTGTGTTAAAGATCAGTATGTTAAGGGTCCTTAACATACACCATTAAATTGTTTTATTTCTGGTATTGTGGGCTATGTCTCTGCAACATCTTTCCTCTTTTTACCCATAACCCCTCAAAGGCTCAGTGCCAGAAAGAACAAAACCGTATCTTTATTTTGTCATCATATCCTCTCTCAAATAGATCATACTTTCATTGCTCTCTTTCCAATTTGGCTTTGAGTCACTGCTGTGATTCTAGCTGTTGAACAGTCTTTCAAGGTAGCAGTTAGTATTTTGGTTGAGTAAAAATTGTTGTGAGGTTGCCATTCTTACCAATGTAGTAAGTTAGTTTTACTCATTCAGTTATTAGAGCCATGTTGTCTGAGGCATATGACAATTGCATGTTACAGTCTTCCCTAAATATTGATACTTGAGACTCACTGGAAGTTAAATCTCAAAATTTATACTCATAGTTCTGAGATTAGAGAAACCAGTCATCTATCGAGTTTAATAAAGCCACATTTGTGCTGTTTAATATTTTAAGAGAAAACTTAAACTGTTTTAGTCTGTCTTTACTACTTTTGCCCTACCTGATTAAGTTTTGCTATTATTATGTTAATTAATAAGTTCAAAGGAAATGTTCTAATTAGTTTCTGTCATAACCGGGAACCATAATAAGAGTACTTTGGAAAGCATGATAACACCTGCTCACTAATAAATATCATTTCTTTGTCTGGCTCTTTTCCAGTCTCACTAACTATGTCTAAATGTGTGAACCTCTTACCATCTGGGTACTTCAATTTTCCTCTAAATTTAAACAAACAAAAAGTCTTACCTGTATTCTACCTAATGCAGAGTTTTGAAAGATAATGAGAGGTCATTAAAGTGTGAGTTAAAATCTCTAACTATTTAAAAATCATTGGCTTTACATATATACTATCTTAAAATAGTAATTTACTATTTAAAAGCCATTGTCTCTTTTAGTGTACTTCATTGCTTAGCCTAAGACCTCTATTTTTAGAATACAGCGTATTTGAAGACCATCTTTATTGTTGAATTTGATAGGTGTGGCACAAGGCCAGTGTTATGAGCCCAAAGGGAGAATTTGCAGAATATGCAGGTTGAAGGAGCCCGGGAACTGACTTTCCACGAAGTCCAGGTTATTCATGTTCATTCCCATGGATGGGAGATATGCTTAAAGTTGACCGTTGTCTTCCTTCTATACCATCTGATTCCAATCTGCACTTGTCTTTTCTAGCTTGAGACAGTCGAATGGCAGCTTAACCTTCAGATGGCTCACTCTGCTCAGGCGAAACTGAAATCTCCTCAGGCTGTATTACAGCTAGGAGTGAGCAATGAAGATTCAAAGGTAAGAAATGGTATCTCATTGAAACAGTGTATTTTGTTTACTGGGTCATGTACTTTATTGTTAGCAAGGTCTTTGCTCTCTTGGTTGAAAATTTAAATACAATCAAATAAGGATTAACAAATTAACAGCTCTTTATTTATAAGTGACAGTTTTTGATATCAGAATGATTTGTCACTTTAGTATTCATTTGAAGAAATGTCTTGCAAGGTGCCTTTCTTGCAAAAACATATCATAATGTCTCCTTTTAAATTCTGCAATAAGAAAACTTGGTAATGCCAGATACAAGATTTTAATGATTCAGATATTTGTGGATATTTCTGAGTGTTTTGTGTTTTAAGCTGCATACATATGCTAGAGGGACTATTGTTGTCTAACCAATGCCTAGATTATGAAGGTGGCATGAATTGTATTTGTATGTGTATGTGTGTAGCACTTGTGTGCATGTGTTTAAATTCCTATTCTTGCAAAACGGAATTTTGGATTTGTTTTTTACCGCATGGTGATTTCTCCTTTAGTGTTAATTTCAAGAAGCTTGAACGTGTAATCTACTTGAAAGAGTTGGCCTGGAATATTTTCTTTACTGTAGCATATAGAGAAATATATTTTAAGATATCAATAAAAGCTATTTGTTGTATTTTTATTGTAATTGATTCTCTTTCTAAGGGAGTGACTCCCCCTCCCCCCCTTAACGGAAGGAGACTTCGCCTCATGTTAAGACAAATAAAATAAAGATGAGAATGAGGTAGGAGGATCAGAGGCAGGAGAGATTACTCTGCCTGGATGTGATCAGAGGATGACGGGAGAAATGTTATTGTTTATAATGGCCATTGAAGGATGGGATTATTATTACTTCTTTGTTAGAACTTTCATTATGTGTTATATCATGCACATTTTTATTAACCGTAAGAACTAGAACCAATACCTAGCCCACGTTCCATGTCTACAAAATTTTAGGCAATTGAGTTGGGTCTCACCACATATAATTAATTCACCACAGTGTTTCAAAAGTATTTCATTTCATACATTTGCAGTTAATAAATATAAATAATATGTAAAATAATATAAATTTAGTGGTTAAGAGTTGAACTGACTAGTATACTGATATATGTTGAACTGACTAGTATACTGAATTTGGTAGCAGAGTTACTTAAATCTTTATGAGTGTTAGTGTCTTCCCTTGTAAAATGGGGATAATAATAACCTGTCTCACAAGGTTTTATATGAAGAGTAGATACCCATTGTATGTAGTATTTTGTTGAATGCCTAATATTACGTAAATGCTCAAAAAAATGCAGGCTGCTTCCATCTTCATCATCATTATCATCGATAAAACTTTTTTTGGCTGCTGGATAAATAAATATCTTTGTTTTAAACTGAAGCTGACAATAAACTTTTTTCCTGATGGAGTTAATCTTTTGCCTTTCTTTGCCTTCTTTTCCCCTTTTATTTTTTGGTCATGTATTTTCATATTTAGGCTAACTGGGAATTGGGGAGGCAAAGGACAGCCTGGGAAGTCCTTCTTTTCTTTCCCTGAACTAGGGAAGGCATTCCTTTAGGTTTAGGATAATATCTGGACCTCACTGGTGTAGACTGGGACTGTTCTGAGTGAAAGCACATATATGCACCTGTGTATGTCATACATACCTACACAGATTCATATATACTCCAAGGGGGGATCCCTGGGTGGCGCAGTGGTTTGGCGCCTGCCTTTGGCCCAGGGCGCGATCCTGGGGACCTGGGATCGAATCCCATGTCGGGCTCCCAGTGCATGGAGCCTGCTTCTCCCTCTGCCTATGTCTCTGCGTCTCTCTCTCACTGTGTGCCTATCATAAAAAAAAAAAAATATATATATATATATATATATATACTCCAAGGGGCTGTACACTTTCACTGTTGTATTCTCATGACTACCATATACTATGTCTGAATAGCTAAATGTAAAATATAGGTGGGATGGATACTATTTTGACCATATACTGGGTACCTTGAGTATCACAGTTTAGGCAGTGCTTGACTTCGGGATGCATGAATCCTCCTAGGTCCCTTATGTCTTCAAAATGTTTATATGGCAGTGATATTTTTAAGCAATAGGGAGGAATGAATCATGCTTCTAGTAAAAGAGTCATGTTTTTAATTCATATTATTTAGAAAATCTCTACAGATGTAAAATTCACCTCTTTGGAGATAGAGGCTTGAGTACATTTGATGTTCCTGTGCATTGCTGGTTTGAAATTTTGAATGAATGTGTGGTTATCCTTATAACTTGTAGAGCTGGGGAACCATTTTCACTGGCAAACAGATCCTTGGGAAGAAGAGTGGCAGCACACAAAAGTAAAGGGTATTTTTATTTTGTATGCAGACTTACGTGAGCCTCTGTGTATTGCCTATCTTCCCTATAGCATTGTGGGGGTTTGGCCCATTTCTTGTATCTGCTAAACAGAAGACATTTAATGAAGTGTCTGCCCCCTGTCGGCCTGGACAGACTCTTGCCATCTCCAAGTGATGTGTGTCTACACTTGACTACCACATCTCTGTTCTTTCACCAAACTGCTGCTGGGAAGCTGTACTTTTTCCTTTGTTTACATTCTCTCTCTCTCTCTCTCTCTCTCTCTCTCTCTCTCTTTTTTATGATCTGGTACTCTATTCTTTGTACTTGAATGAGAGTTTGGGAATTCTTGACAGGTTGGAATATTAGGTGAAAGGAACAGGAATATGGAGCATATTTTCAAAACCAAGTTTGTTAAAAGAAGGGAGAGTTTTAATTTAAAGAACGACAAAAAGCTAACACTGTTAGTTTATGATGCAAAGTATCATAGAATACAGTTGCCATATTCTGAAATTGGCATTTGTTTAAAACAGGAAGCATTAAATAAAATTATTTTAAGTGAAGATGACACAAGGCAGTTATCCTGAAAATAGATGTGCATTTGAAATAATTCTGAGAGGATTAGAGTAAGTAAAAATTATGAGAAAGACTGTTTTTGATGTTTACTTTTGAGCTGTTGAACTGAAAACTTCCTGTAATTCACTGAAGTGTGCAGTTTCTAAGAGTCTTTCTTCTTATTCACTTCCAACATACACATGAAAAGTGTAGCCTGCAGTGAAGTTTTAATTGCTATCACATTAGATAGCATTGTTGTACTGGTCTCCTTTCTCTTGGAACATTCTTATCTCAGGGCTTTCCTGTTTTGCTACTAATTTTATCATGAAAACTGGGTGATTGTAGCTTTTCCTACAGTATTTTGATATATATTCTAGTTGTTTGCAGTTAATTGTCTTAGCGTTTGTCTACTGCATTTAGCAAAGTAAGATTATCTTCCTGTTTCAAGATAACTCAAAATGAGATTTTTTTTTTTTTTTGGTTTATTTCATTAGAGGGCAGTAGAGCTCTTTGCTTACCTAACCTCTGGCATTTACAGTGTTATTTGAAATAACATTCAAAATAATGTGTGAAGTCCGTAGTTGTGGGAAATGCTAAGTGTTCACATTTCTAATCGGCATATAACAATAGAGTTCTCTTGTTTCTATCAACAAAATTAATGCCTATTAATCAGATATGTACAGAACAAATAAATGAAATCATTATGATTCCATTGTTTGTTAATTTCTTTATGATTATTTGCCAAAATGAAATTTATTAAAAAGCCTTCAACACTGTTGATATTTTTGTTACATTCTGTCACTTGTATTAATTTCTTTATGAGAAAAGAGAACAAAATAATCCCCATGATAGTTGAATGGCTCTAATAACTTATATAGTATAACTAGTTCCAGGCTAATCATAGACAGTTAAAATGTCTTTGTGTAGAGAATAGCAATTTTATACTTAACAATGTTGGCATTTTTGAATAATCAAAGCACCTTAACTTTGAATATCCCAGAAACACTAAAATATTTACATTTTGCTATTGAGTGAGCATTATTGCATTTTCCCCAGTAACTTTGCAATGCCAAGACAGTTGTGTTTTGTTAGTACAGTGGTTCTAAATTTTTTTGGTACGTCTTTTAAGAAAGAATTTTTGTATTTCAATCTTGTCTTCTTTTGAAACAACTGAGACAAAATTCGCCTTGAAGAGGAACGGTCATTTATCTTGATGTTAAGTTGGATTATGCTCAGGTTGTACATGGTACTTTATGGATGGGCACTTACAATTTCGAGTGAATTTAGGACTTTCAGTACCAATTTTTTGAGTTAGAGATCTTTATTCTTTTTTCCAAAATGGATGGCAAATTCTATTGAGAGTGAAGAAAAAGTAGGGAAAGCCCTGTTAGTGCTCACTCTGTGCTAGCTACTCCTTTATTTAAAATACTTCTTTCAGGTGTGAATTCTTATTATTATCCTTATTTTATAGACAGGGGAATGGAAACACATACATGCTAAATTATTCTCTTAGGTTGTACAACTAAAAAAATTGCAGAACTAGAAACCAGACAGTTTTACCTCAGAGCTCTGTGCTTTATTCATTGCTGTTCTTTATTTATACTGTATCTTTTGCTTATTTAATAATTTAGAAATTGATCCTATAATATGCATATATATTTGAGGGTGCTGAAAGCTGTTCTTTTTTTAAATTAATTTATTTGAGAGAGTGTGCATGTATGCATGCAGGAACAGGAAGAGCAGAGGGAGAGGGACAGAGAATCCCAGGCAGACTGTGTGCTGAGTGTGGAGCCCAACATGGTGCTCCATCCCAGTACCCTGACATCACGACCTGAGTGGAAACCGAGAGTTGAATGTTTAACCCACTGCACCATCCAGGTGCCCTGAAAGCTGTTCTAATTGTTGGTTGTTGGTTCTCCAAAAAATGATAGAGATATGGATTCTAAATTTCCTTTTCCTTTGATTAAGTTGAAATAATTTTACACTTTAAGTCAATGTGAGATATAACTGAACACTTTTACATAGTAAGTACAGTTATATGTTCTGATGTTTAGTAGAAGCTCCATTTATTAACATACTTCACTGTAATAGCTACTTGGCATCATGATGCTGATACCTTATGAACAAAGAAATAGGCTATCTCATTACAAAGAAAACATCCTTAGATCTGCTTATGACAGATAATCTTAGTAAGAGGAAAATACGTATGTTGTTCATATATGAACTCTTGTATTAGAAATGTAAAGAATTTTGATCTCCTTAAAAGTGATGTTTGTATTGACGGATTTTGAAGGACCTTCAAATTTCTCTAAGCTACTCTGATGAGCAGGACTGCATTTTACAAATGTTGTATTTTTACAAATTTAATCCATGTAGTGAATGTATTTCAGCGTAGTCCCTTGATAACTTGAGTTAATTTTCTCTAATAGCTGTATATTTATAATGGATCTTTTGAAAATTATAGGGGGAGAAAAGTCAAAGTCAAGTAAAATTCCAAAACCCACAACACTGTTAGGTGTTGCTATAGGACACTCCAGTTGTTTTTTCTAATGGATCTCTTAGAAGTGATTTTTTAAAAATAATGATTATATTTGGCCTAGGAACAAGAATTGAGGTATTATTAGTACTGTTCAGTACTCTATATGGTTATGAGGCGATAATCTCATTCACTAATCAAATTTTTTTTTCTCATTTTGATAAGTAGCAATTATTACCTTTTCTACAACTTGCTATCTTGTGATCTGAATAAACATTCTGCAAAGTTCTGGGCTTTTTACTCACTGATTTTGAAGAGTGATTTTATAAATTTAACTTTGCCTCCATCAACTCTGTATCAAGATACTAATTTTCATCTGTATCATTTGAGATGATTATTTAGGGTTCAGAAAATTTTGAAGACTGGTCAATGGCTTTTCTTCTCAAATGGAATGATTGATAAATATTGATTGTCTTTCTTTTTAAAAAAATTGTAGGTTTTTTCATTACTTAAGTTGTGTATGTATATTATAGAAAACTTGAAAATTCCAGAGATATACAGGAAAACTCATAGATTTACTACCAAGATGCAGCCAGTCTATTTGATCTCTTTTATTTTGGTGTTTATTCCATGGATTATTTTGAAAGTGATCCTATGAATTCTTTGATTTTTACGTATAACTGCTTTTCTTCATGTAACTCTGTAAAATCTTTTCCATATTGCTTCATACTTACATGAATATATTTTAAATGACTGCATTGTCCTTTGGTTATGACATACTATGATTTTCTAATTGTTCCTCTATTGTCACATAATGGGTTTGTTTCCATGTTGTGATAAACATCTTTGTGTATATTGAATAGGTACTAAACAAACATTTATTGAATGACCGATTAATGAATGAATGGATGAATGAATGAAGCCTCCTTGGTATTAAGGGTTATTCCCCACGAGTGTAATTAGGAGTTGAAAGGTCGTGACCTAAAAAGAGGTCTTTTGAGTTTGATAAATGGCTTTCCATAATTATTTTGCAAATACACCTAGAAACTCAAAGTTTGCATTCAAAGAATTTAAGAGCTTATGGAGAAAGGTTTACCATCTCAAATATAGGTTCTTTGATAACTAGTTAATTAATTACTTTGGATAATTTTGGGAGACCAGTGAAAAACTCAGGTATTTCTGTAATATTAGAGAGCCCTCTATTTTATAATTTCTGTATTCGTGAACAAATTAAATGAACATTAGTGAAAAAATTAGTGAACAAATTAAACGAACTTTTGCTATACTTTTTTTATTTTATTATAGAACATGCAGAAGCAGTTTGATCAAATACTCTAGCAGTTAGAGAATTATAGGAACAGCCCTTATTTGTGAGATAATTATCCAGATATTCTGGGAACAAAACCTATTTCTTTGGTTGTGTGTGTGTGTGTGTGTGTTTTAAACCTGGTTCTTTGGAATCAAATTTATTTAAGTATTCCTAAGGCTTTCTGGCTCTAGTTTTCTAATTCTTAACTTTGTTTTGTATCTTTTTTCGTTGTGATCAATTTCTCGATGATAGTGGCCTTCAGGTGTCATATTTTCTACCTAAGAGCAATACAAAATGTTTTTCCCCAATTTAGTGGAATTTATTTTTTTAGTTTTTTGGTCACTTGGACTTTCTGAAAGATCTTATGTATTCAAGTACATTGATGTGTTCAAATCATCTATGTATAGCTCCTTGATATCACAGTGAACCTCCCTGTATCTGTGTGAGAAGAGTGTTTGTGTGTATGTAAACTTTTTACGTATTTCAGGTTCCCTAATGGAAACTGCATTTATCCATGAAAGGACTTTATAAGCTAAAGAAAGAAAGAAAAAAAATATATATATATATAGTTTTGGATGCTATCTTTGATGGGTAAAGACAAACAGAATTTTTTTTTATAAATTTATTTTTTATTGGTGTTCAGTTTGCCAACATATAGAATAACACCCAGTGCTCATCCCATCAAGTGCCCCCCTCAGTGCCCGTCACCCAGTCACCCCCATCCCCCGCCCACCTCCCCTTCCACCACCCCTAGTTCAGACAAACAGAATATTGATACACAATTAGAATGTGATAGAATTGAGTGTTCATTTGGAGGAAATGATAAAAGAATCTTGGAAAAGAAAATCCGTTTAAAAAATACTCCAGAAAGCTCATTTCAGCATTAAAATATCATCTCTTTACTAACATTATTTTAAAAAATTTTGTGGGATTCCAAAGTAGGGAGACAAATAATATCACCCTTATTTGTCTTTGGACAATAGCTTGGAACCTTTTTAACTTTTTATATCCAGAGGCAGTTGATAATTATAATATTCCATAGACATAATAAGAATGTGTTTAGAAATACCTTTACATTTTGTTTGATGTATTTTTATGGAATATAAATGACAATAACAGAAACTCATGGTTTAAGTAATTGAAATACAAGTGTTTGCAATGAATTAGACAACTGCACAAATAAAATGCAGTTTCATAAATTAAGCAGTAGGTTTTTAAAGAGCTCAAATTCCATTCAAGAGATATTTATTAAACATTACCTGTGTAAGAGATACTAGGCAAGATCCAAGTGAGATAGAAAGGTCTTATTTTCCATCATGGTCTAGCAAGCCAGTAAATAGAAGTTTAGTGACTATTACAAAAGAGGAAATATATGGAGCTCCGGAAACAGGGCAAGGAGTTTTAGAGACAGTGACAGGCAGGGGAGTTTCAGGTGAGGGAAAAAGCATATGAAAAAGGATAGAGATATCTTTTGAGCCCATGGAGCATGACATAGCTGTGATATCCAGGTGGAAATGGTTGGCAATCTGGGGCTTGGGAGAAAATTATAGACTAGAAATCGAGATTTGGACATCATTGAATTTAGATTATAATTTCAGTCATGAGAATGGAGGAGATCAATCACAAAGGGACAGAGTATAGAAATTTATGAGCTCCTAAATTTCAAAGGCAAGTAGAGTTAGAGGTGCTTATGACAGTGATTGGGAAGGAGCAGCCAGATACCAAAGGAAGAACATTTCTTAGAGAGTGAATTATGTCACATGCTGCTAAGAGGTAAAAGAGAAAAAAATAAATTACCTAATTTCACCCTCACAGCTGTGAATTAGGTACTAATATTTCCCCTACTTTTCTCAGTAGTTAAATATAAGTACCTAGATTGGGTCCTAGAAAGTGATAAAGCCAAGATCTGAGTCCAGGTTCATCTGACTCAATAGCCTGAGCTTATAATCACTGTTCAGTGGTAAAAAGATGAATTGAGTGACATGAAGAGCATTGGTGATCACTGTCTGGGGCAGGAGGACACGTTTAAGATGGAGGGCAGTATCAAATGCTATTGAGAGGTCAGGAAAGAGAACAGACAGGTGAGTGAGGGATTTGATTCAATGATCTTCTCTGATAACTTTGACAGTTGTAATCTCAGTTACATTTGAGAGGAAGAAAGATGATTGGATTAAACTGAGGAGAGAACATGAAGACACAGAGTGAAAGCCACCATATAAGTAACTCTTAAGAAGCATAGAGATAGGATAAGCAGTGTAAGGAGTGTGGGTTTAGTGAGTGCTGGTGGGAGAGGTTTGTATGCTGATGGGATAGATCCCTCTGGTGGAGAAATTAACAACACAGAGAGGGCTATAATTTAATTGAGAAAGTAAGAAGATGTGGGCAGCCCGGGTGGCTCAGTGGTTTAGCATCACTTTCAGCAAAGGGCCTGATCCTGGAGATCCGAGATTGAATCCCATGTCAGGCTCCCTGCATGGAGCCTGCTTCTCTCTCTGCCTCTCTCTCTCTCCCTTCTCTCTCTCTCTCTCTCATAAAGAAATAAAATCTCTCTCTCTCTCTCATAAAGAAATAAAATCTTAAAAAAAAATAGAAAGTAAGTAAAATGTGAAATCCAGAGCTTGAATGGAAGGGTTGGACTGTGATGGGAGAATGGGGAAAGGGAACATACCATTTGTTGTAATAGGAAGTAAGGAAGAGTGTGGGTGAGGTAGGTAGTTTTGGGTGTCGGAAGAAAAAGTTGTGTCTCTGTTTCTGTTTTCTCTATATAGTCATTGGTGGGGCAGTGGGTAGGTCTAGGAAGCTTGAGAACAGAGGAGAAAGTATGAAAGAGTATTTTGGATACTGAGAAAATTAACAAACTAGGTATTTTAGTCTACCTTGCTGTGTTGAACAGTGATGATTGCCCATTTGAGATTTGTGGCCATGGATTTAAAATGAAAACTGTTGGAAGGTTGCACATTTTTCTTGATCCATTTTTAGCTGCTCTGGTATAGAGATAGAGTAGGTGGAAAATTGGATTTAATCAAGGTTTCATCTTTGCCCAGTGTATCAGATGAAGGTAGAAAGGATGGACTGTATGTGCACACGCACACATGAGTGATTCTAAATCAAGTCAGGTGGAAAGTGAGGATATGTGTGTTGGGGGTAGTGTGATGGAGAGGAACTGGATGGAAATAGAGCTGGAACCCTGGGCCATAGCCTCCCTAGAGTAGTTTGTGGTACAGATTACCCTCAGACAGAGATCTTAGTTTCAGGATCACTCAGGGATTTTTTCATTTGAATCTTCATACCTCTGTGACTTGGCCTGGTATATAGCATATCCTTTACAAGGGAGAGGTAGATAAAAGTAAAACCTAGTATCTGGTCTTGTATGAACTTTTACTCCTACATCAACTTGGAAACTGAAGTGGTCCGACCCTATGAAGATTTGGTCTATATTGTAGGAGTTCTGGAGTGTGGCCAGTGGCTGCTTCTTGATCTGTTACTTTCTTGTTTGATGATAGACTCAGCATCTGTTGGAAAATACTGGAGTAGTTCATAACTAGCCCTCTCTACAAATGATACTATAGCTAGAAATCAATTAAAATGTGAAAATTTTATATTTCAATTGAATTTATTAGCTTTTGAACATCATTGGTGATTTTCTGAATTGCTTTTCTAAGTCTAGTATTCTAATTTTGGGATGGTTATATAATTTATAATATAATATTTATAATTATAAATTTTAGATTCAAGACATAGTAAAGATAGCTAGATTAAGTTGTCTCTTGAGTAAGTTGCATTGTTGAATCAGTCCTAATAATTTTGGCAAAAAAAGGAGTTGGCAAACACTTTTCTGAGCTAGTTTAAATGAGATTTTTAAGTATTTTTGGTGTGAGATTGCCATATGAATTACATAAACATATCTTAAATGGTAAGTTGTGTTTCTTTCAAACTTTTTCTTTATATCAGAATTATGTAGAAGAAATTAAACTTATATGAAGAAGAAGAGTCACTTTTATTATATTTCTTCTCTCAGCAAATTATTGGGCACTATTGACTGTTTCTGTGGTATTGGGGAAATAGATTTTTCTAATATGTTCACATATAAAAATCTCTTTGTAGTTTTTTTTTTTAGCTTTTCAACTGTTATGATGATCCAAAATTATGTAATCTTTAAAAAAAACTCATGTCTGTATATAAAGTTCTTTAAGGATTTAATCTGATCCTCAAATCTTGGATCACCTGCCATTTTACTTGGAAACATAATCATCCCAAGATGCCTAGTCATTGTGAGCCTATGGCTGTTTATCTGTTTGTATGTAGCATCAGCTCCGTGTCACCAGTTTGTTTTTGGTCTGTCCTTAGATGACATGTCTGAGGTTCCGAAGGCAACTGTTCAGTTAATGCACAGAGCGTAGTCGCCTTCAGTTACCTTATATAACGGAGAATGAAATGTGTAAGCAGTGGGAACATGTCATAAGTAGGGCTTCTAGATGAACAAAGGGGTAGCAGTAAGGCTGGTGAAGGAGCATTATCCGTATCTGACCACTCACCCCCGCTCCTGCTAATAGCAAAATCAAGAGACAGAATGTAATCTCATTTCCAAAAATCTTGATAACTTTTCAGAAAAGTTTTGATCTCTAATTAATGGAAGTCCCATGCTATGTATACACTTTTTACGGTGTCATACTTTGTTTTTAAAACTTTTTTTGTTATCATCCAGAGTTTGTATATATAAAGTTTGCTTATACTGAAGAACTCTGCTTTTATAACATCAGTGAAACACTATGTATTTGTTATTATGGTTGTGGTTAATCAGAACTCATAATTGACAACTTACATAAATGGCATACAGATAATAATTTTGAATGAGAATTAGTATATGGCTTGCCAAATAGTACATTTATTATAAATCATTTTTTCCTGCCATAGAGCATTACGTTATAAACATCTTTCATTGTCAGTAGATAAACTTTTACTCCGCAACACCATTTTAAATGGCTGCAGAATATTATGTTTATATGTTCCATCTTCTTATTTTTCTTTTTTTGGTAAATAGGGTTTATTTTTCTAGTAACCCTTCAGCAGTACCTTTCCTTTTGAAGCCATATTTAAACCTTTTGGTAGATACCAGCATAAGGGAAGTAGATATTAGAAATGCTGCATGTGGGCAGCCTGGGTGGCTCAGTGGTTTAGTGCCGCCTTCGGCCCAGGATGGGATCCTGGAGATCCGGGATCGAGTCCTGCGTTGGGCTCCCTGCGTGGAGCCTGCTTCTCCTTCTGCCTGTGTCTTGGCCTGCCTCTCTCTCTCTCTCTCACGAATAAATAAATAAAATCTTTAAAAAAAAAAAAGAAATGCTGCATGTGTTAGAATTCTAGTAACTGCAAGAGTAATGAATTTTTATTGCAGGGTAAGCTGTCTTTTCCAGGGATTGATTATCCATGTTTGGACATAGAGTTTGGAATGTCTTTTTTAAATTATACTTATTTTATTTTTTACATTTTTATTTAAGTTCCAGTTAGTTAACATACAGTGTAGTATTAGTGTCAGGTGTACAATACAGTGATTCAACACTTTCATACAACACCTGGTGTTCATTACAGGTACCCTCCTTAATCCCCATCACCTATTACCCATTCCCCCACCTACCTCCCCTCTGGTAACCATCATTGTGTTCTCTGTAGTTAAGAGTCTGTTTTTTTGGTTTGCCTCATTTTTTTTTTCTTTAATTCTTTTTTTTTTCTTAAATTCCACATATGAGTAAAATTATATGGTATTTGTCTTTCTTGATTAACTTATTTTGCTTAGCAAAATGCTCTGTAATTCCATCCATGTTGTTGCAAATGGCAAGATTTCATTCTTTTTTATGGCTAAGTAATATTCCATTGCATATGTAAACACACACACATATTGATCAGTCAGTGGATATTTGAGCTGTTTCAATATTTTGGTTATTGTGGATAATACTGCTATAAACATAAGGGTGCATGTTGGAATGTTTTTAAAGTTTGTGTGTATTTGTTAATTTATGAGGTTCTCAAACAGGGAGAATTTGCTTGCTTCCTTCCTCTCTTCCTCTCTTCCTCTTACCTCCTCTTTCTGTCTTCTTTGTAATGGAGAAGTGCAGTTTCTTTCAGAGATAACCCATTTTATCTCAAGGAGTTCCAGCCCATCCATCTTAACAGGGTAATTTTATCCAAACTTAAAATGCTACCACTTCCTTAGTAAGGATAATGTAATAAATACTCCAAAATAACCCTTTTGTAATTCTCAAGCAGTAAAAGAAAAGAGTCATTCAGATACAACTTTATTTATGAAATGAGTAAAGGCTTATGGAATTTTCTAGCAAAAAGAGATCTTGGATTTGGCAACTGATTGGTAGTTATGATATCAAAAATGCAAACAGCAAAAGAAGATAAATTGGACTTCATCAAAATTAAAAACTTTTGTGCATCAATGATAGTATGAAGAGAATGAAAAGATAACCTGGAGAATGGGAGAAAATATTTGCACATCATGTATCTATCTAAGAGATCTGTATCTAAAGTATTTGAAGAACTCCTGCAGTTCAACAACAAAAAGACAACTCAAATTAAAAATGGACAAAGAACTTGGATACACATTTTTCCAAAGAAGATGTACAAATGGCCACCAAGCATATGAAAATATACTCAACATCATTAGTCATTAGGCAAATCAAAACTACAGTGAGATACCACCGTATATTCATTGTGGCTATAATTACAAAGAGAAAAGGAAGGAAGGAGGAGAAAGAAAGAACATCAGTGTGGGTAAGGATGGGGAGATACTGGGACCCTTGTAATTGCTGGTGGGATTGAGCTATAGTAGAAAATACTTTGTTAGTTCCTCAGAAAGTCAAACATAGAATTATCATATGAGTCTACAACTCCAGTCCTAGATATACCCAGAAGGACTCAAGTAAGGACATGTACATGCATGTTGACATCAATACTAGTCACAGTAGCCAAAAGGTCCCAAATGCCCATCAGTGGATGAATGAATAAACAATGTGTGGTGTATATGTGCAATGGGATACTAATGAGCCATAAGAAGGAACAAAGTACTGATACATGCTACAGTGTAGATGAACCTCAAAGACATTTGCTTAGTAAAAGAAACCAGACATAAAAGGTCACATATTGTGTGATTCCATTTATTAAATATACAAGTTAGGCAAATCCATAGAAACAACAAGCAGATAGCAGTTGCCAGGGCCTAGGGGGAAGGAATGTGGAGGAATGACAGCCTAAAGGTTTTGAGTTTGCTTTTGGGGTGATGAAATGTTCTGGAATTAGAACATTAGTTGTATAACACTGTGAATGCATTAGGAGCCACTGAATTGTATTAAAACAGTAAATTTGAGAGAGAGAGAGATCAAGAAAGAGAATAAAGGAAACCAACTTTAAGGACATTTCTTTTTAAGATTTATTTATTAAGATTATTTAAGAGAGAGAGAGTAAGTAAGAGAGAGCAAGCTGGAGAAGGGGCACAGGAAGAGAGAGAGAATCTCAAGCAGACTCCCCAGTGAGCCCATCACCAGGTTCAGTCTCACAACCCTGAGATCATGACCTGACCCAAAACCAAGAGCCAGACACTTAACCAACTGAGCCACTCTTAGACTTTAGGAATATTTCAACCTTCTGAGTTTATTGATGAGAAAACTCATGCCCAGTGAAGTTAAATAATTGGTCAGTTGATTACTAGTCTGACAGAATGAAGGGGACAGTGGATTAAAAGTGACAAACTGAGTTTAAATTCTTAGAATGTGGGCAAGAATCTGAATCTTTTTTTTTTTTTTTTTAGCAAATTTCCCAATTTGAAAATGTGGCTGGTAATACCTGTCTGTTAGGATTATTTTTTAGAATTAATTGAAATAAGGTCAGCAAAATGCCTGTTAGAATGAGCCTCACATAGTAAGGTACTTAATATACACTGAATTTGAATTTGCAATTCTGTAGTTTAACCTTTTGTTAAACTATAACATAAGTTATCCTGGAAAATATTTTTAGGAATATATTATGTTGGAAGATTGTTGAGTACTGGCTTGATAGCTTGTATAATAGTCTGCTCTTTAAAAAATATTGTTCGGTATTACACCATATTCTAGTTTGTAACCGCTGAGATTGAATTGTCTGTAGCCATCATTTTTAACAAATCACTGTTCCTTTTCTCTTAATTAGTAGAAAGGATTCCCAAATGAATGTAGAGGAAGAATACAACTTCCGTAATTGCTAATATTGCCGTGTAGGCTACTTGAACTCCCTGTGGGATTTTTTTTCACCCACAGTGACCTTTCATAGAGTATGTGCTCTGAAAGAACAAGTCCACAGGGGTAGCATGGCACTGTGCCAATTATCAATGTAATTTTCTATGATGTTAAATCATCTTTGCTTTTATTTGACCATTCTCAATGACAATACTTCATATTTACTTAATAGCTTTCAGCTACAGGGCTCAAAACTCTTTGCAAATATTGAGCCTCAAAACACTCCTTTGAGGCAGGCATACTGTAATTATCCTTTTGGGCTAAGAGAGGAGGAGGATGGTATCATGTAGTTGTTAATGCTCTAATGAGAAAAGAAATAGTCTATGAAAAATAAGTTGCTAGTTATAGGATGGTTTTGTTTTAAAATGAGAAACCTGAAGTTTTTCTGCCTCATGTGGATGATATTTAAGATTTTCATCCCCATTGCAATTTGGCATTTTCTACTTTCAACTGACTGTAAGGTATATAGACTTCTTTTGATTCTAAAGTACAAGAAAATAAGAAAATTGTAAACATGTACCTAAAGTAGTTTGATTGAACTATGTAAATTTGTCAATCCTTTGTGCTCTCGACAGATGAGTAGAATAATTAATGTATTTCATTTTTTAAGATTTTGTTTATCTATTTGAGAGAGAGAGTGCGAGCAAGCAAGGGGAGGCACAGAGCGGGAGGGAGAAAGAATCTGTTGCAGATTCCTGAGCACAGAGCCCCATATGGGGTTCAGTCTTATGACCCTCAGATCAGCAAATCAGATGCCCAACTGACTGAGCCACTCAGGCGCCCTTATATATGTCTTAGCTTTGACAATGACTCAAATGACTACTATTAGTCAGTTCTAAGTTACATAATAGTCACCTCCTCAGATATTTTAGGTTGGCATGGTAGTGACTCTTTAATAATACTGCTGCCACATAAATGCATTTATGCTTCTCTTTGATGATGCATTTTATGAACAAAGTACTACCTAATCATATATCTTTTAGCTGTTTGTTTCTTGAATGGTGACCTTTGGAGATGGAGAGATTACCCTATAAGTTAAGATACAGAACAAGTTTAAAAATACAGTTGAAAAATGTGGCCTAATTAGTAGTAATCCCTTAAAAAAGATGAAACATTTCTCATAAAGAAATTTAGTTTATGTTAGAAGCAAAACCCTGAGTTGCCTTGTGTCAGTTAACATGGGTCAGGGCCAATTTGGAGGCCCAAGGGACATCTAATTTCTTCATAATAGTATCTAAAATATGCAGGTGGCTGACCTACATCGTCATCCCTTCTGGAATTATCTCTTGCTGAATTTGAGTCAGCCTGGGTTGGGGGAGCCAATCCAAGCCGAATCTCTGTATCTGTGGCGCACAGACGAGTGACCACTACCCTGATCCCATCACATTTAGTCAAGAGGATGACGGTAGTAGATAACATTTCTTGACCACTTAATATCTGCCAGGTATTATTCTTTATGCTTTTATGCTTTGTCTCATTGGACCCTTGAAGTTAATAAACCATGAGTCACTTTTAATTATTTGCCCAGGAAGACTGAAAATAATTTACAATTTAATAAAGTAGCCACTGTGCTTCCATAATGATTACTTTGCCACCTGTCTTTAGTGAGGTCCAAGACCACTGCCTATTCTCACAATCTTTATGCTCTTAAACATTTGTTTTGAGAGCCACAAAAATCTCCGGAGGGTAGGTGATTTATTTCCATTTGCTGTGTCCTGTTCTTTCCTGGTGAGGCCGTCTGGGTGGTAAAGTACGTACAGTACTAGAGAATCTGAGAGTTTCTGGTAGGAAAACAGTCCTTACTGACTTGTTCTTAGAGCATCGCTCCTCAAATGAAGTGCAAGTAGGTAACAGGCCAGCTGAGGTACCATGTGAGGCCTCAGGGCCCCTGGCAGCCATGCCCTGTCTGGGGAGGTGGGGTGTCTAATGTTCCCAGCCAATCACCCAGCCTCAAGCTGACTTGTTGGCTCACCACACAGTCAAGTATGAACATAACCATTTATTCAGTACCAGGATGGCAGTTAGGCTCAGGAAACATAATAATTCCCCTTGAAATTTGTAAGAAGTAGCAATCATATTTTATCTTTTTATTAACCTAATTCTCACCTATTGTCTAATTGCTAGGGGGAAATTAAATTTAGACCTTCAAATTTGTATCTAGCAGCTTATTGTTAGTGATCTCAGAAGTTAGCAGTAGTGATTTGTATAAAAGTAGAACATTTCCTGACTGGTATGGCTGCTTGCTGATTGGATTGACAGAGGGCAAGCCTGACCTATTTTCAGAGGGTGCTTTTTACCTCCATTATTCTTTTGGGAGCAGTTTGGTTTTTACAAGTAGTTTTAGGTAGTTTTTGAGGCTCTGAAATAAAAATTCTTTCACCCAGTCAACTTCCTTTACACTGATTAACATCCACTAAGTGGTTCATGTGGCAAGTCAACCCAAATCAACTTCAACGTGGATTCAGAAACCACCAGTCTCATTTCTGCCAGTCTCCCCCACAAAACTTGTCTCCTTTTTGCACATTAATGTTAAAAAGAATGGTGGCCACTTTTTTTTTCTTTTACATACAGTGGCACCTCACCTTAGGGAGAGACGGGTTTTAGAGTCTCATGGCCATGCAGCTGGTGATGATCTTATAGAGACCGGACTATTCTCAGGCAAAGGGAGTCCCTTAGGAATGCGTCATGTTGGATACCAGCATCACGTTCCTAAATAGGTCCGTGTCTGCCATCTTACTGTCCTTTGGGAGTTTGTTGAACAGTGTGCTGGTTCTTTAACTTGTTAAGTACAGTTCATGTATGTCTTTTAGCGCGGTTAGCCCACATCTGCGTTCAATGATGGAGGATGCTGAAATTCGACATTTTCTAGGCTCATTCAGGGACATGGTGGGTCTAAATTACCTGCATTATTTAATTCTCTCTCTCTCTGCAAAGTGTGTAGGTGAAGTCATATAAATGAATCATAGTTGAATTCACATAATTACAATATCATGTCACTCCCCTGTATTACCTGATGACTTGTGCTGTACATGCTTCGTCTCGCACATGCCTCACTTCTCTATGCCTTCAGAGTTGTCAGGTTCTTCTTTCTTAGAATTTAGAAGTACTGCTGTGTTCATTAAGAAAGTCTCCTGCCTATTACCAGCCTCCTGCTGATTTATAGGATTAGAGTCTGTTAGGAGAGAGAAAAGGTTCTTAAATAGAAGCTCACTGGTATTCTGTATTTGTTAGCTAAATATATTCTTAGGAAATCTTGCAGGTAAATATTCTGTGTGCCCAGTGAAAAAGGGAGGGGATGAGATAATGAAGGTGATAGTTGCTAATTTTTAAACTGACAGGGAAAAGTGTGAGTATATTGACCTAATAAGTGCCAGTTTGAAGAATTCTAATATGATTCTCTGTTTTCTTCTAAATATATTGAGCTGGGTTCTATTGCTACCAGCTAAGTAATTTTAATTGGATTTAGATTCAGATAGGACTATCCTCCATGGTTTTCACTCTTGTAGACTCGACTTCTGCCACTTTGTACAGTAGGGGTTTGCCTTAATTTATGTTAGCAACATTAATCACCTATTTATTTTTCTTTTTTTTTTTAAAAAAAAGATTTTATTTATTTATTCGAGGGGGAGAGAGAGAGAGAGAGAGAGAGAGAGAAGCAGGCTCCATTCTTGATCCTGGGTCTCCAGGATCAGGCCCTGGGCTGAAGGCAGCGCTAAACCACTGAGCCACCTGGGCTGCCCTTTATTTTTATTTTTATTTTATTTTATTTTAATTTTAATTTTAATTTTAATTTTTATTTTTATTTTCTAGGCCATTAAAACATATCACATTCATTAGTATAAGAGGAATTCTAAAACTCAATTATCCTAACAAATTAGGACCTGAAAAATTTGAGAGCAACTGTTACATTTAACTTATTATATTTTAAAAGGTCTGGTTGAAGATTACTATTTGTGGGTGTTTTTTGTTTTGTTCTCCTTCCCCTGCAAGGTCAATATTGTTGAAGAAAGGGTTTAGAATTTGTTACTAACTAGCTGTGTGTCATGGAACCAAAGCATTTCACCTCCTTCATCTTGGTGCTTTCCTGTCCAAAATAAAGGGCTTGAGTTCAGTGATTTCTCCCATCCAGGTCATAAAGAACTCCATATTAGATCTGACAGAGTAAGGTGAATGATTTTGAAGGTGGCATTGATATGCAGTGAAAACAACACAGGCTTCAGAATCACACTGTTAGCCTTCCAGGAAGGAAGTAGCTGAAGAATCTCAATCAGGTTACTTACCTATTTGAGGCTCAAATTCTAATCTGAAAATTTGGACAATAATAGCGGCCTAACAAGGTTTGTCTGAGAATTAAATATGATAGGAAATGTAAAAGTGTCTATTACAGTACAGTTTAGTTCATGGGTATCTTTATCCTTTAAAGAGAAGGTTGGGACAAGATAATTTAAATACTCCACTCTTCATAAGGCTAATACTGAGTTTTGTCAAAAGTGGAGCTGGCTGTGAAAGTAGAAGGCACAAAGAAGATTTCTTTGAATTTGTAAATATCCTCTCTAATATCTTGAGGATAGATTGCTATTTGACAGCAATTGGAAGAAAATATAAGGGAAGTTTAGGTCTGTCATAAGACCTTACTGAATTTTTATCTTCGGTGCTAGTCACCTTCTTTTCTTTTCCTGAAGCATTTGAACTTAAATTAGAAATGAATACTAAGTAAACATTAGGCAAAAAGCTGGATCCAATTCTATTGCTTTTTGAATGACTCTGGGCTAATCACAGCTATGTACATCTTTAGAGATAATGTCAAATTTAGGCCTACTAGAATATATGCAATATTTTGAATATTTAAAGGAAAGTCATTTTATGTTTAGACATACAAAATCAAAGAATATGTACCATCAGAACATTTTGGAGAAAATGGCTCACTCATACAGATAGATAATAAAAGTGTATAAATTTGTCAACATTTTCTGTTAGTACCTCATTGGTAGATAATCTTAATACAGTAGACTCTCTTTTGAATTTATGACTTTATAGTTGATATCTTTTAAAAATTGATGGATATTTCATTATAATCTGGCTTGCACATAGCCTTGATCTGAGTATATTGGGTAAGTATCAAGTACTTTATATACTGATTTGTTAAATACATTGATAGATTATAATAGTGGTGTTTGAATTTAGGCTTTGTTTTGTTGTCTTCTGTTAGGATTGCAAAATGTTAACTTTTACCACTGGAGTTGGGTAACCATTTGGGCTTATTACTGTATTAGCTGTGTGACTTTTATGTAGAAAAAGTGAGATTCTACAATGAAAAAATTTGACTATATAAAAAGCTGTATGCTTAAGATAAAAGCCTATCCCTTTGCTTACAACAAAGGAGAGAATCTAACTTTGAACATTTGATAAACTCAGGACTTTGGCAAGAGGTATGAATATACCTGTTCAATTTTAAAATAAGTTAGAAGCAGGTAAGAGTATAAATTATTATGGAAAAGTGTATATAAGATAAAAATTAGGGATATTATAGGCATTCTAATTTCACATTTGTAATAAAGTTATGAAAAGTTAAATGAAGTGTCTTCAAATTTTAAATTTCTAACCAGAAAAAAGTTGTTTTCTATGAATACTACTTTAAAAAAAATAGTCACTGACTTGGTTCTTAAATATTTAGACTAAGTCCTGTAGAAATTTCATCTGAAATGGTTTTAGCAGCATGCAGTATTTATAATTGTAATATAAAATAAGCATGGTGTTTGGATCTTCAAAAACTGGTTCATGAAATTTGCTTAATGCAATTTCCCCAAATGTTTAAGTGACCTTGAGAATTTTTTTCTTTTTAAAAATTTTTTATTTTTTTAAAGAGTTCTTTATTTATTTTTAAAATTTATTCATGAGAGACACAGAAAGAGAGAGAGGCAGAGACACAGGCAGAGGGAGAAGCAGGCTCCCTGCAGGGAGCCTGATGTGGGACTCAATCCCTGGGACCCTGGGATCACGCCCTGAGCCAAAGGCAGCAGCTCAACTGCTGAGCCACCCAGGTGTCCCTAAAAATTTTTATTTTAATTCCAGGTAATTAACAGACAGTGTTATATTAGTTTCAGGTATACAATATAGTAATTCAACACTTCCATATATCACCTTATGCTCACAATGATAGTGCACTCCTTCATCCCTAAGAATTTTTTTTTTTTTAAACAGTATCAGTCACAATGGTGTCCTGTCAAAGAAGTTTAAGTTAAACTGAAGCTAATTTAAAATTACTTAAGATTGGTGCTTGGTCAGGAGGAATTGTTTCACCTGGCATTTCCCTTGGTTAAAAATCACCTAAGCAAAGAAGTAGATTTAAAAAATATTGGTGAGCTTGCTTTCATTCAAGCCAAGAAAGTATAACAAATTATAACAAATTCTGTTGTTGATATAAATAAAATATTTAAACTTAATGTTTTGAGTTTCAGTTTTTCAGTTAATGTTTTGGAAAAATATTAACCATTAAAGTATGCTTTCAAATACATGAATGGTGTACACAATTTTTTGCCTCAGGTTCTAAGCACTCATAAGAACTTTACAGTAGTATACTGCTGGTTCCCCTTTCCTAGACTTTTGCTATTGTTGCCATATATTTTTCTTACACATTTCATAAGCCTCACACTATGTGATTATTTTTGTTTAAACACATCATTATCTTTTAAAGAAATTTAAGGTCTCAAGTCAGTTGACCTAAGACAGGGAGATTATTGGGGTGGCCCTGACCCATTCAGGTATGCTTTTTAAATGCTTTTAAACAGTTTTCACTGTCTAATGGCAGAAGAAATCAGCAAGATTCACAGCCAGAGACTCCACATTCAATGTTTCCGATTTGAAGATGGAGAATTGGTGAGACAGAATGAGGGCAGTCCCTAGGAGGAAACATGTTCTCTGGTAGACAGCAAGGAAACAGGGAACACAGACCATTAGCTGCAAGAACTAAATTCTGCACCAACCTGAGTGAGCTTGGAAGTGGATGCTTCCCCAGAACCTCCAGATAGAGCCCCACCTGAATGACACCTGATGATAATACCTTCGTGAGACTCAAACCAGAGAGGCTAGCCATGCCTGTCTGAAATTCTGACCTACAGAACGGTGACCTAATAATTGGATGTTGTTTTAAGCCACTATGTTTCTAGTTGTTATATAGCAATAAAAATTAATACACCTTGTGAGACCTTTTACCAGTCTGAACACTTCCCTGAGGCTCTGTGTTAGCTCCCTCTGAAATCTCAGCATAGGATCTTCCAGTCCCACTCTAGATTTTATCTTTACCTGGAAGCCATTACGTTCTTTGAGAATCTTTTTATCACCTGGAGGTGCTTATTAGGTCACAAGGCTTTATTTAACCCGGTGCTTCCTTGCCCCTTTAGAATTAATGGTATATTCTTTAGCTTTCCTCTCATATGTTATCATATGCAGTGAGAATGTACATTAGGAATATTTCGTCTTCTCAAGTTTTCTGCCAACAACAGTATTTCTAAACTTTCTCCCAAAATAAAACAAGGATCCTGCAACCACTGATAGGTCCATGAGGCTTCCACTAACCCTCTCCTCAGTGCCCTTTGGCTTTAATGTTCTCCACCTCGTTTTCATGCCAATGGCCACTAAATTCCTCAGGTGAGCATCCTAATTCAGAAATACAGGCATTTCTGTTGGCCAGCCCCAGAAGTCAGTAGTACCATTTCTGTTGTCCCCTATTGGTTGAAGCAATCACAAAGGTCTGCCAGGTTCATGGAGGAGTGATACCGGCCCCACTTCTATATGGGATAAATCTTTTTTTAAGATTTTATTTATTTATTCATGAGAGACACACAGAGGCAGAGACATAGGCAGAGGGAGAAGCAGGCTCTCTATAGGGAGCCTGATGTGTGACTCGATCCCAGGACACCAGGATCATGACTTAAGCCAAAGGCAGACGCTCAACCACTGAGCCACCCAGGTGCCTTACGGGACAAGTCTTAAAGTCATGTTGTAAGAGAGGGATGAGATACTGTGTCTATATTTGGAGAATTAAATACACTACAGATCTCAGTATGTTAACTTGTATATTAAAATTGCATTTTGTCTGCTTTCTAATGCTCTTTCAAAATAAAATGGTACTAATCTTCTGGCCCATTTCACAATTACAGATTCATAGGAACATGTAAAGTTTTGTTTATAATAGTCCTATAGTATATCCACTACTAACATCAGCCAACTGGTACGTTCTGAATTTAATTAAAGTTATTAGGTGCCAGTTCAAGCAGAATTTTTTTTCTTGTTTAATGACTTTAAAATTTTTTTTTTTTAAAGATTTTATTTATTTATTCATGATAGTCACAGAGAGAGAGAGAGAGAGAGAGAGAGAGAGAGAGGCAGAGACACAGGCAGAGGGAGAAGCAGGCTCCATGCACCAGGAGCCCGATGTGGGATTCGATCCTGGGTCTCCAGGATCGCGCCCTGGGCCAAAGGCAGGCGCCAAACCGCTGCGCCACCCAGGGATCCCGACTTTAAAATTTTAAAGAAAAGTATTCTCTTAACTGAATCTGTCTGTAACTCTCTTATTTGTTTTATAGTGGTGCCTTTTTTTTAAAGAAAGCTCTAATGGAAACTAGGTAATATATTATTATTCTGTGCTATCCATGTCTCTTATCATATAGGTCAAGCTGATAGTATGGAGCCTTGAGGAAGTCTCAAGGGATACAAGGGAGCCTTGTATCTTGTGGAGTCTCTCATCTCTGGTCTTTGCCTCACACGGAGGCCTCCTGCTTTTAGCTATTCTGGCATGAGGAGAGACTCTTTCTCAAGTGTTTCTCCTCATGTAATATTCCATACGGAACTTAACTTACGAGGAGCAACTAGATAAATACCAGGATTTTCTGAATGGCTGTGGAACACACAGCTCAGTAAACTATTACTGAAAGCAAGTTGTGTTCCTGTTGAGATGCACTCACAGTTCATGTCATAATATAGTATCCACTAGATTTTATAAGAATGGCGCAAACGCGGGCAATCCTTTTTACCCCTTCTACTCTTAAACAGGCTGACACAATAAATCAGCGTTGCTTTGATTACATGTATCCAATAAAATCTCAGCAGATCATCTCCTTTTAAAAAATAAATCTCTTCTGTGGTGCTCGTGAACTGGGCACCTGCTTAGTTCTGTGGCTCCCGTAGTCTGACCTGTAGTGTGACTTACATCTCTCACACCTGTCAAATTATGTATATTCAGAAGAATGCATGAAACACAGATGTACAGTTAATCACAGAGCTAACATCTGTGTAACTACCACCCAGAGCAGGGTATAAAATATTGCCAGCCTGCCAGAAGTCTCCTTAGCTTCTTCTAAATAAATTCCCCTGCCTTCCTCTCCCATGCACTCACCCTTCTCTGGTAACATTTTCCTATTTCTCATGATAATTTTATCCCCTAACCATGTATCTCCAAACACCAATTTGGCTTTGACGGTTTTATTTTTGACCATATTTCATAAAAATCATATTGATTATGTTCTTTTGTTTCTGGCTTCTTCGACATTATGTTTGTGATATTCATCCTTGTCATGTAGAACTGTAGTCTATTCGTTTGCAGTGTTGTATAGTGTTTTATTATATGAACAAATGACATTTTACTTATTCTTTATACTGTTGATGGGCATTTGGATTGTTTCCAGTTTTTAGCTAATATATATACTGTCGCTGTGGATATTCTTGTACATTGCCTCATGTTACATAGGATCACCCATTCCTTTTGAGTTTCTGCTTTGTGAGTGGACTTGCTGGGCTTTATGATATGCCCAAAGCCACAGTGAAAATTCTTTCTGAGGCATGCCTCTTTCGATAGACTTCTTTTGGATGTGTCAGACTTCCGTGAGACAACTCTTTGAGAACTGGGAGGCTTTTGATTTAGCTGAGAGGGCCTAGTAAGCCCCTCCATAGTCCATTTAGGGCATTAACAAAAGGTTTTACATCTACTCACCTGATTTGATCTACAGTCCTAGATAGTATTGTGTTGGAGAATGTTTGCCAGCTGAGAGACTGGAGATGAGAAGTTACTGTATTTTTCAACCCAGCAAATCCTGGCCCATCTTTATTCCTCCTAAATTTTCCTTGTAAAGGGATTACTTTTTTCTTTGGTTCATCCCTTTCTTGCCATTATTACCTTATCATGTGTGGCTAGGAACAATGAGGTGACTTTCCACATTTGCCTAGAGATCTTAGGCAAATCCAAATCAAATGTTCATTAAGTAACTTCTTAACCTTCTGAGTATTATATAGGTAACATACTTTTACCTTTTTTTTTTTTTTGCTACATACACAGGCTCCTAAATTTTTTAGCCTCTGATGAAAATTTTCTTACTGTTTTCCAGTTTTTCTTACAGTTTGTGCACCATTTTTCAAGCCTTAGGCCACTTTTTGGTTCCAAAGCCAGTATTACATATATACTATATGTATATAATTACATATAATTATAGGTATAATTATGGCAATACTTCACTGTGGATACTGTTTGCCATTGCTTTATAACAAACCACTTCAAAATTCAGTGGTTTAGAATGCTAACCATTTATTATTGTTCATGAGTCTGTGAGTGGGCAAGATAGTTTGCTCTCTGGGCTTGGCTGATCCCAGCTGGCCTTGCTCATGTGTGGGTGGTTTGCTGGGGGTAGGCTAGTTTAGGACGGCTTCCTTCGTTGCGGTGATGGGGGTGCTTGGGCTTCATGTCTTTCATCATTGAGTGGCTGAGCCTGGGCTTGTTCACTTGGTTCAGAGGGAACGTGAAATGACACCAGGCTTCTTGAGACATAGGTGCAGAACTGGCTCCCTGTTGTTGACTTCACATTCTATTGGCCAAAGTAGAGTCAAAAATAGGGAAATAGACTCTATTTATGGAAGATGCTACAGAATCACATTTCAGAGGTAATGTCTATAACAAGGGGTGAAGAATTGGAGTCATTTTCACCATCTGCTTTAAAGTATGTGTATATTTAATTTTAAAGTAGTTGTATGGAATACACTTACACCAACAGTGTATCAGCATGCTTGTTTGGCGTCGTTACCAGAACGTGGTAAGAAGTCTTTTTAGTTTTAGACTTTTTGGTAAATGTAGCTTTTACTTTATTGTGGCTTAAATATTTATTTTGTAAATTGCTAATAAGATGGCTCATCTTTACCCCCTCCTGCACCTTTTTTTAATTACTCATTTGAATGTCTGCCTCTATTAAGGAGGAAAGGAGGAATGCCTCCAAAGGCTGGGTTTACTTCCCTGGACTGCTTTGGGATCCTGAACAAAAATCGCTACTTTGTTGTCAGCTCTCTAGTGCTTTCATGCAAATGTTTTTGAATTTTTGTTTTTGGATTTTTGTCACGTTTTTCTATTTAATCCTTAGTGGGAGAGTTTGGTCTTAGTCTCCCATTCTTGGAAGTAGATAATTCATTCCTATCTTTGTAGTTTGACTTTCATGAATCTGACAGATTTGGGCATGTGCATCTAAAGCTTTAAGAATTAATCTACATTATAGAAAAACTTTGTAAATGAAGTGCCATTTGTCTTGCAAGCAATTATTTTTTCCCCAGGTCTGGCTAATTTGTTGGCAAACAGTTTAGTTGTGCTTTGACATGTAACAGGTGCTAACATCTTTTGCAGTCTTGTCCACAGGACTAGAGGGTCTAGGTCACATGTTCATTAATTAAGTCCAGGAAATTTTATTTCTCCTGTGGCTAATCATTTATACTTGACAAGAATCTGTCATCTGTGCCTCTAATCTCCCTGCTTCTACCTTTGTTCTCTGAAGCTTATTTTTCACACAGTCATAATTTTTAAACATAGTTCAGATTATGTCATTCTTCTGTGCAGTATGCTCTAAGGGCTTCCCTTATTACTCAGAATAACAACCCGAAGGCCTTAGCTTAGCCCACAAGGTCCTCCAAGAGATAGCTCTATGCTGTCTGGTCAACCTTATCTCTTACCTGTTTCCCCTGCTCACTCTGTTCTAACCACAGAAGTTGCCTTGTTTGTCCTGCTGCACTTCAGTCATGCTCCTGCCTCATGGCCTTTGCACTCCATTTCCTCTTCTAGAATGCTTCTTTGCTTGAAATCTATGTGGATTGCTGTTTCCCTCTGTTAGGTCTCTGCCCAAATATCTTACCAGAGAGAAGCCTTCCTGGAACGCATCACACATAATGACAGCGGCCCTCCTGTCATTCTTTATCCACTTAACTTATTCTACTTTTCTTCGTAGAACTGTCACCCCTAACATAACTGTTACTTACTATGTTTGTTTGCTGTTTCCCTGTCCTAGAAAGCAAACTCCCAGAGAGCAGGAAGAAACATGCCTAAAACAGTGCCTGGCACATGGTAGGTGTCCAGTTATTACTAATTTTTTTTTTTTAAGATTTTATTTATTTATTCATGAGAGACACACACACACAGAGAGGCAGAGACACAGGCAGAGAGAGAAGCAGGCTCCATGCAGGGAGTCCGACGTGGGACTCAATTCTGGGTCCCTAGGATCACACTCTGGGCTGAAGGCAGCACTAAACCTCTGAGCCATCTGGGCTGCCCATAAGTTTTTAATGAATAAATCCCGTAGCCACCACAGTGTTTTTATTTCACACATACAGACTGTTCTAAAATGCTGAGCTAAATAGTTAAGTCGGACAACAGTAAAACATAGAAACTTTTACCAGCAGATAGAATGGAGACCTCTCTGACCTCACAGAAGAGCCAATTTGAGCCCTGAACACATCGGGCCATGGTGATAATGTTAAAGATCTCTCTTCATGCACTGACAGCGATGACTAAGACATTGTCTCTCTGATCTTAAAAATTAATAAACCGCCAATCAGGAATTGATTATAGAGGGAAATATTTTTTTCTGCATCTTAATCTTTATGAGAATTTAAAATGAGTATAATTATTTTAATTAAGCATGATTGCTAAGGAAGCTGGCTGTATAGACAAATACTTTGTTGAATGGAATATGTCTTTTTTTTCCCCAAGTTTTTATTTAAATTTTAGCTAACATACACTGCAATGTTGGTTTCGGAGTAGAATTCAGTGGTTCATCACTTAGATACATTATTCAATGCTCATCAAAAGTGCCCTCTTTAATACCCATCACCCATCTAGCCCATCCACCCAGCTCCTTCCATCAACCCTCAGTTAGTTCTCCTCATTTACGAGTCTCTTATGGTTTACTTCCCTCTCTCTTCTTACCCCTCCCCCCCATATGTTCACCTGTTTTGTTTCCTAACTTACACCCATGAGTAAAATCATATGGTAATTGTCTTTCCCTATTTCACGTAGCATCATACACTCCAACTCCATCCACAAAATGGGAAATAGGGAATTCAAATTTGGCATTTTAACAAATCCAACATTTTGCTAATAAGTGGTTTTGGGAATGGGCTTAAAAAGTTTAATAAATTTAATATCTTAAAATAGTGATTTCAGCTGTGATTTCAGTCATCAAGGGATAGTTTTCTCTCTGAGCCTGTACCTACCTTCTCTTGTCCTATAGTTACCTTCTCTTATACTCCCTGAGCCTGTACCTATCTTCCATCAATCAAAACTCTCAGGATAGTCACACAAATATTTTTCATGTTCTGTGTTAGACACATCTGTTTGGGTACCACCGGTCTGAAGTAAGACTGTAGTCATTGCTGGAATAGGGCTAAATCTGTGTCACAGGGACAATAGTGTCCAAGTACTAGGTATTTAGTATGTGCCAGCGCTTAAAATATATTATCTAGGGGTGCCTGGGTAGCTCAGTTGGTTAAGTTTCTGTCTTCGGCTCAGGTCATGATCAAGCCCCTCTCCTTCTGCCTTGTTTGCTGTCTTTCTCTTCAGATATATAAGTAAAATCTTAAAAATATATAAATTATCTAATTTATTCTTCACAATAGTTCTGTGTAATAGAGACTATTCTTTCCATTCTAGAAAAGCAAGATCATATAGCTAGTAAGTAACTGAGTTGAGATCTGAATACAGATCTGACTCCAATGTAATAAAGCATGTAATGAATAACTCTCCTGATTCAGAGACAAAGTTATTTCAGCAATTGATTTTCAATAGAAAATGGGGAAAAAGAGTCAAAAATGAGAATATGAAAAATATATAGTGGAAAAATATATTGATGTTGAGCAATTATTTATGTCAATTTCAGCCATAGAAGAAAATCAGGAATCAAATTTTACATTAGAATAATAAATACTGATGAAATTATATCTTATATTTTGGGTAAATTCAATTGTATATTTCTGCTAATGAAATGCATAGTGTTAATAAAGTATGAAAATATTTAAAACCCATTATGTGCCATGCTCTGTGATAGGTGGTTCTGCATGGATATAAAAGGGTATGAAGGTTTCTCCACAGGATGGACTCACAGTGATGTGAGCAAGGCTTGGAAACAATGCATTTCATTGGGAAATTTGTTAAGCACCTAAAATGGTGCCTGACATACTAGATACTTCTAAATGGTAATGAGTCATAGAGGTGTATTCAATGTGCAGCATGTACACATAGATGTGGGGGATTGATCTTTTCTATATACCTAGGGAAGACTCCACAGAGGAGTACACATTTCAAATAGGCTTTCAAAAGTGAGTGAAAAAAGGAATGGATAATCTGAGTAAAAGGAAGAGTATGCACAATGGCTGACTATATTCAGTAAGATTGAATCCTAAATATAGGACCTAGAAAAATGCTTAGTTCACTTCCTTTGTGGTTTTTCTCTTTAAACAATTAGAAAGCAGTTTATTTACATTGTGAGTAGAGTCTTCCAATAGCATTGTACTATACTTTGAGGGAGTTAGTGACAAAATCAAGAATACTTATTTTAAATTTTTTTTTTTTATCTTCAGGCATTTGGATACCTAACCTAACTGCACCATGTATAGTATGTCAGGATACTATTTAATCCTTAAAAGAGAAAATTTCCTAACTCTGTTGGCCTATAAGAATTATTTTGTAAAACCATGAGCTTTATTTCAAAGTGACCATGTAGAAGCTTTAGGCATCTAGTGCATATGTTCCATTCTGAAGACTTTTGAGAATAAATCAGGATGAAATAGTAGTGGGTCAGGGATTGGAAGTGGTAAAGTACCTTCATGTGGTGCCTGATACACTAGAGGCTTCTGAATGGTCATGAATTGTAGAGGTCAGTTTCAAGTGCAATTGGCCAGCAAACAGCAGGTGGTTTTCTGTCTGTGGGCCTCCCTTGCTATACTTGTGATCCCATCCTCTGCCTAGTAAGTCTACAAAAATACAAATACCGTGCTTAGAAAAAGGTCAGTATTTCTATTTCCTTTTAGAAAATGTTATCAAACCATGACTATTTATAATTTATTGCAAAATGCTTGTGTTAGTGACAAATATATAATTTAAGGGGCTGAATCAAATAATTAAGAAAATTATTTTTTAGTTGGATAAATGATTAAATGAGAAATACCAGAGAAACACATTTATCTGCATTTTGAATGATACCAAACATATATAGTGATTTTCCTTCTACCTTTGTAAACACTCTTGTGGTTGGTAGTGTTCCTGTCAGAATACAGTATCATGCCATTCTGTAGCATGTGGGACTATACGGCAGTAATTAATGGGGATGAGTTGTTTAGACTGCTAAAATATCCAGGAATTTCCAGAGTTCTCATGCCAGCAGAGAATCATTGAAATACAATCTGAAATTGCCTGTGTTTATAATTTAAATATGGAGGAGATTCTAATGAATATTTAGATATATGCACTCCCAGAATTCTTATCTTTTGTGAGGCCCCTGGGAAGCTCAGTCGGTTAAGCATCTGACTGTTTTGGCTCAGATCAAGATCTCAGGGTTGTGAGATTGAGCTAAGTGTTGGGCTCCGCTCTCACCACAGTTTGCTTGAGATTCTCTTCCTCTCCCTCCTCCTCTCCCCTTATCCCTGCTTGGGCTCTATTTCTCTTTCAAATAAATGAAATCTTAAAAAAAAAAAGGTTTTCTTTTTCTACTGGTCATTGTTTTAAGGACAAACTATGAATTTTTTAAAATATAAATTTATTCTGAAAATTTACTTCAAATTCATTAAGTTACATATTTTTCTAGCTTGGCAGTAGACTAATAAATTCATTATATACTGACCCTCAAAGAGTCACAGAATCCTAATGTGAGATGCTGCATCAAAACATGAGAAAGACACAGTACTTGCTCTTTTTAATTAAATGGGATAGGTAAGGCTGGAGGGACAGGAAAGCAGCTGAAGATGGGTAAGTCTCCCAGGCACGAGGAAATAGATTGACTCTTTTTAACTGCTCTTTTGATTGCATCAGGTGTAAAGATTTTAGTTGAAGGAGAAACCTCAAGAAGGACTGCTGTCTGTGAAGATACATAGTAATACTGGAAATGTTCATTTGTTGGTACCAAAGCTTCTTTACCTTCTTTGGTTTTTTTTTTTTTTTTGAAAGATTTTATATACTTATTCATGAGAGACACAGAGAGAGGCAGAGACATAGGCAGAAGGAGAAACAGGCTCCCTGCGGGATCCTGATGTGGGTCTTGATCCTGGCACTCTGGGATCACGCCCTGAGCCGAAGGCAGATGCCCAACCACTGAGCCACCCAAGCATCCCTCTTTACCTTCTTTGTAAACCTCTAGTAATTTATTTGTCCTCAGATCCTTGGCTTGTAAAACTTCAAGAAAACCCATTGCTTTAGTCAAGGTGACATGCATTCTTACCACCTTGGTTCTGAAAATAGGAAGAGGATGTAGGACAGTTGTTTTAGGTTCTGATTTTCTTCTCTCTCACTGGAAACTACATGCTTCATTTCACTTCTTCCAGCTAGACACCCTGTGATAAAAATGGCAGAATGAGAAGCCCTCAGAAGAAAGAAGTTTGACAAGCTTTGATGACTGTTCTTTCTTCCGAGGGCTTGTTCTTACTTGACAATTATGTCTTTGTTCTTTTTCATGACATTTTCCTTTTGTTTTAGAAAATAATGCTGTGGGTAGATAGAGCTTTAAAAAATATGTTATTTCTTAGAAAATAAAATATTGCCAGTGTCATGAGGCCCGCCAGTGTGTGTGTGTGTGTGCGCGCGCGCGCGCACATGCACATGTATGGTACTGGTCTGTGAAGTCCAGTCATGGGAACAAATGTAACTTTGTGTGTCAGCTGCATTCAGATAAGACAAAATAAAAGTCTGGGAACTGCTAACACAGTGGACAGATCACAGGCTTTGGACTCAGCAAGCCTGATTCAAATTCTTTCTCTGATGTGGTGTTCCTCTTTTTCATCTTTAAAATGGGTTGCAAATACCTATCTCCTAGGGTTATTGTGAGGATTGACCGTGACAATGTGAGTGTGATGGTGTAGTGCCAAGTACATGATGATGTGGAATAATTTTAGTTTCCTCTTTTTTATGTTTTTAGAAATAGTTGGGGGTAGAGGGAATCTCAGGTAAAGTTACCATTTAAATCGAATGTAAACCCAAGAGAACAAAATGAAGAAAGGAAAGGGCCTTGGCACTCTACGTTTGATGAACTTCTTAGTAAAGGGACATGGCATAGTGCCTTGTACATACTTGGAATTTAGTAAATATGTGTTGATTTTAAATTATTGGAAAATTTTGGGTAAGGGAATTAATATAATTGAGTTATAAAATAAAAATACATCAAAAAAATTTTTAAAGATTGATTGATTGATTGATTGATTTATGATAGACAGAGAGAGAGAGAGAGAGAGAGAGGCAGAGACACAGGAGGAGGGAGAAGCAGGCTCCATTCTGGGAGCCTGATGCGGGACTCGATCCCGGGACTCCAGGATCGCGCCCTGGGCCAGAGGCAGGCGCTAAACTGCTGAGCCACCCAGAGATCCCCAAAATACATCAAATTTAGAGAAAAATTGAGGTATTAAATTTTATTATTGTAGTAAAGTAAATCAGACAATGAATAAAATATCATTTTTACATGAATAAGTCATTTTGTTAAGGAATAATAGTACATTTTTCCAATCTCATTTATGCTTATAACCATAATTGGTACTAATTCAAATATGTGTCCTTTATTGTTCTAACATATTTTTACACATTATGTCATTGATGCTTCTAACTCTTCATGTACTGTGCATATTAATAATAATAGATGAGAGAAAGCTGAATTCACACAAGATGGTTAAGTGACTAGCATAGTTGTCATGGTCAGTAAGTGATAATCTGAACCAGATCTTAGAGTTATCTTTTGTTTCTGTTGCTATTGTGTGTGACAGAGACAACTTTAGTAGGACCCAGTGCATTTCCAGCATTTTACTTTTCTCTTTTGCTTCCTATGAATCATTTTAATTCTTATTCTTATAAATTGGCAGTTTTATAAAGAGAGAGAATGATTTCCCCAAGGTCACATTAATGATCTTATAATTCTGAAACAGAATATATTTAATCACTAAACCCCTTTACTTGTCCTGATCTACAGTGAGAACAATTGTTGCCATGACATTTGGATAAAATCAGCCAAAGGAAATCTTTCTTGTCATAGACAGTTGGAATAGATGTCCCAGATACCAGGTATATGAGCAACCAAAGTTTTCAGATTTACATATTCTAGAGAACCTTTTGCAAATTCCTTTAAATATCTAGAGGTTTTATAAAGCAATTCAACTGGACCAAACATATACACATCCACTTTCATTTAGTGAGATATATATATATATATAGTATATATATTATATATATAGTGTCAACTGTATCTTTTATATAATATGTATGTGTGAGGGAAGGTGTTTAACATTTTAAATGGCCAAAGATTATAACCTTTGGTGGCTATTGTCTCCATAATTAGGTTCTCAGATACCAGGCTTGGCTGTGATCTAACCAAATTGTTTTTGGTGAATTTCTTTGCTGTTAGAAAGAATGTATTTATGCAGGTGGAGGGTGACCAGGCCCCACGCCAACTGGGTGGATTATGTATATTCATAATTTTTGATAATTGAACTTGGTTAATTTAGAACTGATTGTGGATGAAGACTTTAAATTGTGGATAACCCAACAGTTTAATGTGAGCAAAAATGTGCATCTTGTGTGAAAGAACAGCATGTGTACTGCCTTGCCAATTTTGTGAGACAAAGTTGAGAAACATAAGTATTTTGGTTTTCTTTTAAAATTTTTAAAAGATTTTATTTACTTGTTACTATTTTTAATATAATTTTTATTATATTGATTTGAGAGAGAGAGAAAGAAAAAGAGAAAGCACAAGTAGGGGGAGGGGTAGAGGGAAAAGTGGGCTCCTGGCTGAGCAGAGACCTCAGTGCAGGGACCCTGAGATCATGACTTGAGCTGAAGGCAGGTGCTTAACAGACTAAGCCACCCAGGTGCCCCACGTTAGGTCTTTTGGAAGAAATACTGGTACATACATGTTCTCATCAGTGTTTGATCATCATCATGTAGAGGATTTTACTTTGAGATCCTACCTTAGGGATCTACTTTGGAGCAATAGTTTTGCATCTATTTTAGGTGGAAGACCTTGTCTTCAAATAGATGGGAAATTCAGAAATGCAACCCCCCCCCCCCCCAATTCTGCCCCACTCTTACTGTGTATGTGCAGGTGTGTGTGTATTTCACAATCATGGAGCAACTCTTGCTTAGTAAACTAGAGTGAGGGAACGAGGCATTGTTAGTAATTTGGCCAGTTCCATTTCTGGAAACCTCTCTAGCAACTAGAGGGCTCCTTATCACTTTTTTAGGGGTTCAAATAAGAAAAGAGGAGTCTTGCAACGTAAAGAATAAGCTAAAAGGAAATAATTATTTACCTTAGTGAGAAGTTTCTAAATACATCAATTAAATAGATATATACAAATACTGTTAATATCAAAATATAAAACATATTTGTTAGTACCTCTTATTTAGATCTGCTTAGATTTTTTTTAAAGCATCTTACTAAAATTTATTTTTAAAATGGCCTTTTTTTCTTGAAAAGATCGTAAATAATAATTTTTAAAACTCAAAAACCAACACAAGGGAAGTATCTTGATTATTTTGCAAATAGCTTATAGTTTGGATTTATTTTATGGCATGAAATTCTTGAATTAGTATGAGATTACTCTTCTGTTCTTGTAATTTATTTTTTTATTTTTTTAAAAATTTTTTATTTATTTATGATAGTCACACAGAGAGAGAGAGAGAGAGAGGCAGAGACATAGGCAGAGGGAGAAGCAAGCTCCATGCACCGGGAGCCTGATGTGGGATTCGATCCCGGGTCTCCAGGATCGCGTCCTGGGCCAAAGGCAGGCGCCAAACCGCTGCACCACCCAGGGATCCCATGTTCTTGTAATTTAAATCGCCAAGTAGTGATATTTCACTTTTGAAATCATTTTTTGTATAGTACCCTGTTTTAGTAAAAGATTAGATGATATATCTATTTTAATTTAAAAATTAAATGATGTGCAAAGAAAAGCCTATCCAGTTTCCATTTCAATGAAATTTGTAAGTTTTTGGTTTTATCTTGCATATGAGGAAACATAGTTTTTTACCCTTTCTTCATTGAAACTGTGGGCTTATAGCTATACAGGGATAATTGAGATTACTTTGTGTAACTATTTTCCCAAAACAATAGACACAAACTTTGTATTAGTCTGAAATTTGAATTTCTGGTTAACTTTTCCCCTCTCTCCATGTAAATGTGGATAATGGACATTTGTTTGTACAAAGCTTTGGGTAGATCTATGATGAAATTTTAAGTTTTCATCAGTTTGGAATAAGTCCTCCTAGTGAACTTGCCTTTGTTGTCTATTTTATTTTCATTCCTGCTAATGAAATAAAAATGTCAAGCTTAAATAGTACCTGTTTAGCTTTTTAAACATTAACTGTAGAAGCTGTCATATTTTGCAAATGACTTTATATATCTTTTTATTTTTTATTGAGGTATAATTGACATACAAATTTATATAAGTTTTAGGTGTGCATTGTAATGCTTCAGTATCTGCATACACTGGGAGGTGAGCACAATAAGTCTGCTCACCATCCTTCACCAGAAGTTACAAAATATATGTCTACATTTTATAACTTCATATATGTAGAAACATTACATAAACTTTATGTATATATATATAAACTATATAGTGTCTGAGTGAGAGAGTGAGAATAAGTGCATGAGGGAGCTTTGAATATATCTACTTTCTCAACAGCTGGAAATATGCACTACCATACCATTGTTACCATACTGTGCAACACACCCCCATGACCTATTCATTTTATAACTGGAAATGTGTACCTCCTGACTCCCTTACCCATTTTGCCCACCTGCCAATCCTCTCCCCAGCAACAACGACTACATTCTCTATATCCATGAGTTTTGTTTTGTTTGTTCATTATTTGTCTTATTTCATTAGATTGCATATAGAAGTTATATCATATGGTATTTGTCTTTCTTTGATTTATGTCTCTTAGCATTATACCTTCAAGATCTTTCCAAGTTGTTGCAAGTGGCAAGATTCCTTTTTTTTTTTTTTAATGGCTGAGTATATACCATCGTGTGTGTGTATATATGTGTATCTAAACAGATGTATATGTACATACACGCACACTATATCTTCTTTATACATTCATTCATCAGTGGACATTTAGGTTTTTTCCACATCTTGGCTATTGTAAATACTGCTGTAATGAACACAGGGGTACGTAAATCTTTTCATTTGGTGTTTTCATTTGCTTTGCATAAATACCCATAAGTGGAATTGCTACAGTCACATGGAATAGCCCTCCATACTATTTTCATAGTGGCCACACCATTTTACATTCCCACCAACACTTCAGGAGAGTTCCCTTTTCTCTACATCCTCCCCAGCACATTTTATTTCTTTTTTTAAATTTTTTTATTTTTTTAAAGATCTTATTTATTTATTCATGAGAGACAGAGAGAGAGAGAGAAAGAGAAAGAGACACAGGCAGAGGGAGAAACAAGCTCCATTCAGGAAGCCCGTTTTGGGACTTGATTCTGTGACTCTGGGATCACACCCTGAGCCGAAGGCAGACACTCAACCACTGAGCCACCCAGGCGTCCCAAGCACATTTTATTTCTTATCTTTTTGATAATCAGGTGTGAAACTATTGTTATCTATAGTAAGACCAGAATAGATTTGATACGATGATTACTAATGTGGAGCACCTTTTCATGTACCTGTTTGCAATCTAGATGTTGGCTTTGGAAAAATGTCTGTTATCCAATCATATTGTTTTTTGTTTTTTTTTTTTTTTTTTTTTTTTGATGTTTAGTTGTATGAGTTCTTTATATATTTTGGCTGTTACCCTTTATTGGATGTATAATTTCCAGTTATTTTCTCCATTGCAATAGATTCTCTTTTCATTTTTTTGATAGAGCTTCCTTTCCTGTGTAGAAGCTTTTTAATTTGATGCAATCTCACTTGTTTATTTTTTGCTTTTGTCACTTTTGCTTTTGAAGTCAAGTCCAGAAAGACATCTCCAAGACTGATGTCAAGGAGCTTACCCCCTATTTTCTTCTATGAGTTTTATGGTTTCAGGGTTTCATTCAAGTGTTTAATCCATTTTGGGGTTGTTTTTTGTGTGTGTGTGTATTGCATAATATAGTAGTCTAGTTTCATTCTTTGGCATGTGACTGTCCAGTTTTCCCTGCACCATTTATTAAGGAGACTGTCCTTTTCTCATTTTATATTCTTGCTCCTTTTGTTTTGAATGACTGTTTATTTCTGAACCCTTTCCTGTTGCATTGGTCTGTGTTTCTGTTTTCATGCCAGTACCATACTGGCTTGATTACTACAGCTTTGAAATTTCAGAGAACGTGAAACCTCCAGCTTTGTTCTCCTTTCTCAAGATTGCTTTGGCTATTTGGAACCTTTTGTTATTCCATACAAATTTCAGGATTTGTCCTATTTTGTAGGAAAATGTGATGGGACTTTGATGAGGATCGCATTGAATCTGTAGATTACTTTGGGTAATATGGACAATTTTAACTATATTAATTTTTCAAATCAGTGAGCACAGATCTTTCCATTTGTTTTGCTTTCAGTTTCTTTTATGAATTTCTTATAGTTTTCAGTGTATAGGTCTTTCACTTCCTTGGTTAAGTTTATTCCTAGGTATTTTTGATGCAACTATGAATGGGATTATTTTCTTATTTTCTCTTTCTGGAAATCCATTGTTACTGTAAAGAAATGGAACAGACTTTTTGTATGTTCATTTTGTACCCTACAACTTTAGTGAGTTGGTTTATTAGGTTTAACAGGTTGCTTTTGTTTGTTTGTTTGTTTAGAGTTTCTAGGGTTTTCTCTATATAAAATCATGTTCTCCAATAGTGACGATTTTACTTTTTCTTTTGTGATTTGGATGCCTCTTATTTCTTTTTCTTTTTCTTATCTGATTATTGCTAGGATTTCCAATACTATGTTCAATAAAAGTGGCAAGAATGGTCATCCTTGTTTTGTTCCTGATCTTAGCTATAAGCTTTAAGAGTAAGATGTCAGCTGTGGGTTTGTCATATACATTGTTTTTTATGTTGAGGTACATTCACTCTGTATTCACTCTCTTAAAGGTTTTTTTTTTTTTTTTTTTTAAAATAAATGGTCAATTTTATCAGATGCCTTTTCTACACCTATTGAGATGATTGTAAGATTTTTATCCTACTTATTGTTAATGTAGTGTATTACATTTATTGATTTGTGGATATTGAACCATCCCTATAGCCTTGGAATTAATCTTTTACTTGATCATGATGTATGACCCTTTTAATGTATTGTTGAATTTGGTTGGTAATAATTTGTTGAGAATTTTTGCATCAATGTTCTTCAGGGTTATTGTTCTGTAATCATCTTTCTCTGTGGTATTTCATCTGGTTTTGCTGTCAAGGTAATAACGATCACTGCATATGAGTTTGGAAGCATTCCTCCTTCACTTTTTTGTAATTTTTTTGAGAAGGATAGATATTAAATTTTCTTTTAATGTTTGGTAAAATTCACCAATGAAGTTACCTAGTCCTGAACTTTTATTTTTTAGGAAATTTTTGATTACCAATTTAATCTCCTTACAAGTAATTGATTTGTTTAGATTTTCTCTTTCTGTATAATTCATTCTTGGAAGATTGTATATTCCTAGGAATTTATCTATTTTTCCTAGGTTGTTCAATTTATTGGCATATGGTTATACTTGGTAGTCTCTTGTGATCCTTTGTATTTGCATGGTATCACTTGTAACTTTTAATTCCTCATTTCTGATTTTATTTTTTTGAGCCCTCTCTTTTTCTTGATGAGGCTAGATAAACATTTGTTGATTTTGTTTATCTTTTCGAAGAATTAGTTCTTAGTTTCATTGATTTTTTTTTTCTTCTGTCTTTTGTGTCTCTTCTTCTTCTCTGATCTTTCTTTCTTTCTCTCTCTCTCTCTCTTCTCTCTCTACTAATTTGGGGTTTTGCTTGTTCTTTTTTCTAGTTTCTTGAGGTGTAACCTTGTGTTTTTAGAGGTCTTTGTTTTGAGGTAACTTTGTATTGCTATGAGCTTCCTTCTGAGATCTGCTTTTGCTGTATCCCATAGATTTTGGTAAGTTGTATTTCCATTTTCATTTGTCTCAAGGTATTTTTTTAATTTCTCTTTTGATTTCTTTGTTGACACATTGATTGTTCAGTAGCATGGTTTAGTCTCCTCATGTTTGTATTTTCTCCAATTTTTGTCTTGCAGTTTTTTCTAATTTCATACTGTGTGTTCAGAAAAGATACCTGCTATGATTTCAGTCTTCTTAAATTTATTAACACTTGTTTTATGGCCTAACATGTGATCTATCCTGGAGAATATTCTAAGTGTACTTGAGAAGAATTTGTATTCTGCTGCTTTTGGATGGAATGGTCTGTATGTATTGATTAAGTCTATCCAGTCCAATATGTCATTTAAGGTCAGTGTTTCCTTATTAATTTTGTCTGGATGATCTGCCCACTGATCTAGGTTGAGTATTAAAGTCCCCTACTGTTATTGCTATCATTTTCTCCCATTAGGTCTTTAATTTTTGCTTTATATATTTAGGTGCTCCTGTGTTGACTCTGTACATATTTACAAATGTTACATCCTCTTGTTAGGTTGACCCCCTTTTGTTATATTTCATTATATACCCCCTTTTATGTCTGTTTATTATAGACTCTTTGTTGTAATGTCTATTTTGTTTGACATAAATATTGCTAACTCTACTTTCTTCTGGTTTCCATTGCATGGAATATTTTTTCCCCATCCCTTTACTTTCAGTTTGTTGTGTCCTTATATCTGACATTAGTCTCTTGTAGGCAATGTATAAATGGGTCTTCTTTTGATTGGATAATTTAGTCCATTTACATTTAAAGTAATGATAGGGATAAGTAGATAGGGATGCTGTTTGTTAATTGTTTTCTGACTGTTTTGTAGATCTCTGTTTCTTCGTTTTTCTTTTGCTCTTTTATTTAGGCTTTATTTATTTATTTATTTATTTATTTATTTATTTATTTTTAGATTTTATTCATTTATTCATGAGAGACACAGAGAGAGAGGGGGGAGAGAGAGAGAGAGAGAGAGAGAGAGATGCACAGGCAGAGGGAGAACCTGGCTCCATACAGGGAGCCCGATGTGGGACTTGATCCCAGGTCTCCAGGACCAGGCCCTGGACTAAAGGTGGCACTAAACCGCTGAGCCACCTGGGCCACACTTAGTTAGGCTTTAATGACTTTCTTTAGTATTATGCTTATATTTCTTTGTTATTTTTTATGTAACTATTGTAGGTTTTTGCTTTGTAGTTACCATGCGGCTCATCATGTATAACAGCGTATATATAAAACAGTCTATTTTAAGTGGTAGAAACTTAAGTTTGAACACATTCCTCTACATTTTTACCCCCACCCATGTTTTATTTTTTCTATGTATATTTTATGTCTCTTTGTGTATCCTTAACTGATTGTTGTTGTTATAGTTATCTTTTTTTTTAAAGATTTATTTATTTATTCATTCAGAGAGAGCGAAGAGAGAGGCAGAGACACAGGCAGAGGGAGAAGCAGGCCCCATGCAGGAAGCCCGATGTGGGACTCGATCCTGGGTCTCCAGGATCACACCCCAGGCTGCAGGGGGCGCTAAACCGCTGCACCACCGGGGCTGCCCTGTTATAGTTATCTTAATGCTACTTTTATCTTTTCACTTTCATACTAGCTTTATAAGTGATTAATCAACTACCTTTACTATATATTTGCCTTTTCTAGTGATATTTATATTTTCACATATTTTGTTGTTCCTAATTAACACTTTTTCTTTTCAGTTTAAAGAAAAAGTCCCTTTAACATTTCCTGTAAGGCTGACTTAGTGGTAATAAACTCTTTTTTTTTTTTTTTTTTTTTTTTTTTTTGGTAATAATCTCTTTTAGCTTTTCCTTAACTCTCTTTGAATTCTGAATGATAATTTTGCCAGGTATTCTTGGTTGAAAATTTTTGTGATTCAGTGCTTTGCATATATTTTACCACTCCCTTCTGGCCTGTAATGTTTTGCTGAAAAATCTACCTGTTTTCTTACTGGGGTTTCCATGTATGTAACAAGTTGTTCTGTTTTTGCCCTTTTAAGATTCTTTCTGTACCTTTAACTTTTGACATTTTAATTATAATGTATGGTGATATGGCTCCTTTTTGAAACTCTTTGCACTTCCTAGATATGGATGTCTATTTCTTTCCCCAGGTTATAGAACTTTTCAGCCATTATTTCTTCAAATAGGTTTTCTCTCTCCCTTTCTTTCCTTTTTTCTTCTGGGACCCCTATATTTTGAATGTTACTCTGCTTGAAGCCCTATGGGGTCCCTTAAGCTACCTTCCGTTTTTCAAATTCATTTTTCTTTGTGCTACTCTGATTGAGTTTTACTATCCTGTCTTCTAGCTTACTAATCGTTTCTTCTGTTTTATCTACTCTGCTGTTGAATCTCTCTACCATATTTTTCATTTCATTTATTGTATTCTTCAGCTCTGGACTTCTGTTTGGTACTTTCTTATACTCTCTCTTTGTTGAAGTTCTCATGTAGTCATCCATTGTTTCCTGTTTTGGTGAGTGTCTTTATTGCTTTGAACTCTCTAGGAGTTAAGTTACTTATCTCTGTTTCTTTAAAGTCTCCCTCTCCCCCAGGCTTTATGTTGTTCTTTTGTTTGAAGCATATTCTTTTTTCTCATTTGCTTGACTCTGGGTTTTTTTCTTTTTTTTTTTTTTTTTTTTTTTTTCTGGGTTTTTTTTTTTTTCTATGTATTAGGTGAAACTGCCAGCTTTCCCAGTCTTGAAGGAGAGGCCTTATGTAGGAAGTAGGTCTTATCTTTCAACCTACTCTAGTTCTTGGTTGTCTCTCAAACCTTTGTGATTTAGGCTGTCTAAGCAGCCTGTTTCATTCTTGATAGGTCCAGCTGTTGAGTATGTGCCAAGACCTGTCAGTTTTCCAAAATGAGGGATTTAAGTCAGCACTTAGTTTCAAGCTGATTGGAAGCTAGACCCTCAGCAACTATTTTAAAAGTATGCAAATATAGTCCTGTGGTCCTATAATGATAATCTCTGCTTGTCTGCAGACCAGGCACTCTGCAAGTGTCCTCTTAGTAACAACTGCAAAAATTGGGGCTTTTAGATGAACATGTATGCTCCTTTTGGGGAAGTGTGGAATTTGTAGCAACACCAAGGAAGAGTGTGAAGATGGCATTCCCTGTACTAGATTACCTAAGAGTACCTTTGTAGCCTCTAGATGTGTGGCAAACCTGAAGTCTGACCCTCAGGTCAGATAAATAAATAGGCCTTTTTCATGGAAAGAGTGAGGATGTTTCCCTCTGCTGTCTGTAGTGCTCTGGGACTGATAGCCTGTCAAGAACTGTCTCTCTCGTTGTTATAGTCCCATGAGGCCCAGGAATCCAAGCTCTGCTGGCCACTAGATCCAGGTGATCAGAGAGCATCTCCTGAGTGGACTGCATGCTCTCACAGGTTTACTAAGGCAGTGGACAGTGCAGGGTCAGGGTGTGCCCATCTGCTTTCATGAGGCAGCAGAAGAGCATAGCGCCAGAGCACACCGGCAAGGTGTGGGAGAACACAGGGCTGGAGTGCACCCCTAATGCTATCAGGATAGAGGGAGAGCACAAAAATGGCACCTGTCAGCACCTCCATATTCAGAGAGAGTCCTAACAAGCCCCCTCCCCTCAAGCAGATGCTTTAAGGTAAGCAAACAAATCTCCACCACAGCAGTCTATGTGCAGTCTATGTGCTTTTCTTATTGCTTTTGTGCTGGTCCTTGGGGTGAATGAATCTGCCTATGAACCCTTTAACAGAGGTATTAGTTCCCTACAGCCCTTGGATCTTCTGGATGTAAGCCCATTGGTTTTCAAAGCCAGATGTTTTTGTGGCTCATTTCTTCATTGTTGGTCCCAAGAGTTGAGGTGTCTCTTATGAGACACAAACCCCTCAGTCTTCATGGAGAAGCTCCAGAATTAGGAGATCTCTCCTCCTGATTGTTGGTCACAATTTCAGGGATGGGTTTTTTGGCAGGACCCTGTCTCTGCCTCTCCTTACCTGTCTCAGTGTGCCCCTTTTACCATTTGTTGTGAAAAACTTACTTAGCTACTTTGGATTTTTCAGAGGGAATTGTTCTGTATGTAGTTGTAGACTTGGTATGTCTGTGGGAGGAGGTGAGTTTAAGATCTTCCTGTATCTTGGAGCGACCCCTCCATCTTGGAGCGACCCCTCCACATGTACCTTTATTTCAAAGAAGCTTATGGATTACTTCATTTACTCATAAAATACAAAGTTGTAAAAAGAAGATGGCAACTGAGCTTTACCACTTTCTAAGATTCAGTTTCATAATTTGGCGGGGGGAATTTTAGACCTTTTTTTTTTAAGAGAGATTTCATTGTACTGATCAAATATATTTTACAGACAGCCACTTAATAAGCTATAATGTGCTCCTGGCAAAATAGAAAAAACAATGGTTATAGTCTGAGCCTTGGAATCTGTTTAAAGTCCTTGGAGGCTAGAGTAAAGCACACCTAAAGACTTGGAAGTGAAGAAAATGCTTTGCCCTTGAGAGTTATCTTGTCCTTACACAGAATGATTCATGACCAAGATACAAAACTCACAGATAAAGCCAGTATTTATCTCAATCCATAGCTTATAACAGTTCCAGTTTATTAACATATCTAAAGAAAGTGTGTGCCCCTCTGAAGTTGCTAATGTGGCCTTGTGCTGCTGTTGAAGGCCAAAGAGAGCCTCTGAGACCAGGGCTGTAATTGGCAGTGCATAAAGAAAGCAAATTTAACTCAAGAAAGTCTGAATAATCTGGTTCTCTGGTTGAGAGGGTGCCTCTGTGAGAAGAATGTTTCAGGCCGTTAAAACATCATACCCCTTAAGCCCCCCTGTTTTGTTTCCTGGCTCCAAGCACAGTTCAAGTAAGGAATACAGTTCACCATGTCATATTTTTAGTAATTGTAGTTTCTTTTCTTTTCTTTTTTAAAGATTTATTTATTTATTTATTCATTCATTGCATTCATTCATTCATTCGAGACAGAGAGAGAGAGAGAGAAAAAGAGAGAGGCACAGACACAGGCAGAGGGAGAAAGCAGGCTCCATGCAGGGAGCCTGACATGGGACTCGATCCTGAGTCTCCAGGACCACACCCGAGGCGCTAAACCACTGAGCCACATGGGCTGCCCTGTAATTGTAGTTTCTTAACATAAAATGATAATCAGCCACTCTTAAAACTCCTATGTACACAGTGTGTTAGTCTGCTAGGGCCACCATCTCAAAATACTGCAAACTGGATGACTGAAACAGAGAATATTTATTCCTCATGGTTCTAGAAACTGGGCAATTCAAGATCAAGGTACCAGAAAACTCAGTTTCTGGTGAGGGCTGTCTTCCTGGCTTTCTCACTGTGTCCCCACCTGGTCTTTCCTTGGTGTTTGCACTCAGAGAGAGCAGGTGAGTGCTCTGATCTCTCTTCTTAGAGGGATGCTAATTCTGTCATAGTAGGGTTCTCTGCCTTTGTAGCTTCATTTGACCTTAATTACTTCCTTAGAGGCCTTATCTAAATACAGCCACATGTGAATCTGGGGGAGCACAAACATTCAGTCACTGCTGTGAGTGCACTGCTATAGCAGACTGCCCAAGCTTGTCATTCTTTGCTTCTCATTTTTTCATCTACAGATGGCTCTGTGGACTTGATGAGTCTGTTTCCCTGTGAAATGGTGGTAATAATCGTTCCACGGAGTTTTTACTCATCATGATTTTTTTTTTTTTAAGTTTTATTTATTTATTTTTACAGAGAGAAAGAGAAAGAGAAAGTGAGTGGGAAGAGGGGCGGACGGATAGGGTGATAGAATCCCAAGCTGATTCCTCACAGAGTGCAGAGCCCGAAGTGGGACTTGATCTCATGACCCTGAGATCATGACCTAAGCCAAAACTAAGAAATGGATACTTTACTGATTGAGCCACCCAGACACCCTGGTCACCATTCTTTAAGGGAAAATATGTCAAGAACTATAAAGTAAGATGCAAAGATCAGTTATTTTTATAAAGATAGTCAGTGTTATTTTTGTATTTGCAAAGCTTAAAGAGTTGAACCCAAATCTTCTAATTCCACGTTTCAGGATTCTGTGAGTGGCCAAATATGCCCATTTTCCCAGAATGATTATAATTCTGTATGGGCAGGTACTCTAGGTAAAGTCCCAGAAGGTTTTATTTGCACCATATTGTGCAGTAAACCAAAATGCTGTGCTTTGTTTTGTGAATTATGTCTAAACTCAGCTGCCGTGGTTGGTGCCCCAATAAAAGATTTTACTCAGTGATTTTTCTAGAGCTATAGAAGAATATCCCAAGACTGGAAAAAAACATCTCTTAGCCCAGCCACTTTACATATTGCATATTGGTAAGTTTGAAAAATGTTATGGAAAAATCCCATGTTGCCTTTACCACCTGATATTTTTTTATAGAGAAAATTTGATTTAAGTTAATATCTAAGGTTGGATGGAGGTGGGGAGAAAAGGAAAGAAAAACTTTCAATTATTACAGGACTGGGAAGGATATTATATATACTGCCTCAAGGCTCACAAGAGGGTAAGAAGAGAGAAAGAAAGATTATATAAAGAAAAATTCTGTGCTGATGCTGACTGCATTCTTTTTCCTTCTCTAATTTTGCTACCCTAGATTATGAGATAACTTTAGTTTTTTGGTTCCACAAAGGCATAGGACTTGTTCCCTCCGACTTAGAGCATTTGCTTGGACTAGCAATTGCTCTATGGTATCTGTCCTAGGTAGGAGATATTTAACTGCTTTTTCTTCACTCCTACAGTTTTAGGCTGATACCTTAGAAAACAGGGCTAAATTCTCATTTGGAGAAATGATTTCCTTGAAGTGTTCTGTGTTGTGAAGCCATCGTGCTTCTGGAGTGTCGCCTTCTGTAGCCACAGCCCTGGACCAGGCTCGGAACCATGTTGCTGCGTGGAACAGGGACCGGTGCTCCTGAGTCTGACTCTGCGTGTACATAGGTTAAAGTTAAAAATACTAATAACTTCAGTCACTCATTTGGAGTAGTAAAGTTTTGGGGCTTGAACTCTCTGTGCTTTTTTAGAACTTTTTGAAAAACTATTTAATATTTCAGTGATGATATTCTTGTAAACATTTGAGTAATACATAGATGAGTATGAGAAGACATCTTTAGTAATTTTATTTAATATAATCAAACCTTTGTCTTTTGCTCTTATAAAGTTTGTAACATTTAAATTACCTAAAATTATGTCTCTATTGTAGTCTTCATTAATGTATATAATAATATAAATGAATATGTATAACCCTCTTGTATTCCTTTTTTGTTCTTTTTTTTTTTTTTGAGAAAGAGTACATACTGGGGGGATGTGGTAGGGAGAGGGGCAGGGGGAGAGAATCTTAAGGAGGCTCCCATGCTTAGCATAGAGGTCGATGTGGGGCTCAATCTCATGACCCTGAGATCATGACCAGAGCCAAAAATCAGGAGTAGGACACTTAACAGACTGAGCCATTCAGGCACCCCAATTCCTGTTTTCTTTTAATATATATCAAAAATATTTAGGTAATAAATGAGATAAGGGCAAGACAAAATCCTATAATCCTGATTCATCTAACAACTATCTCTTGTTCCCTACTTATTTCATTTTTTAAGGAATTAGAAAAAGCCTTGTCACTAAACTCCCTTTCTTAGAAATGAGGAAATGTCTAAGTTATAGTTCCTCTAGCAAACATATTCCAACATTATTTCTACAAGTATAGTAATTTTCAATTTTCCTGTTGTATATATCTTCATAATGCTGTATGATCCAAGTTGTACTAAGCAAGTTAGTAACAGAGTAGGAGAATAAACATTGGAATTTCCTGACTTTTAAAATTGTAACTTTTACTTTGCATTGGTGGACTGGATCATGTAATTTATTTTATATAGTAAGTATAGATATATTTATATCCAGAGAGGTCATGGTTATTTTCAGCCATCACACTGCTTGTGGAGAGCAGTGGTTTGCTTGTGGAACAAGTCTGCTTTGCTCTTGTAGTCTCTCAGAGCAATTTCCTCTCCTTCCCTTACCTTTCCCCTCACGTGGCACCATTCAGAGAGGGACTTCTCTCAGCCTCAGTACTTTCTGTCAGCTTACCTTCCTTTGTCTCCACTGAATTTTTCATCATCTGTCATATGTTTCTTATTTTTGTATCTATGTCATCCTACTGAAATATAAACTCTGCGAGGTCAGTGGCATTGTTTTCCTCTGTTGTAGTCCCAAGGTCTAGAAAGTACTTCACATGTAGTAGTTAATAAATAATTACACATGAATTGAATGAATGAATAGTTTTAGGTAGATATCCTTATGTGAAAACACAGCACAGTATGGCACAGAATTGGTGTTTATCAAATGGCAGCATGAAAAGAAAAATGGCCATCCTTATGCATTGCCAGGGAGAATATAAAATAGTGTAGCCATTGTGGAAAAGTATTGTGATGCCTCAAAAAATCAAATATAGAATTACTATATGATCCAGCAATTCCACTTCTGTGTTTGTGCCCAGAAGATGTGAAAGCAGGAACACAAACATATTTATTCACCCATGTTTATATCAGCATTATTCACAGTAGCTAAAAGGTGGGGCAACCCAAATGCTCCTTGACAGATGAATAGATAAAAACATGGTAAATATATATAAAACAGAATATTACTCAAGTCTTAAAAAAGGAATGAAACTCTGACACATGCTGCAACATGGATGAACCTTGGAGATATGGCAAAATATAATATGATTGTACTTATGTGAGGCACCTAGAGTTGTCAGATTCATAGAGACAGAAAACAGAAGGGTGGCTGCTGTGGGCTGTGAGGAGGGTGGAGTAGGAAGGCAGTGTTTAGTGTTTAATGGCTATAGAGTTTGTTAGAGATTAAAAACACTCTGGAGATGGATGGTGGTGATGGTCATGCAGTCATGTGAGTGTCCTTAATGCCACTAGGTGTACATTTCAATATGATTAAGATGGTAAATTTTTTGCTATATGTATTTTACTATAATTTTAAAAAGTAGAAAAATGGGCCTGATAGGCTATTCTGAGTTTGAATTTTACTTTGACCTTCTCAGCTCTCTGGACACTTTCATGGTATCACTTTAGGCTTTAACCAACAGAACTGAAGTATTCCCTGAGTCGAGATCTTACCAGTATTATTCTGAGGACTTTAATTTTGTGTTTCCTCATTTGTAGGTACTTTAATTCAGTTGTATTATGGTTATTTTATGTAATATAAAAATGTTATTATGTATCTCAGATTTTTATTCTAAAGCCTTAGATTCTCAAACCATAAGAGACTCTTAATCACAGGGAAAAAACTGAGGGTCGCTGGAGAGGAAGGGGGTGGGGGAGATAGAGTATTGAGTGATAGATGTTAAGGAGGACACGTGATGTAATGAGCACTGGGTGTTGTATAAGGCTGATGACTCCCTGACCTCTGCCTCTGAAACCAGCAATACATTATATATTAATTAATTGAATTTAAATAAAATTTAAAAATAAATAAATAAAGCCTTAAATTCTGTTTTCTCATGTTTAGGTCCTATCAGGTTATACTCCTAATAGATGATTCACTTTCATTTTCTCATTATTTGTGAAAAAATATTCCTTATAATTAGTTCTCATGTTCTTCATTGTGAAATAGTAAGTTACTTATTTTTTTACTATTGTTATCAGAGTTTTCTGGGTCCAGTCAGGAGACAGAAACCACAAAGTGATTTAAACAAGGGAAACTTAACATAGAGCTATTTAGCTACTATAGGCAAGTAACTATAAACTGTAGAGAGAAGGGTAATAGACACCCTAGGGCGAGAGGAGAATGTGTCCAGGGAAGGAATGCTTCCAACAAGGGGACCCCTCCCCAGAGTTGGGGTTCCAACCTTTCTAGAGAAGATATGATTGCAGCCTCCTGGGTGGTGGACACATTTGCTGGGTTGCCAGAGCCTGAGTAGGTCCCAGGCACTGGGCAAGCACTGGGCAAGCAGGACCTGACCCTATGGGTCAGAGTCGAGCTGAGGCTAGTGGGTGGGCATGCAGAAATAGTCAGGGGACTACTGACTGGCAGCATGGGGCCCGGAGCTCAGGCCACAGCAGTGGGTTCAGGAATCCTATGGATAGAGTCCTGATAGAGACAAAGAATCTGCAAGGGCTTAATGGTATTGGGCAGAGCAGAAAGAAGCTTGGGCGGGTAGAATGCGGTGTGAGAGAAGAAAGGAAGAGATTCAAGAGAAAGCGTTATTTCTCTGTCTACTAGTCCTCACATATTTAAAGTATATGTAAGTATTATAAATTCTACTTTTATTAATATCTTTCTCCCATCCCCATTGCTTTAGCTGAGGCTTTCATCATCTCCATCACAAGAGATTGAATTAATCTCCTGATTTATCATCTTGCCCTCAGGAGTCTTCCTCTTCCAATCTAGTGCCATTAAAAATAAATAAATAGGGATACCTGGGTGGCACAGTTGTTTAAGTGACTGAGACTTGATTTTGGCTCAGGTCATGATCTCAGGGTTGTGGAATCAAGCCCTGCATCAAGCTCCCCACTCAATGGAGAAGTCTGCTTGAGATTATCTCTCTCCTTCTCCCCGTCTTTCCCCTCGCTCACATACTTTTCTCTCTCAAATAAATAAATCTTTAATACATAAATAAATATATAAATGTCTAATGTGACATTTTGCTGCTTATAATTCTTCAATGACCCCCACCTCCATCCCCACTTCTGAGTGACTCCAAACTCCTTTGGTTGTGTCAAAGCCTTGTAGGTTGTACCTCTGCCTTCCACCCACCACCTTAGATGCTTTCTGGATTGAGTTTCTCTAAGATTGCCAGACATCATTTTATTCCCTGCATATTTTGTCCCTTCTTTGTTCCTTACCTTGCCATCTGGAAAATACCTACTCATCCTTTAAATCTTAAATTTCACCTATTCTATTCCTGTTTGCCCAAGGCTTCCTCAGTGCAAGGTGACCACTTTAACACATTTCTATTTGTTGAGGTATGTCTCATCCCACAATGGAACTGAGGTTTGGTTTTTTTTTTTGTTTTGTTGTTTTTTTTTTTAACTTTATATCTTAGTCTGTTCAGGCTGCAATAGCAAAACTACAGGCTGGATGGCTTATAACAGCAGAAATGTATTGCTCACAGTCTGGAGGGTGAAGTCCAAGATCAGGGTGCCAGCATGATCTGGTGAGGGCCCTCTTCTGACTCTCAGCCTTCTCATTGTATCCTTACATGGTGGAAAGAGTGAGGGATCTCTGTGGAGCCTCTTTTGTTAGGCATTAATCCCTTTCATGAGGCTTCCATCCTCATGACTTAAGTACTTCTTGAAGACCTCATCTACCAATACCACCTCTATCCCAATGTGGTGGAGGTGGGGGGACACTGAATATTCAGGCCATCACACCCTATTCATCTTTTCACCTTGGTACGTACTATACCACACAGCCCATAGTAGGGCTTAGATTTTTGTTAGGTGAATGAATGAACTGTATCCGTGCATACTTGGCTTCAGTTTTTTTACTCAAGTAACATGATCACCTGCCATAACTTTAAAAAAATAGACTTAAGAAGAATAAACACTATGAGAATTATTGGGGTTCTCTGTGTTTATATCTATGTAAGAAATAATACCTTAATTTCTATACTTCTATTTTCCTAATGCTTAAATATTGCATATATATTGCTATGTGATTTGTAGAACAAGTTAGAGATAAGGAAAACAAGGTGGACATGAGCCAATTTTATAGATGAATGATGAAGTTGAAATTAGAAACCACTAATCTAGTCTTTTTTTTTTTTTGTCACTAATCTAGTCTTAAAAATCAAGCAGACAGATAATTATTTATTGAACCCCTTTTATGTAACATTGTGTTAGATACGTGACTAGGTTCTCTTGCATGTCTCAGATTCTGATTGCTTTGTAAGATTTAAGCTTTAAACAAAACTTATTTAAATGTTTTCCCATTGTGGATGGTTATGAAATATTTATTAGCTCTATTGTAAAATTATCACATTAAATAAAATACTATATAAGGTTATAAAATATCTAATGAACATTATGCTGTACTCCTTGACAGTATTAAAAATGTAGCTTTTTATATGTCTGCACATGCTCATATTTACTCGCAAAAACATGTATGCATATTTATATTTTCTAAAATTGGCACATAAATTTATAATTAAAAAAATTGGCACATAAATATAGTATGGGTGATGATGTTCCTGTCTCTGAAAAACTTGTACCATTCTAATTCCTAAGAAGCATGTAAAATTTTAGAACCAGAAAGTACAGCCTCTTTGGCAAAGTTTATTTTCTAGCCTCGATAAGGCCTTTTTGCAGTTGGTTCTGCCATTCCTAGTAGCCTTAAGAAAAATTAGCCTGATAAGATTTTAACAAAAAATTTGATGCCATGACATATCCTCAAGAGTGGTTAGCTGTGAAAACAGCCACTAGAATATATTCATACAAATTATCTTCCATCCCTAAGAGTTTGAAAACATAATATTATATGCCTTAATCATTCAGTTGCATTAGATATAGGTTATTCTGTAATGTACCTGGACCACAGACATATGGATTCCACGTGCTCTTTGTTAAGGGGATACAAAGTAAGCATGTTTTTAAATATAATTCATCATGCTTCTGGGCCCGTGTTCATCCATGTGATTTTATGATCCCTTAACTAAAATAAAAGAGCTGAAAGGGAACCAATATGAGAAAAGGTCAATATTTTGCTGTAGAAGTTGCTAACTGAGCTAAACGGGGGTCTGCCCCTTTTGCCACAGAATAATTTTCTGAAATACTGATACTAAGTATTAGGAAATATATTCTTACGGATCTCCTAACAAGAAATTCTCAGTTTCTGCTTTATCACTTGCTACTTACATTGACTGAGGAAAAGAAAAGGAAGGGAATTGGGTGGGGGGAGGATTTAAAAAGCAAAACAAATTGCCCTCATATCCTAATTTCATGATTTTGAAAATTATGAGATTATTTTAAGGCTTTATTCCTTAAAAGGGGATTCCTTTATTTATCTTGATATAAATAGAGGAGTTGTCAAAGTTAATCAGTCACAGATGTTTATTTAGGATTCTCTTATCAAATTGTGCTATGTCTTTTGAGTTTGCAAAAACATCTAATACATAACTTTTATCCCCAGGATGTTTAAAACCTAGTAAAGAAGATTAAATATAGACACAACCTTTAATGTTTAAGTGTTGAAGTATTAAGGCAGTAAGTATTGTAGGAATTTAAAGAGTTTTCAAAGCAAGGGAGATTTTAGAGATAATCTAATTCAGTTTCTCATTATACTGATGAGGAAACAGAAATCTGGAGCAGAGACTCAGAAGTCTCTCCCAAGTTACCATACTGGATAATGTCAGAACCAGAGGCTCACTGACTTGTAGCCTTTTTGTAGTACTTCCTGTTTCTAAGCAGCCATGAATGGGTAGGCTTGGGTAGGCTTGATTCAAGACCTAAAGAAGGAGTACCTGGGTGGCTCAGTCTGTAAATGTCTGCCTTCAGCTCAGGTCATGACCCAGGGTTCCGAGATCAAGCCTTGCATCTGGCTCATGGCTCATCAGAGAATCTACTTCTCCCTCTCCCTCTGCCCTTCCACCTGCTTCTGTGTGCTCTCGCTCTTTCTTTCTCAAATAAAATCTTAAAAAAAAAAAAAAAAAAAAAAGACCCAAAGAAGTGAGTAGAGTTAGATTGTGGACCGAAAACCAGATGTTCTATGCTAGAGCAGGATTGAAAGAACTGGGGAAGAGCTAAGAAGGGAACAGCCTTATGAGAGCAGAGGGCACATAGTAGGGGTTGGAATAAGGAATCCTTTCAAGACAGGTAGATTTTTAGTGGTAGACAATGGGGTGCTTTTATAGATTTCTCAAATGGAATGACTTGATAAAAAATTATGTTTGGGGAAGATCAGTCTGTGGTGGTGAACAGGAAGGATGGAAGTAAGAGAATGCAAAGGGCAGGAAGACAGGATGGGTTGGGCTGTCAGGTTGTGGTAGTAGGAACAAAGTAGAAAATTCAAACCCACAAGGCATTTCTAGGTGGGGAAAACATAGCCTACGATTGTAGTTTTATAAAGAGAACGAAGGGTTGAAGAGTATAGATGAATGGTATTTCCATGGATAGAAATAAAATAGCTTGGATGAGGACTAATGTGTAGAATTTTTTGTGTAAAAATTAAAATTCAGTTGTAAAGGATTTTGGAAATCGTCTCTGCTGAGTTTGGGGACAATATTAGATCACCTAACTGAATGTGTCCCTTGGGAATTTGGAAATACAACATTGCAGTGAAAGGGCCAAAATAGAGGTTTTAGGATCTTGTCTATATAATTGTATTTGAATTGTCAGGAGATAGCAGCACACTGAAGAAATAGGGGTGGAGAAGAGACCGTCTTGGAGATATTACCTCAAACTGTAAGAGTGTTAAGCAATAGTGAAGAGCTGGATTTATGGACTTCACTCCTACAGGCCTAGATTGAAGGCCATCTCTATCTCGAGTTAGCTTTGCTTCATTGATAAATCATCTTTTTTTTAAGAGTTGATTTTTCTCCTATGTAAAATACAGTGGTAATAGTACCTACATTTTAGATAGGGAATACCACAAGCATTAAATAAAGCCAGCAAAATACTTAGCTAGCTCAGTGCTCAACACCCAGGTACATTCACTAAATCTTATAGTGAATAGGGCCCTAGAATCTACAAAGAATAAAGAAATGACAGTGTCTCTGAAAAGCAGGAAGAGAAACTAACAGGTAACATCTGAAAGATGGGTTTTGAGTAAAGCAGTATTGTAATAGAGTCCTAATTCTGTGAACCTAACACACATTTTTCACTGGTTGTGCCATGGTGAGTTGGCTTTGAAATAGAATTAAATCATTCCAACTCAAAGAATAAGAACTAAGGAAGCTTTTCCTGTTCTTGATATTAAAAGTATTAGGACCAAGTACTAATGAAGGCTTACTGTAAATATATTAACATTTAACCTAAAATAGGATTTTAGGTTTTCATTTGAGAGTTTCACATATCTTGGACAGTCAGTAATGAAGTCTTTGCATTTTAATTTAGGGTTAATGCTAGTTATACCTGCCGTGTACCCTTAGAGACCATTAGGTTATCTCTGTATGTTTCTCACTTATATGTATAAACAGTTTTGAGTAGAAGGCTATTTATATTCAAATTTATAAAAAACCACTATGGGGGTGCCTGGGTAGCTCATTTGGTTGAGTTTCCAACTCTTGGGACTCTTGGTTTTGGCTCAGGTCATGATCTCTGGGTTGTGGGATAAGCCCTGAGTAGGGCTCCACATTTAACAATGAGTCCACTTTAAGATTCTCTCCCTCTGCCCCTCCCTCCACTTGCCTGTGTACCCACACACTCTATCTCTTTGTTTCTCTAAAAAAAAAGTCTTTGGGAAAGAACACTTGGATATGGTTTAAATCTAAAAGCAATAATATACCTCAGTTTGTAATTATCATTGCTCTTTTGCTTAGAATGAATTGTTAACATGTTCACCAGATCCCTTCTACAATCAAGTTATTCATTTACATTTTGTTTAGATCCTAGGCCACCAAGATAGAGTAAAATATAAGAAACAGGCATTTTTTTCCAGTTCAGTTTTTTTTTCCTGTATTGAATAATGGATTTGCTTTTTCATACAACACACTAGTTTGTATAGTATGTTTTTAATAGTACTTGCCTAAATGAGAGTACAGCTGATAGAACATTTTCTATTAGCAATTCGTTCATAAACGTTTGAGAAATGTTAGCTTTTATCTGTTTGTGGCCTCTAATCTGAAAGTTTATTTGAAAAGCAAATGTAGTAAAACTAAAATTAAGAAAGAAAAATTTTCCTGGTTAAAAAAAATGAGTTTTTAAAACTGTTCTCAGAGAATCAATTCTTTTAATTCAGGGACATTTAGGGAGATTATGTATATTATAGTATCCTATCAGCTTTTGACTACATTTTCATTCTTGTGATATAAAAGACTTTTTTTTTTGCTGTCATTTTGAGAAGAAAATAGAGAAATGTTAATCTTTATTCCTGCTATACATCTATTTTAATCACATTTCATTTCCCAAATGTATTTCTATGTTGAATAAATTAAATGGAATTTATGGTGAATGGATATTTAGTTTGTGACTTCTGAAAGCTGACTTTTATGCTATGGGATGTTTATTTATCAGTATCCTTAATATAGACCAGGATTATGCTTTGTATCTGCCATTTTCTGCAAATGTAAGGAGTAGCAATATAAAGTAAATTTAAACTAGTGATTTGTAACTAATGTGTGAGAAATTAGAAGTGGGAGTAGTTTAAACCTATGTACAATATGTATTACTTCTGAGTCATAGATTTAAAAAGTGCAAAGCACACTTAATCATAAAAATCCACATAAAGAAGTAGGGAAACAATAATAGGGAGTCTATTCAGTTGAATGCAGCATTTGTTAGAGAGCCATCATTTTGAAAAAGCACTGTGATCCTGGTACTGCTGGTCAGGGGGAGACATATTTGAAGTCATCAAGATGAAAATGTGAAGGAAGATTTTCTAACATAAGAAAGTCATTTTTAACTTCTAGCATCCGTGGTCTTGTTTACCACAGTTATATGTATTATAAAACTGACCAGCGTCTCAGCATTTCTTCATCTAGACTTTCAAGTGTATTTATTAATTTATTCAATAAATATTTACTAAACATTTAATATGTGCCAGGCATATTTAGAGTAGGAGGTAAATAGTAAGGACAGAGGTAGCTCCTGCCTTCACAGAGCTCACATTTTCCTGGGGAACATATAGAGACACAAACAGGTAAACAGGCAAATTATGGAATTACCAGGTGAAGGGTGTTATATGAAGGACACACAGAGGGGAAGAAGATTAAGATCAGAGAGCAAAAACTATATTAGCTATGGCGAAAGGGATGACATGAAGTTGAAACCCAAAAAAAAAGAGAAGGAACTAGGTCTTTTAGGAGGGAAGAACATTGCCTTAATATGCTTTAATAGGGACAATAAAATGTGCATAGGCCCTGAGGCAAGATTAAAATTCTTTATTCTATGGATGCCTGGGTGGCTCAGTGGTTGAGCATCTGCCTTTGGCTCAGGTTGTGATCCCAGGGTCCCAGATGCCTTCAGCCCAGGGCATGATCCTGGAGTCCCGGGATCGAGTCCCACATCAGGCTCCCTGCGGGGAGCCTGCTTCTCCCTCTGCCTATGTCTCTCTCTCTCTCTCTCTCTCTCTGTCTCTCATGAATAAATAAATAAAGTCTTTAAAAAAAATTCTTTAGTAACTGGAAGTAGATTAGCCTACTTACAAATTTAGGATTGGGAACCAGGAGGGAGGCGAGGGGAAAAAAGAGATGTTGAGGGTGATCCTTAGGTTTCTGGGTTATGTAAATGGATGAGTGGTAGTATTGCTTATGAAAATGGGGAAGGGGATCCCTGGGTGGCGCAGCGGTTTAGCGCCTGCCTTTGGCCCAGGGCGTGATCCTGGAGACCCGGGATCGAGTCCCACATCGGGCTCCCTGCATGGAGCCTGCTTCTCCCTCTGCCTGTGTCTCTGCTTCTCTCTCTCTCTCTCTCTCTGTGACTATCATGAATAAATAAATAAAAATTAAAAAAAAAAAAGAAAAAAGAAAATGGGGAAGAATTGTATGGTTAGAGTCAGTGGGAGCTCAGCCCTGTTTTGAGAGAGTTTTGTCAAAGAAGTAGTCAGTTGACGTAATTAAAATTGTTACTACATCAAGGTAAAATTACGTGGGATGCCGAGGTGGCTCAGCGGTTAAGCATCTACCTTTGGCTCAGGATGTGATCCCAGGGTCCTGGGATCGAGTCCCACGTCGGGCTCCCTGTGAGGATCCTGCTTCTGCCTCTGCCTGTGTCTCTTCCTCTCTCTCTCTCTCTCTCTGAAATAAATAAATAAACAAACAAACAAACAAATAAATAAATTTTTAAAGAAAGTAAAACTACGTGGAGAAGAAACTTTATTGCTAAGAAACTTAGGAGATCTCTCAAATGTTAATAAAATTTAGAGAGCAAAGCATTTTTCTTGGTAAGCACCGAAGCTATCAAGGATTTAGAAAAACAGCAGTCTGTTTTGGGGGATTTAAAGTACCTTGACCCTCACAAAGATTAAAAAGTTAGAAAGTCAGGGCGCCTGGGTGGCTCAGGGACACCTGGGTGGCTCAGCGGTTGAGCACCTCCCTTCTGCCCAGGGTATGATCCTGGAGTCCGGAATTGAGTCCCACATTTGACTTCCTGCATGGAGCCTGCTTCTCCCTCTGCCTGTGTCTCTGCTTCTCTCTCTGTATCTCTCATGAATAAATAAATAAAATCTTTTAAGAAGTTAGAAAATTAAGTAAAAAGATATCAAAATTCCAGCCAAGTGACAAAAGGTAGATTGTAAGTGAAAGAAGGTAAGTGAAAATAATAAATTAAAATACATAATCATCAAGAGATTGTTGGTGAGAGAGGCCACTGGCTCATCAGATAATACAGAAAGTAATTATATCTAACATTATAGTTGGAATATGAAATATTGGAGATACTGAAGAGATGATACTAGAATTGAAAGGAAAAAAATTTTTAGAGGATCTAAATCCTATAGATTTTAGCAAACTCCTTGAGAATAAACTTTAAAGGCCTCAGTAGTTTTAAAAATCTGGGTTTAGCCAACTCATGGCTGAGAATTTCAGAGACTACATAGAATATGAACTCATTAAAATGAGAGTCAGTCTTGTTTTTACTTTTAATGTGATATTTCCCAGTTCTTTAAATCCTTATTTAGAAGGACTTAAAGAATCCATATCCTTCCAGAAGGAAATGATAGGCCTCCTTGAAATTAATAAGGGTAAAGACTTTTGGAGTAGCAGTCAGTTTAAACTTGTGACTTTTTTTTTTTTTTTTCTTCAAAAGAAAGCTTTGTTCTTTGGGAACACCTCTCTTTTTCATTAGAAAGAAATAGAGCATTTCTGTTTTGTTCATTATTATGTTCACCATACTGAGCACAGTGCCAGACATATAGGAGCTTTCAGTAAATACTTGTTGAATGAATATAAGTTTTACAATCAGTTTTGGGGTTTTTGGGAAGCTGATAATCTACAAAGCAGTTCATTTGTGGTGACTGAGGAGATGTCTTTACCGTTACTTCAGTCAGTACAGTGGTAGGGCTGTAACTGAATGATGTAAGTGTTGATCCTCAGAAATGGGGGAGAACATCTTTAAGATTATGTTTTCCCCTGCATTGTAGAGAATATTGGGGTTATTTTAAGCCAGTCTAACTTCCTCTTATAATTTTTGTGGATTTTAATGATTTTGATCATTCTCTTCTTTAAAGTTCATAATTTGGGGTTGACCACATTTCCTAAATTCCATATACTCAAGGATTGAGTTCGTGAGGCTTTTGAGAACAAATACTGTCAATGACTATTGAAAGACATTTTATGGATGACAGATGAGATAGCACAGGACCTCATTTTACTTGGACTTATTTCTGGAAGTCCAATAGATGTACTTATTACTGTAATCACATGCAGAAACATGGCAGACCTCTCTGTCTTCTCCATAGTTCTCTAATTTTTTCACCTAGCAGATAAGTTCTTCTGTTCTTCACTCCCTAGTTTTGTACCCATACCTTATTTTCCCTAATTGTGTACTGACCTACCTACCTTCCTTTCTCTTCTCTTCTCTTCTTTTCTCTAAAGCTCTTTACTAAAATCAACTTCCCTCTAGAGTAATTTGAATTAACTTTGAATTGAATTCCCTTTGTCGTGATCCTGTAATTCAGTGTTTATCTTCTCAAATACTCATTTCTTTGACCTCTCTTCCTTTTACATAGGCACATTTTAGTGGTTGCAGTTTCTTCTCCACCAGCCTTTCTGGGGAATCTTAGTGGTTTACCCTAACTCCTAGGGTGGAGCCTCATCACTTATGGACATGTGGAATGAGGAAATAACACTAAAGAGGCAACATCACCTTTCACTGGCAGCAGTGGGAAGCATCATGATTTAACAAAGGAAAACCAGTTGAGTGGAGATCTGTTAGAATGACTATCACGTGCTATTACTGAAAAATAGTTGATGCATCTCAAGGGTTGAGCTGTTTTTAATATTATGTATGAGAAAACATTCTATGTGCTTAAACCTGGGAATTTTATATATAAATGATAATAAAGGAAAAGTGTAACATTTATTAAGTTGAAGACAAAGTGATATGAATGGACTTTGGGGCTTTGTGATCAGATCCTTCAAATCCTGACCTCCTTCGCTTAGTAGCTTTGTAACTGTGGGCAGGTTACTTTGACCTCTCCAGGCCTCAGCCTCCTGTTTTGCAAAATGTAAATACTATGATTTCCTGACAAGAATTTTGAGAGAATTGAATGCAATTACATACAGAAAATGCCAAATGAAATGTTTGGCACATCTAGAATTTTCCCCCAAAGACAAATAGATTCTATTGCTAAATATAGAGAGGGAGATGTAGAAAAAAGTCTCCGTGATTCACTGGAGCTCTGTACCCATAGATCTGTATATTTTCTCAACCTGAGTGATTCAGAATGATCCCAGCAAGGATGTGTGTTTTAAAAGGGCATGGAATTTTTGTATTTTTGTTTGCTTTGAACAAAAGGTGAATTTGTACTCTGAATTTATATTATAGGTAGCTGCTAGATATAAGGATATGGGAAGGAGAATGATGAACAAGGGCAGTTTAACAGGCCCCCAGTCCTACTCTCTAGTAGAGGAGCTATACTTTTTTTTTTCAGTTTTACCTTTTATATTTTTGTGGAAGATAGCAATTCAATAAAGGGTCTGTGTTTTTCAAGCTTTTTTTGAAAAGCTGGCTCAAGCACTCTATTCCTTGACTTTGCTTTCTCATTCTTGCTTTTCCCTTAGCCTCTTCAAGTTGGTAGTAGAATGGGTGGGTCAGGAGGTAGCAGTTTTCCAGGCTGTCTTATTGGGAGAGTTCTCAGGCAACAAGGGCCCTCTCCCGAGAGGGCAAGGGGTCCTATGCAAAGAGAGCATTCCTGGTGAAACAGTTCCTTGACCTCTCCCTGTACAGCTGATCACCAACACAGCCACCTTTCAAGCCATCCTCAGAAATTTTTTGACTTTGAAATAACAAACACTGTACAGACATCTTGCTTCTGATTACTTCCTCCTTTCTGCCTTTATTGAGCTTTCTTTAGTTGACACTTCCCATTCTCCTTTTCTTCTTCATCCACCTTGGACTTTGACCCATCACTTGACTCCCTTTTCAGTGGCCTAAAGCTCTTTCCCCTATTCTCTTCCGGCACCCACCCTCATGAAATCTGACTGGGTGAATTCCTCTGACTCTACTGTGCCGCCCAATGCTGTTGGAGAAAGTAGCACATTGGGTGGATTAGTTGCCTGTAGTTTCCTGAGCTCTGGCTGTCATCCCTTCCATCTCTTCCAGTTATCTGAGCAGCTTCTCTGTGCTCCCTCCTCAGAGTCCTCCTCTCTCTTGGCCTCTTACTGACAACAGGTAACCATGCTCAAATGAATCCAAGAATCAAATGGAAGTAACAGACGAGTCCTTCCACTGTTCGAGATACAGCCCTCTCTCTCATCTCACAAACTTTTATTTAAAACACATTTATTTTCATAGTCCTTGCAGTTTCTGCTCCTATAACCAAAACTGCTTTTGTAAATTGGTTTTGCTTCCCTGCTTACTAATAATGTTTAGGATCTTCTCATTCCTGTGTGAGTCTCATATCCCTCACGTTACATTCATGCCCTTCTACTCCTCCTTTCCTGTCATGTACACTTCCACATATACTTACTTTGTCCTTGCCTCTCTGGGTTTGTACAGATTCTCTTTGTTCTGTCTGAAAAAAAAAAATACTTCTCAGCATTTTTACTTACCATTCAGTTGTCCAGTGTCATCTCCTGAGAGAAATTTTCTCCCAATTTGACCTGACCTGGCTTAGTCCTCCTGCCTTACTATACCTCCTCTTCATATCATATCACTTGTCACATTTGTGATCATTCATTTAGTGCCTTTTGTCCCATGTCTTCTAATGTGGCCTCTAGAGAATAAGGATCTCATTTGTCATGAGACCCAATACTCGCAAGGACCCCAAGAAATATTTAAGAAATGACTGAGTAAGGGAACAACATCATCTCTCCCTGGCTCAGTAGATCAATATGTCTTTGACCTTTTGAGAACTTGTTTTCCTTGGCAGGATCATAAGTTTTAAGTGGAGGTGAAACTATTAGTTTCTCTACTGAAGTTTACTGAGCCAAGAGTGTAGTGTAATCAGTAGTGCATGATAGCTGCACAGCATACATTCTTTTTCCTTATGGTCTTCTGCTTCTTGCCTTTTTAAAACATTAGAAATATGTAAGAATTTGAACTTTCACTAGAAAGTTGAATATTTTGTTTCTTGTGGCATTTTTATTTTCTTATTTTTTAAAGATTTTATTTATCCATTTATTTGAGATAGAGAGAGAGAGGGAGGAGGAGCTCAAGCAGGTGGAGGAAAAGAGGGAGAGAGACCAGCAGACTCCACTCTGAGCAGGGAGCCCAACTTGGGGCTCGATCCCATGACCCTGAGATCATGACCTGAGCCAAAGTCAAGTTAGACGCTTAACCGACTGAGCCACCTAGGTGCCCTTCTGTGGCATTTTTAATTAAACTACATTTATTGAATACTATTCAGTGTATGCCCCAAATGAAAGTTAAGATATAGATAAATGACTCAAGTTTCCAAAAACAAAAACAAAAAACAAAACAAAACAAAAACAAAAACACTTCAAAAACAGTGTAAAAATACATATCCCCAAAGGAAGCCCCAAAGATTCTGTTTTCTACCTAAACTTATCAGACTTTCCTCAGCTTCTCATGCTCTAATACATAAAATGTTACAAAACCTTTGTAATTAAGAACTGATGGCTAAAATTATAGCAAAAAATATAACCCAAATTAGTGAATATCAATAGGAGCAGATAGTAGTGGCGGTATTTTTTTTTTCTTTTTTTTTGTAGAATTCTCATTTACAGACAAATGATAATGTGTGTATTTCAATACTATCAAATGTTACACATATATACAGAGATTGCTACCATATTTTATGGATTAGTACATAGCATTAGAAGTTATTTTAGTGTTTAAAAGTAACTTTTATGTTACTTGCACAACTACTTTACCGAAGTAAAAAAAAATCCCCATCAACCTACTTAGATATGAATATGACAAAGAATAGTGACAGAATTTGGGGCACCACTATAAAGTAGATTACATGATCTCTTAATTACTTCATGTAGGGATCCCTGGGTGGCACAGCGGTTTGGCGCCTGCCTTTGGCCCAGGGCGCGATCCTGGAGACCCAGGATTGAATCCCACGTCGGGCTCCCGGTGCATGGAGCCTGCTTCTCCCTCTGCCTTTCTCTCTCTCTCTCTCTCTCTCTCTCTCTCTCTCTCTGTACGTGTGTGTGTGACTATCATAAATAAATAAAAATTTAAAAAAAATTACTTCATGTATTAACATTTATATGCAGATATGTTCCTAGCATATTTTTAAAAAATACTTTATTTATTTATTCATGAGAGACACAGAGAGAGAGAGGCAGAGACACAAGCAGAGGGAGAAGCAGGCTCTGTGCAGGGAGCCCGACATAGGACTCGATCCCAGGACTCCAGGATCACTCCCTGAGCGGAAGGCAGATGTTTAACCGCTGAACCACCCTGGCGTCCCTCCTAGCATATTCTAATTCAGACTCACAACAGAAATGTAGAAATGACTGTAGTTGTATTTAACTGAGTTAAGAAAACGTATTGTAGTAATTAAATTCTTTTTTTTAAACAAAGCTTTTTATAGATAAAATTGTTGGCTTCCAAATACTTGTACTTTAATGAAAACAACTGTATGTTGTAAGCCAAATTTTCCTCTTAAATACTTCCTTTATATCTTATGGTTTATTTTCCTTAAATTATAGCTCTGTGTTTTGGGTAGAATTCAAAGAGAATGATAAGGGATTTTATCCTGCAACCACAAAAGTGGTTTGGTAATATAGAAGCCAGGTGACAACTTTTTCTCCAAGTATGTAGATTCATAGGTTGGACAGGAATCTGAAGGGTTGAGCTAACACATTATTCTGTCAGTTGACACCAGAATATTGACTCCATCAGCTTCCAGCGGCCATAATGGAAATCCACCTGGATGCACAGTGATACTTATTTTGTAGTAAGTGACTGACCACTTAACCAGACACACTCATGGTATCTGGTTAAGATATCTGAGAAAGAAATGACTTGTTTATGACCTGCTATAACCTACCCCAGAAGTCAAACTTTGATTATCTCCCAGGTTTATCGATTGTATTCTTAAGCCCACTCAACTTAAATAAAGCCTGTTGTACAGGCAGGGTAAATTTTGTTGGGGGAGGAGATGGAGTTTATTTTTAAGGAATTCTTTCTGCTGCAATTAGAGCCAAATAGCTGGTTCTGAATACTTTGTTTTGCTTACTTTCTACCAATAATTGTATGATTTGGGAAATTATCTTTAGTTGTGTTCCTTTTTAATGATCATCTATCAATCATAGAGGACCATGGTGAAAATAGCACTTGCTGCATACTTACTTAAATTCTGCTTTTAGGAGAATAATAAATTACATTTATTAAGGGTTTATTATAGGTTAGGGTTTACTATAGGTGCTAGGCCCTGCCTCCCACTGTGTGGAGGCACTGTGGTTCTAGCATTTTCATTAGAGGCTTTCTAGGCCAACTCGTCCTTCAGCATGATATTGGGCACAGTTCTGGCTTCCTTGTGCCCTTTAGTTCCAGCTTGTTCCCATTCCTGTTTCTTCGCCTATTTCTTCGTCCTTTTCTGCATAAATTCTCTGCAACTAAGAACTCTGGTACAATTATTTTTTTGGCAAAAATTGGTCTCAGTCTCTAACTATTCAGAAATATATCCTTTTTTTTTTTTTTTTTTGACAGCCACAACTGTCAGTTAACACTGTAAAAGGGAATTTGTCAGTTAACATTGTATTTCAGTTGACATTGTAAAAGGAAATTTGAACAGTGGAAAATAGAAGTTTTAATGCTTTATGTCATAGTATTAAGGAAACAGCAACAAAAGTCTAATGAATACTGTTTTCAAGAAAGTATTTTTAGTTTTCAGCATACTAAAAACACCTAGGGCATTTTTTGGTAGTTTTTATTGTTTGTTCACATAATTTTTATTATGAAAAAGATGTAATTTGTATTCCTGATATTCTGAAAAACATCCTTTTGATTTTCCTTTGAAGAATCCATCCCTTCCTCACTCCTGGGGTCAGGCCACACCCACCTATCAGCTCAGAGATGGTGTATGTGAGCTCCACCAATCAGCTGTCAGCACATTGTGCCTCTGTGGACACACTGATTTGTCCAAATTGGCTAAATACCTATCAGTATACTTTGAAAGATGACTATAGTACCTTCAAGCAAGGAAGAAGAGGCCAGCATGCCAGAAAGTAGAATTAAGAGGGTAGAGAGAGAGAAACTAAGTCCTGATATGTATTTTGAGGCCTAAATCCAGTTAGTCCCGAAGCGATCCCTATTCCTACACTTTAATCCTATGAGACAATATATTACCATTTGGCTTATGCTAATTGGGTTCGGTTTTATATCATTGGCAATCAAGAGTTCTAGCTTTTTTGGGATATGAATGCTAAATCATCTTGAATTGCTGTCATGATAGATACATTACTAACCACACTTTATGGCATTTTGTCTATATCTTAATTATATATAAATTTTGTGTCTGAAATATTAATAAGGTAAGGCAACTAATACTCAGAGGCAAAATACCAATCCAGAAAGAGATGAGTACGAAAATTCAAACCTTAAATTCTGTAAAACTTTGAAGTAGCTGCATTTTTACTTTCTATATGATTTACATCTAAAACTTAAATTGGGAAATGAAAACTTAAAAAGAATATTTAACTTATGTAAAATCTGTATTTTAACAAACAAACATAATTACAGATATTTGCTGGATTATATTTGATTTATAATCAGATACATTTGATTATACATTTTGTGCTGTCTTGTTGCCTTATTATTATAACTTTCTACAGTCTTGACATTGTAACATAGTGGTTTTCTATCAATCATGACCGAAAGTAGGACTTTACAGATGAGAGTCATGCTCCTTTCGGATTTTGTACATAGATATCCCAAGTAGGAAAATATGTTGTGCCCAAAATTGCGAATCCAAGAAACCACCAAGGAGCCGACACCGATGCAAGCGCAGGAGGGTTTATTAGCTAGCTCCAGCTTGGGTCCAAGTATACCTGACAAAGCGCAACAGGGACTTGGACCCCGAAGTGGGTTACAGCTGTTTTTTTTATAGGCTGGTCTAGGGGATTTTCAGAAGGGATGGAGGAATTTCTCAAGTTCTATTTACATTTTGATATGGGGCTTTCAAGGACATTGAGCTCTGTTCTTATTCTAATAGGTGCTTCCTGCCCTAGGCTTGGGCTCTGTTCTTATTCTAATAGGAGCTTTCTAGGACGTTAAGCTGTAAGCTGTTTTCTTCCTGTAACTGAAGTACTTGTGCTAACGCTAAATTTGAGGTGGAATGGGCTTGATTTTTCTCGGCCTCCACAAATATATCCATAAATACTGCCTTTAGCCGCCAAATCTCATTCTGTATGCCTGTATTTACCATTCAGTAATCATTCTTGAGCTGGAATTGAAATTGCTTCTCTTCATTGCCCTGCTTGAATCCCACATCCTTGGGTAATGCACTGGAGAAAGCAAAGAACTAACAAAGCACTCCTGGTGGAGGATGACCTCAAGAGCAACTCTCAGAAACCTGTTAGTCAGCATTCTTTTGGGTGCTAGTATCTGGAGACCTAACACAAATTAACAAGTCACAACTCACTGGCTCAGGTAGAACTGTGAACCAAGAGGTCTCAGGGCAGGATTCAGGGCTTTGAGGAATATCACCACAGTTTTGTCTCCAAATCCTTCAGGGCAGCCTTGCTCTTGTGGGCTTTATTCTCAGGCAGGTATTGCCCCTGGGCTGCACATTCCACATGCAAATCATTCTTGCAGTCCCAGATTTCTGATGAGGTTGAATGACTGTTGTTTGCCTAAGGGACAATTAAAAATCACCAAGGAAAACAAAGTCCAGGCCCTCCATGGTTCTTATGGTCACCAGGGTTTTAGGGGAGGAAGGCCACGTGATTGGTAGTACCACACTGAATTTGGAGTAGTGATATTTACAGAAAAAAGAATAGATGCCAGGAGGAATGTATACATGTCCTCTTCTAGAGGACCAATCTACTTCCCATGGCAAGTCATTCTCCTCGTTTTTATTTCACAATCTACTATACCATCCTTGAATATAGTTATCTCCTTTTTGAAAAATGAAAATACTGCCTCTGGTAGGGTTTAGTTACTTAAGTTCAGTGGAAATTAGATCGGAATAGTTTCTCATGTGTACCATCTGTATTGAAGAATTGGAGATTTGGGCTGTGGAAAAGAGAGTATTTTGAAGCATGGCTGTGTCACAGTGTGATAGACAGCTGGACCTTGGAAGTCATGTGGTCCTGGATATGCCTTTAAACAGGTCATTTCATTATTCAGAGCTTGATTGTTTTAAATCTGTAAGATTAAAATAATACCTGTCTTATAGTGTGGCCATGAGTCACAATGCTCAGTAAGTGATAGCTAATATTATCCGCACTACTAATAACAGTAATAATAATCACTTTTCCCTCTCCACCCCTGTTTCTAAAGGGTTTCCAACTACCTAGAAATTAAGAGTTTTCAGTGGTTCCATAATTCAGCTACATTGAGGCTCACATCAAATTTTACAAGAGTCTGGAAATCTACTGTTCATGACTTTGATTCTATGGAGAAATATTTTTTCAACTCGAAGAAAATATATTTTTGTAATATAACTTCTTCAGTAAAATTAGCCTCTTTTTGCTGTGTCTTTGATTATATCTAGTTGTACCTTTTATGAGGGACAGGCAGCTAAGTAGTGAGGATCTGTTTAATAAATGCTAGAATAAAGTATTTTCACAGAGGCTTCTGATTGCTGTATGAACTTGTATTACAATCATGTGGCTTGCTTTGGGGGCTGCTTAACTCGGAGCCTTAATCAAGCTAGAAATGAAATTTCAAGCTTTTTCATTTGGTTATGTATTCAGATGTTTACCATTTCACTTTAAAAGTTCTGTCATAACTTGTGGCCCCCTTTATAGTGGTAAGCTGATTGACTTGATATGAAGAAATGTGGTTGTGGTAAGCTGACAAAGAATTCTCTTGAATTTGAGGCTGTTTATTGTCCTGAACACTGATCTCAATGAAAGCTACACGGATATGCTAGGATAAATGCACATAGCCATATAGTGGGTGGTCAAGTGGATCTGTTGTTCCTGGTTTTACCAATAATATACAGTATAGATGGATATTTTTATAGGCTATTTGTATTCAGAAAATTTAAAGGAATTGTACTTATGCATATTTGCAAAAATTATTTTCCACTTTTAATTGCTTTGTTGTCCATGGGAATAAATTCATGGCTAAACAATTTTTGATATGCAAAGCTATTAGGATGAATTTCTGGTATAAAAAAACTTAATAGCGAAATCTCTTAATACTCCCATGCCTGCTTTGATTAATGTACGTGATTATCCGAGGATGTTAAGGTGTCAGAGTTAGGGTGTTTTTACTGTACTGGCTTACTTTAAGGAAGAAAGTTCACTATATATAGCTATAAATTGTGTATGGCATGCTGTTTTCAAACATCTCTCATGTTGTTACTAGTATAAATGGCTCATCCCAGTCTAATATAGTGTTTGGAGAAATAGCTAACATAGTACATTCTGAATTATGTGTATGGGTAGAATATTATTAATTTTCAAATTTATTAAACACTAAAAACCTAACAAATAATGGATATTGTTTTAGTGTGACAGATGGTTTTCTAAATAAAGCTTAAAAGCGTTTCTGTACCTGTCTTCCAGTATATACACAAATAACATCTTGATGATAAGTGTTTTCCCTTTATAGATTGTTAATAATTTATATCAGAAGTATATAATCAAGAAAGGATAATTATTTCTGCCAGATAAGTATCCATACTTTTTCATCATTTCTGCAGTAAACACTTCTGGCATTTTTAAATGTAGGATTGCCTTTCATACTTTACATAATGTAGTTCATGATGATAGAGTCTTCAGTTTTGGAAGACACCATAAAGGTCATTTCATTCATTCTCTTGTCTATTTGTAGGTAATGTGTTTTGGAGATTTAAATGAACACCTTGGGTAACATTTTTTACTTTCTAAAATATTATTGTCCTTTGTAAACAGTTTGTTTTATTGCCAAAAAGAATTATAAGTATAGCCGAGGACAGAATTTTATTTTTACACAAACAGAATATCTGTAGAAGAACTCTGCTACTTTTTCTACCTTTCTGAAAGTGCAGTGAAGTGTAAATTACCATATAGGCTCCCATGGACGTGGCCAGTTACCTTTTGAGTAGAATCCAGTTCAGATACAAAAGCACGGGAAGCACGTTATGTGACTTGCCTACAGTAAGTATTGAGTTAGTAGTGGAGGTGGACTTGAAGTGTACTAGCCACGATTCTCAAGTGGGTTCAGCCCAGTGCCAGAACTATGGATGCTTTCTTTCCTTGCAATTATCACATGGAAGGCCTGACAACCAAAGATGTAAAGAGAATTGCCACCCATCGTGACCCCTTCATTTTTACTCCTTTCCACTCTTTTTTCTGCCACATGTACACATACTCCACAGTTTTAACTTTTTAAAAACTAAAGCCTTAAGTCAGGTTATCCTCAGAAATGCCCATTGCTTCCCTTAAAGGGAAAGATTTGAATATTAGTCACAGAGAAAGAAAAGGAAGCCAAGAAGAAGCTAGTTAATTTTTGAGTGCATTTTGGCTTCCCCCTTGCTACGTAGCAGAGATGCATGCTTTTTAGTAGATGTTCCCCTGTAGTAGTCTCTTTACTTTACCCAATACTATAAAGGGTTTCTAATAATGGACTAATGTCAGTTTGTTGCTGTGCAAATCATGTTAATGTCATGAGCTGACACCCTGACTTACTGTAGCATTAAGTGAAAGAATAGGAAGTTGCTGTTTGGTTTGAAGTCTGTAGAGCAAATTCCTGGAAGGTTTTTGATTTATCCAAAGTTACACAGCCTGTAAATGACAAAGGTGGGGGTGAACCTAAATATTTGCTCTCTCAATCAAATTTTCTTTCTCCTGAACTAAACTCCACTTTTCTGAAAAGAAATGTGAATGGTTCCTATAGGGACATGTTACACTGGGGCTTACCTTATTATTTCTGATCTCATACTCATTTAGATGTTTCCTCTTTTCCTCCCTTCTTCTCTGTGCCTTCTTTACTAACTTTCCTTTTGGATCTAATTCCTGGGCTGACTAGTTAGATATAAATGGCAGATATTTATACCATTTTGAGGAGAAAATAATGTCTACTAATGTTATTGTTTCTTTATATTAATAGGCAGAAGGATAACTGAGGACAAATCTGTCTTTCCCTTTATGCATTGGAATTTACAGAATATGTTATCAGTTGTAATATGCAAACAAAAGCATCGTGCAGTCAGACTACTTACATGCTTAATAAGAATTCAGCATGATAATTAAATCACAAAGTTTAACCTCATTGTACTTCATTTTAATGTGAATATTTGATTATACTTATAATGGATATCTGGATGTAAACTTTTTATTTACTGAGGAGGTCATAGTATAGGATATTAAAGAAGACATTCAACTAGAACTCGATTTGCCTTATGAGCTCCCAGGTTCCCATAGCAATTTTAGACAACACATGCTGTTTTACTGGAAGAGTAACTAGAGGATAGAGTCTGATCACTCTCTTCCTCCCCTGGTAAACCTTTTGTTTGTTTTGTGAATTTAGTAGCTAAAGGTGCATGATAAAACTTGCCATCTCTGTTAGATGCTGCTAAATCAGAGAGTAGTAAAATGGCTCCCAAGCTTCAGCAGCTCTTCTTTTTCTTTCATTAAACATCGATTTTCTAGATTTTTTAGACATACATCTGGCATGTCTAAAACCTTACTCTGAAAGCGCTAAAATCTAAGGCATACGTTTTAAACTGAAAGGGAGAAGGGGACTTCCACCTAAGTGCAAATGTTCTTCCAACAAATGCAAGAAAACAGGATTTTTCGTATGAATTTATTTTCACTTTTCTGATCATCATATGATTTGCCTGGCACTATAAAACAGATTCCCTGCAGCTCCTCCCATTTAATTGTTGAAGTAGAAAAGTACATTAAATCTTAATTAGCCATACTACCTATGGTAGCATCTGGTGTTAGTGAGTTTTTGCCTGTATCTAGAAGCAGTGCAGTAATCATTCCTTACCTGGAGAAAAAAGCTCCACCATTCTGTTTCATGAGGTAGTTTTTTTAGTCTCTCTTTCAGTTACATGATTTGTTGAACAAAAATTATATATTTCAGTTACATGATTCATTATAAGAATATACATATGCCTGCATACTCATATGCTACACATATATACACATTTTCATATACACACATGTATTGTATGTTTGTGTGTATTTACCTATGTTCCTTTCTAAATAGTATTATACTTTATACATTGGCAAAATATAAAATAACAACCCAAAACTAAGCTTGTGATGGCTTCTTTTTAAGAGACTAAGTTATGTCATCACTTTCTTAGCACCTACATTATATCATCACTTTCTTAAGCACCTTCACAACACAGATACTAGGAAAAGTTGACGCCTATTAATTTGGTTAGACGTTTTTTAAAAGATTTTATTTATTTGAGAGAAAGAAATAAAGTGCACCCACAAGAGAGCAGTGGGGCAGTGGGGGGAGGGGCAAAGGAAGAGGGAGAAGCAGACTCCCTGCTGAGCAGAAAGCCAGACATGGGATTTGATCCCAGGTCTCTGGGATCATGACCTGAGCTGAAGGTAGACACTTAACCGACTGAGCCACTCAGGTGCCCCTAGAAATTTTTTTTTTTTTTAGCATTTGTTTAGTTTTTACTATGTTTTCTTGATACTCTCAGTTTTATATTTGCTTCCTATTACTCACAGTGTTTCTTATTTGCCTAAAACACTTTGAATTCTACCTCCACTGATTCTTTCCCTTCCTTTGTTAGCTTATATACATGACTGGTGTGTTAGTAGCTGAAAGTAAAAAGGCAATTTAGAAACAAAGTTGGATAAGATTTCATCCTTCTTATTTCTGAAAATTGTTGACTGAAATTATTAGCTCCTTGCTGAATTGTCTTCAAGTCAAGCATTCAGAATATCAGCTACTAGGTGTTTTGTAATTAACTAATTACATTTACAGTATAATTACAGTATGTAATTACATTTACAGTAAATACAGTACAGTATTACAGTATGGTTGCAGTATATAATTGTGTATTGTGCAAAATTCATGAAGGAGATTTCTACAAGTTTATCCTGAATTTTTAGCCAACTGAACTTTTAAACTTACTTAAAAAAAAAAAAAAACATTTTTATTTACTTATCCATGAGAGACACAGAGGCAGAGAGGCAGAGACAGGAGAGGCAGGCTCCATGCAAGGAGCCCGACATGGGACTTGATCGCAGGACTCGGGGATCACCCCCTGAGCCAAAGGCAGACGCTCAACCACTGAGCCACCCAGGCCATCCCTGAACTTTAAACTTCCTAATCCAAAAAATAATAATAATAAAAACAAAAACAACTTCCTAATCCAGGGCAGCCTGGGTGGCTCAGCAGTTTAGCACCACCTTCAGCCCAGGGCCTGATCCTGGAGACCCAGGATCGAGTCCCATGTCAGGCACCCTGCATGGAGTCTGCTTCTCCCTCTGCCTGTGTCTCTGCCTTCTCCCCTCCCCCCCAATCTCTCATGAATAAATAAATAAATAAATAAATAAATAAATAAATAAATAAATAAAAAAAATATTAAAAAAAAAAAACTAAACTTCCTAATCCATTTGTTCTACTGAGTGGTATTAGAGTTGAAACAGCAATTTCCACTTCCCTTATGGGTAGGTGAACCCATGCACACATTCTCATTGATTTCCAGCACTGGAAAAATGTAGAGGTTATATGAGTTGGCTCACTTATATTTAAAGGAAGGAGGAGGGATGCCTGGATGGCTCAGCTGTTGAGTGTCTGCCTTTGGCTCAGGGTGTGATCCCGGCGTCCTAGGGTCAAGTCCCACGTTGGGCTCCCTGCATGGAGCCTGCTTCTCTGTCACCTATGTCTCTGCCAGCCTCTCTGTGTGTCTCTTATGAATAAATAAATAAAATCTTTTAAAAAAATAAAGGAAGGAGGATATTTTGAGATAGTTTTCTTGAAAATAGGATTAGTGAAATAAAATTAAAATTCATATTTACTTTATGAGAGATAAACTGCCAGAAGCAAATCTCTTTGGCAGATGTTTGGGTCAGAAATATATTCCAACCAAAGCAGAGTCTTCTGTCTGACTTTCCTTGAGAAACAGGGACACTCCTTGATGTTGAGCTGATAGGCATGAGGAAGCAATCAGCTCTTCTCCTCTCCCTTCCTCCTAAAATATTATAAATAGAAATATTGTGTCCAAATAACTGCAATAATACAATCTAGCTTTTTTTCTTCTCCTATTTCAGTAAGCCTTTTTATTTTTTTAAGAATTAGGGTTAATGAACTTGGAAAATCCGAAGTAAAAAAAAAAGAAAAGAAAATCTGAAGTACTTTTAAAAATGCTTTTGATCTTACTAAATTTAATTGGTTAGATTTATCAATATAATTATTGCATTACTATGTGCATTAAATTATATGCAATCTAGAATATTTGGTCTTTTTACTTCTCTAATCTTGAAATAAGCATTTAATTTTTAGGTATTACAATTGTCTAATAGCTGTGTTTTGAATTGACATGAATTATATTATGTTTTGTTACTAATAGTTTAGATGAATCTATATGTCCAAGTCTTGACCCACTAAAATAAGTAATCTCCTAGAGAGTACTAGGGTTAAGGATTTTTTGACTTCCTGGGTTCTTCCTGTGGGTCCTCCAAGAGATGGCATAAGGGTAATAATGTAGGTGTTCTGTCTCATCACGTTTTCTCAGTTGATTTCAGAACATTGCCTTATCAGAGGGAGGGGGGAAATCATTTTTTAATATTTTTTAAGATTTTGTTCCATCTTATTCTAAAGCTTTTCAAAACTAAACAATTAGATTAATACTCTTCTTTCTTCTTCTGATTCTGTGTGGAAATTTTCACTTTCATTTTTTCCCCCTCCTTTCTTTACAGATACAAGGATCAAGTATAACACTTTCTGGATAAGTACATACCAAGGCTTTGTAAACCAAGCACTTAAGATTTTCATTGTTTTAATAGAGAAAAGATGTCTTAACTGACTATTTATGACTATTTATGACTATTTATGCCATTTTGGTGTGCCATATCTGTCATTTAAGACTGATTTTCCAGATAGTGTTCCTTGGCATAATAAAACCAAAGTTATAGTGTACTTTATATGATTTTTAGTTCTAAAGAAGTAACATGAAAGTATTGCTATTCTTATTTTGTAAAGCAAAAAGTAGGCTAGAATAGTTAAAGAGACTTATTTGTCATTTGTCCTTTCATATTATTAGTAGTATTAGCCAGTGTGTGGTGGTATTACTAAACTTAAAACCAAGTTACCTGCCTTCTTGTTTAGTTGTCATAAATTAAAATCAAAACACTAAGAAAAAAGTCAACACTAAAAATATAATAGCAGTTGGTAATAATAGCATAGAGTATACAACTTTAGCGTTGTCATAGTATGCTTATTAAAACATTTAAAAATAACTTCCTCAAGGCACTTCTAAAGGAATTTTTTTAAGATTTTAATTTTTTAAAGATTTTATTTATTTACTCATGAGACACAGAGAGAGAGAGAGAGAGAGGCAGAGACACAGGCAGAGAGAGAAGCAGGCTCCATGCAGGAAGCCCCACGTGGGACTCGATCCCAGGACTCCAGGATCACGCCCTGGGCCGAAGGTGGAGCTAAACCACTGAGCTACCCAGGCTGCCCTTTTTTTAAGATTTTAATTATATGAGAAAGAGCACCAGTGCGGGAGGGGGAGGGGGAAAAGAGAAGCAGACACCCCCACTGAACAGGGTGTCAGACACAAGGCTCTATCCCAGGACCCTGGGATCATGACCTGAGCCACCCAGGCTCCCCTTAAAAGATTTGTTTTTATGTACTTAAAAAAAAACTTACTTGGCAGATTTAGCCATTTGTTTAAGATTTTGCTAGTACTCATGCATCAAAATGATAACATATTAATTAGAAAATAACATTTTATATAGTTACTTGTTTAAGCATTTGATGTTATTAAGATTGTGTATATACACACACACAAACACACATATACAGACATGCTCATATGTTTGTTTCACTTATAAATCTTTTTTCCTAGGAAGAATAAGAATTATTTGTTTACAAGAACTAAAGTTAGTATCAACTGATTGTTGGGATGTCAGCAGAGGAAGATTTGAAATACAATCTTAGTATTATTATAGAGGACATACTCAGCACTTTGAAGACTGCCTAATAAATTAGTGTGCATTTGTTGACAGGCTCATTCTACAAACTTATTATTAGATATTGTTATTCATCCAAACATTTATGAATAGTCTATCATAATCACTGTATTCACACCCCATATCCAACCCATCACAAGTCATATTATCTCAACTTTCAGAATATGTAGATGCTAAATGTAACTACTTCTCACTACCTTTATCTCTACTTCCTTACGTCAGAACCTTATTTCACCTTCTTAGAGAGACCTTCCCTATGCATTGTATCTAAAATACTCCCACATTCTTCCCCCTTGTTCCACTTAATTTTTTTTCATAGCATTTCTCCTTTTTGATATTGCATCTTTTTTAACTTATTATTACCTATGTTTTGTTGTTTGTCTTCCCATCAGAATGTAAGTACCATGAGGATGAGGATGAGGAGTTTGTCCTTTTTATTAATCTGATGGTCTCCACCTGTAGAACAATGCCTGGCCTACCTTAAGTATTCAGGAAAATGAATATAGGAAGGAATGATTGCTGTGGAGATACAGGAACTTGGTGCTGACCACTTTCATCAGTGTCAAGCATAGTACCTTAACACATTTTTGCTTGATGCATTTTTCAAAATTAGGGAATAAATGAATGAGTGAATGCAAAAATTAGGCTTTGGTAGTCCACTTTGGGAATCTATTTGTCATTATCTTCTAAAATTGAACGCACATGTGCTTTGTAACCTGGAAATCACCCTTCTAGATATATACCCAACAGAAGCACAGATACATGTTCACCCAAAGACATGAACAGTGTTCCTAGCAGTACTCTTCATGAGAATCCCAATGTAGAAACTAACCTAGTGCTCAAGCACAGTAGGATAGATAAATTCATTTTAATATGGTGATATAATGAAATACTGGATGTCAATGACAGTATAGAACTACAGCTGTATTTAGCACTATGGATAATCACATAAATACAGTATTGAAAGAAAAAAGCCAAAGGCAAAAGAACACAAAGTACATAATTTTACGTATATGAAGTTCACATTTATGTTGTTAGTTGTCAGGATAGTGTTTATCCTTGAAGTATAGTATAGCACTGGAAGAGGACATGAGGAGAAACTTTTAGGGTGCTCTAATGTTTTGTTCCTTAAAGATAAATTTTGCATTTAAAGATATTACAACACAAAGATCCCAGCCTTAGAAGAACTAACTTAATGTAAGAGCAACAAACCAGCTATTAGGCTGAGTAAAATAAATAATGTATAAAGTGCTTTCAGTAAGCAGAGGATTGAATTACTAATTTCATTGAGATATGTGTCAAAAGATGACATTGTAAGTACCTTTAATGTCTTTAATATTGCCTGCCCTTTGTCATAAGTGCCAAATATTTTTATAGCATAAGAGTTAGAAGTACTTTTTTTTAAAATTTATTTAATAGAATCCTCAAAACCAGATAAGTTTGTGTTGAATAGGCCAAGCACTTTTTAAGAGATACTGCCCTATCTAGTGGCAAAACTAGAACATTTCCTAAGAGGGAGAAATTATATTTCCAGACTGAAAAGCTAATTCTTAAATGTTTTAAATTATAGCAACTTGAAAATGGCCATTAAAATATGTAAACACTGTCACAATGCAGTGTCAGCACTAAGAAAAATGAAATTTTATATCAGTAATGATATAACCAATGGAGTATCAGGTAACGAACATGGATGAGATAGCATTTGGCATACACATCAAATTGACAAAAAAAATGGGAAGTCTGATACCGCCAAGTATTTATGTAGGGAAATGAGAACTCTTTATACATTTCTGGTGGCAAAGTTAAATGACATAGGCAGTTTAAAAAGCAATTACCTAACACACCTGGTAATTTTGAAGATGCACATCTCTATGACCCTGAAGTTCATGCCTTCATATAGCAACACTGGAAAGCATCCTAATATATAGGATGATAATTATATTTGTAATAGTGGCAAAGTGAAACAATGTGATGGCCTTTGTTAAGCAGATGATTAAAGAGGTTTCTTTAACCCTGAGATATAACAATCAAAATGCAAGAATTTGACTTCTATGTTACCAACATGGATACATTTCAAAAAGCAGTACTGATTTCTTTTTTAAAGCAAGTTACAAAATGGAATATACAGTTTGGTGGAATTTTATAAAATTTTATTTATTTTATTTGAGAGAGAGAGAAAGCATGCCAGAGTTGAGGAAGGGGAAGAGGGAGAGAGAATCCTCAGACTCCCTGCTGAACACAGAGCCCAGCTAGGGACTCAATCCTACAACCTTGAAGTCATGACCTGATCCAAAATTAGGATACAGATGCTGAACTTACTGAGTCATCAAGCATCCCAATTTTGTAAAGTTTTAAAACAAAACAATGTGTGCTTTTTAAAATATAATTGAAGTAGCAAGTCTGATACTGTTCTCATAGCTCATAAAATATCTCTACAAAGAAAATAATACAGTATAGTCTCCTTTCTTCTGCAAGTATTTGACTAGAAATTTGGGGAAGAAAAGTAAAGTATAAAAGTTAATGTTATTTGAAATTGCCATTAACTTAGGGAAATTTCAGTTTATTCCCTGATGTATTACCAGGAGATCATATTAAAATAGTTTGATAATAATTATTGTTTAGCTTGCTATTTTTACTCATTAGTAATTCATATAAGTTTGCATAAGGAATTTCTAGTGAGCTTCAAATCACATATTTAGGCATTTTTCAATTGCTTTTTCAAATATTTGCAGAATTTTAAATACATGGATTTGGAAGATCGATAAAGGTTTTCAACACATCTCTATTTTAAACTACATTTTAGGGGTTGCCTGGGTGGCTCAATTGGCTAAGCATCTGTTTCCACTGAAGTCATGACCTCAGGATCCTGAGATCAAGCCCTACCTGGAGCTCCCTGCTCCTCAGGGGAGCCTGCTTCTCCCTCTCCCTCTGCCTGCCGCTCTGCCTACTTGTGTGTGTGCTCTCTCTGTCAAATAAATAAAATCTTAAAAAAAAAAAACTACATATGCAGGAGCACCTGGGTGGCTCATTTGGCTAAGCATCTGACTCTTGATTTTGGCTCAGGTCCTGATCTCAGAGTCATGGGAACCCCTCAGGGCTCTATGCTTAGTGCTCAGCAGGAAGTGTGTTTGAGATTTTCTCTATCCCTCCTCTCCTCCCTCTTCTGCACTCTTGCTTGCTTGCTTTTTTTCTAAATCAAATAAATCTTTTTTTAAAAACTGCATTTTACATACACACAATCAGCAACTCAAAATAATTACATTATACAATGATATTAAAACTTAAACATAAAACACAATGATGTGTAGCTGCTAAGAGAACACACATGGATCAGATAGGACTGCGTTTGAATTCCAACCATGGCAAGTTTCCCTTTCTCTGGTTTTCTTATGACGTGTTAAATAGTGATAATAATTCTTTCATTGTATTGACCAAATGAGGATATATGTAAACCACCTCAGTCAGGGCCTCCGACCCAGCGTACTCAGTAAATCATCAGTCTATTAATTCTAACCTCTTTCTCCTGAAAAACAATCTGATAAATATCATTTGGATTTCTTTTCTGACACTCAAAAGTTGACTTGATCCGTAATGTAACTCAGGGTAATATTTATAGCACCTAGAGTAAGTCAACCATCTGTAGCTTTGATGAGGAAATAGGATCAGAGTTCATACTTGAGAAACTAGAAACTGCTTTCCCCTCATAAAGTTCTAGGAATAGAAGCAGGAATCTTCTCTTCAGGTACTTATACCTTTTGAGGTATAGGAGTGGATAAGCCCACATATTTAAGCCAGGGGTGATGGTTCTGGTTACCTGGGGCTGGAGCTTTTTGCAAGGGGCCTAGCAAGGAGATTGAAGATTAGAAATGAAGTTCCAGTGATAGGAGGTGCTGAAACAGCATGTATGTGCCCGGGAAAGGTATGCTGGTGGGGGGAAATGGATAAAGGAGAATGTAAAGTGGGGGCCCAGGTGATAGATGCAGTAGAACTTTTGATGAAAAAAAAAATACCAAACACGCCAACTCTACACTAGTTCAAGAAATTACTCTTGGCATTTTGTTAAAATTAGATAATGAATTCATTACATTTTATAATCCCAACCTTGTTTATTTTAGGATAACTAACTGAATTTCTAATGGTTTGTCTTCACATGACATAAGTCAGTACAAACATTGAAGGCTATCAGCAAATCCATGTTAGAACTGTAATGATTGGGGCAGCCCGGGTGGCTCAGCGGTTTAGCGCCGCCTTTAGCCCAGGGTGTGATCCTGGAGGCCCCGGGATCGAGTCCCACGTCAGGCTCCCTTCTTGGACCCTGCTTCTCCCTCTGCCTGTGTCTGTGCCTCTCTCTCGCTCTCTCTCGCTCTCTCTGTTTCTCTCATGAATAAATAAATCTTAAAGAAAAAAACTGTAATGATTATAAGAATTGAAGGATACTGTGGATGTATCTAACACTTCTAACTACTTGTTTTAGCGTATCCATAATAAAACTTCAGCCATGTGGTTCTTTGTGCTCAATATTTTTAGAAATAAACCTAGTATGGGGTGCCTGGGTGGTTCATTTCATTAAGCATCTGATTCTTAACCTCTGCTCAGGTTGTGGTCTCAAGGTTGGGAGATTGTGCCCCACATGGGGCTCCAGGCTCAGTAGGGAGTCTGCTTGAGATTCTCTCTCCCTCTCCTGCCCCCCCTCCATGTACATGCAAGCACTCTGTCTCTCTCTCTAATAAATAAATCTTAAAAAAAAAAAAAAAAAAACAGTGCATATCGAATGCTCTTAGAAGATTGAGTATATATCTTTTTTATTTCCATAAACTACACAATGATTAGGAAGTACCTTATACAAAATATGGATTTAATAAATATGTTAATGTCTATGAAGATAATGTACTTTATTTTTTTATTGGTTTATTTTCTTTTATAAGCCTGCTTTCTTTTAGAGAATCATCATGATATAATTTGAGGAGTCTTAAAATATATGAAAGCACATTGAGCCCTTTTTGTTATGAGAAATTCAGAGACCTTCAGAATATATTCATGATTACCACTAAAGTACTTCTTGATAATTATTCTGCTAATTATGAGTTGTAAAGCTGCCAGAGTCAAACTGAGATGTGAATGCCAGGCCTCTCCACTAACTTGTGACTTGCTGCTTCACATCAGTCTTTCAGCTTTATTTTAGTGTGACTCAAATGTGTGCCCCAGCAAAATGACAAGTTACCACAGTCTCTGGACCTTTGGGTCACTATGCAAGTAGCCAGTGAATACCAGGCATCTGTGTAAGGGCATGGGGTTATGTGTCCAGAAGGTCTGTGAAGCTCCTAAAATTGCTACATTTTGTGCACACACAATTTTTTTCTGAGAAGAAGTCTGTAGCATTTATGAGTACTGTCAAGCCTATAAATCCACAAAGGTTAAGGACCAATGAATTCATGACGTTACCCTTTGGATGTTTGCCATCTCATCTCCTTGATAGACAGCACATACCTCTGGAGGGATGAAGACACCATGTGGGTTTGCTTATCGGTCTCATTTTAATTTTACAGTCCAGAAAATTTGTAGCCTTTTCATAATAGATTGAGGTTTTTTTATGTGAATTCATATTTTAATGCAAATGCAGTATCAGTGAATGTGATTGATAAAATGTTTTATGTAGTTTTATTATCTGCATAGTCAGCATTGTGTAAAGATGTACATATATAAAGTTTACTTATATTTAAGATAATATCTCAGAATATTTTCAGTGTTATAGCTAGTATCAATGCATTATAGTCAAGTTAAAAAGTCACTGATGAAGATTATATTCAATATTTTGTTAATGCAGGTATAATATTTAGTTTAAAAATAAATGGCTTTTCCCTTTATTCTCATTTGTTTATAATCAATATTTTTAATATAGTCTAATTCTTTGTAGATCAATTCAGAGATTTTTTTTAATTAAAGATTGCCTTTGTGAGGAAAACTTTGGTATAAATCTTGGAAGATATACTGAGTGCCTGGAAGAAAAACAGTTTTTTTTTTTTCCTTCTTACTATTGAGGTAAGAATAGAAAAACTGCTCTTGAGGTTGCCTCCTGTGGGAAAGGAAAAGCCTTATCACTTATGGAACTTAATACCAAGGGGACAGTTGTTCTGAAGTAAGACAACCCAGACCATTACAGCACTGATAATTTTTTGCAGTTAGACAGCTTAGAGGTTTAATCCTAAAAGAACACAATGTCCGATTTTTTTAATATAGTGTTTTTACATACAAAAGACTCATTTTAACATTAAGGAAATCTTTTTTCCTTTGATACTTATTTTTAACCATTACATAAAGTTTTTATTATTGGAAAAAGAAGAGATAGCAAACTGATCAGATTTCACAGTGAGGAGAAAATTTGAATTTTTACGGAGTTTTTATTTGTAATATTTCCTGTTGTGTTTCTGTTAATTCAGAGAATTATTTTACCTACTTCTCAATTATCTGCATTACAAAAAAGAGGAAAAGCTAGTCATAAAAAATATATGTAGTGTGTATGTGTGTGCAGTGTTTACGTGGACCAGAAAGGTTTGTGTTTTCAGTGAAAACACAAGACAAATCTGATGTTCTCATAAAAACAGGTTTTTTGTTTTTTTTTTTTAAGATTTATTTATATTTATTTGAGAGAGAAAGAGATCATGAATGAGGGAAGTGGGCAGGAGGAGAGAGAGAATCTCATGCAGAATCCCCACTAAGCATAGAGCCCGATGCAGGGCTGGATCCCAGGACCCTGAGATCATGATCTGAGCTGAAACCAAGGGTCACCTGCTGAACTGAGCCACCCAGGCACCCCATCATATAGAAATAATTTTAAGAGCATTAGGTTATGTTTTTACTGGAGACTCCTATTTCTACAAAAATTATTATTATAAACAGCATCATCAATCACCAGTAAATTTTATGCATGTCTAGCATGGAACTTTCTAAAGTGGCTATAAATTAAACATACCAATCCTGAATTATAATTTTGTTCAAGTTCTTGTTATCTTTTGTAATTCTTGCATTATCAGCTGAAGTGACAAAAAGGTGAAAACTTGTAAATTAAATTTGTAGGATTCACAAAGATTTTAGGGGGGATAGGTTTTAATAGATCCTTTTAAAGATACTTTTGAGTAAACAGTTATTCAGTAGCCATTAAGAAACAATGACATATTTTTACAAAAGGGTTTTTTAATTCAAAAGTAATAGATAATCATAATAGAAGATTTAGAAAATACTGGCAAGTATAAAGGAGGAAAGAAAATCCCCCCAGTTTCACAATCCCAAATCAACTGCTCTTAACAGTAAACTCCATACAGATACTACTGTGTAGATTTGGGTTGTTTACCAATTTACACTGTTAAAAACAGTTTTGCCTTGCTCGGTTTGTAAGCATACTTACTGGTGAAAACACAATTTTCTAAGTAAGTTGACCCAGCTTAGTAAGCAAAACTAACAGGTCTTTTTTTGGACCTTTCAGAATAGCACAGGAGCTGGCTGTAGGAGTTTCCCTGATTCAGGTTTGGCATATGTTTTTGGGAAGTAGGAAAAGTAGAGTTATAGTTCTAGGAAGCAGTCTCTTGTGAGACAGGGTAGAAAAAGGAAAATAGACATTGGGATAACCATTTAGAGGTGAGTTGTAGAGTAATAAGGGCTCAAAAAAAACTTGCATTGAGTTTTTTGTCATTAGAACATTTTAACTAGGAGATCCCTGGGTGGCTCAGTGGTTCTGCACCTGCCTTTGGCCCAGGGCGTGATCCTGAAGTCCCGGGATCGAAAGAAACCCCGTCGGGCTCCCGGCATGGAGCCTGCTTCTCCCTCTGCCTGTGTCTCTGCCTCTCTCTCTCTCTCTATGTGAATAAATAAATAAATAAAATAATGAATAAATAAATAAAATCTTTTTAAAAAAGATTAATAAATATCATGAATCATATAAATAATCATGAATAAATATCATGATTAAATAAATCATGAATAAATAAATAAAATCTTTAAAAAAAAACAAAAACAAAACATTTTAACTAGCCTTGACTAGGGCTTTTACTCTTCCCCAACATGAACCTTCTTAGAGTGTGCTATGGAACTCATTTGTTTCCCCAAAATTCATATAGTTGAAGCCCTAGGCCTTAATGTGATTGTATTTGGAGATAGGTCCTTTAAAGAGATAATTATGGTTAAATGAGATTCTAAGGATGGGTCACTAATCCAAAATGACTAGTGTCCTTTTAAGAAAAGGAAGAGACATCATGGATACATTTGCACAGAAGAGGCCACATAAAGACAAAGCAAGAAGGAGACCAAGGAGAGAGACCTCAGTACAAACCAGTCCTGCTGGCACCTGATCTTGAACTTCTTCCAGAACTGTGACAAAATAAATTTCTGTTGTTTAAGCCACCCACTGTGTGGCATTTTGCATGGCAGCTCTAGTAAACTAATACTGAGAATGAAACTTTTTTTTAAAGGAAAAGTGTAGTAGGTAGAATAATGGGTCCCTCAAAATATCAGGTACTAATCCCTGGACCTTGTACATATTATAAGGAAAAGTATCTTTTCGGATTTGATGAAGTTAAGGATCTTGAGATGGAGAGAATATTCTAGAGTTCTGGGTAAGCTCTAAACATAATCACAAATGTCCTTATGAGAGACAATGGGAATTTGACAGACCTACATAGGACAATTTGATGGGATCCCTAAAGACATGGCCACAAGTCAAGAAATGCTGAAGTAGATTCCCAGAGAGTACAGTCCTGCTGACACTAAGGATTTGGCCCAGTGCAACTGTCCGCAGACTTTGTGAGTGAGTTCATTTCTGTTGTTCAGGCTATCAAATTTGTGATGATTTGTTACAGCAGCCATAGGAAAATAAATAAATAGCAACTAAATATACCAAGTCCTTTTAGCATCTTATCCACGTAATATTAGGATTTTGTATCATGTGTTATTGGCTTTTTATTTTATGAAATAATGAATTATATTGATTATTTTTCTATTGTTGAACCATCATGTTATTCTTGGATAAATGCTTCTTGATTCTGGCATTATATTTTGTTTTTTAATATCCCAGTGGGTTTGATAATATTTTGATGATTGTTTAGTGCTTTTTTTTTTTCCTGTATTAAGGAAATTGGGCGCTAGTTTTCCATGTTGATACTGTCTTTGTCAAGTTTTGGTCCTAAGGTTATATGCAATTTGTTTGAATGTGTAGCCAGAGCTCAGATTATGCTATCTTTGGAAGCCAAGCATCAAAGCTGAAGCTTCCTCTGACTGGAATTTGGGAGCTATTATTGGTTCTTAAGCAGTAAAGAGACCTCATAAAAGGGGCAGGGATTAGATAATAAGATATAACAGTGCATCCAGAGTCATCTATAATTACTTACACAGCATTATCAAGTATTACAGTCTCAGATAACAAATCCAGGTATTGAGTTTCTCAAACAGACTCTCCTCCATTCATGTTCTTCAGGAGTGAAGGCTTCTGTGTGTTACAGGGTATTCAGTCAGGAAGCAAGGGAACTTTGGGGCACGAGAGAATGTCCTAGTGGGTAACTAAGAGTTGACCATATTTATCTCTGTCTTGTGATTCTTTAATTCCATTCTGTTTTTGCCTGGAAGAGGTAGGCAACATAGATTAATAAACTCTGGGAATGTAAGGGGATAACAGGAACATATTTGTGTGGATCAGAGTTTCTGAGCCTTGGCCTGTGGTGGGAGAAAGACAAATAGAGTTATTGCTAAGGATCCTTTGACCTCTATTTAACCAAACATTATCTCAACACTGAAAAAATAGAATAGCGTACATCTGTTATTTCAGATTTTCAGATGTACGCAATTATTTCATAACTCATCTAAATCACCAACTGAACAATTAGGTTTTTGAATTTGCGGTATATTGGTCATTACTGTTTTAAGCAACAAGTAATGATTATACCTCTTGTCCCATGGGAATCTGTAAAGGGTCTTGTTTTTGTTTTTGTTTTCTTAAAGAAATACCAGTCCCTTCATCTTACTGCTGAGGATATTTATGGTGATAGTTACTCTGTTTACATAGCTAGTCAGTCACAGACTCCTGATAGAAGCCTGTGTTTTCAAGATCACCTAGTAATGCAATGAGAAAGACTCCTTAGATTTACAATACTAATTACTGGTGTTGAACTTGGAAAAAGTATAGATACTCACATCTCTTGATCATGGGCTATGTATAGATTGAAAGTTGTATCATCACTTTCTGAAAGTTAGAGGAGAGTTTCTGTTTTTTATAAATTTTTTTTTAACTAAAAATTGTTTTTGTTCTTTCGATTTAGTAAACTATGTTTAAGGTGGTCCTGCTGGTTGTTTCCAATGTTACATTTTAGTTCTAGCCACTCTTCTTTGTTTAAATGGGTTGTAAGTCAGGAAGAAAATCAGGGTAGATTTTTGGAGTCCTTTATTTTCTGAGATTTTTTTTCTTACCAGAGCAAAAATAACTAGATAGATAAAGAGATAGATGAGAGGACAGACAGTTCAACCAGAAAACAAAAACAAAAACAAATCTGCACAGCAGGTTCGTGAGAAGATGTACTGTACTGAGTCCTTTGATATGTGGTATGTCCTTCGGTGAGCATATGGGCATAGGGATGCCTGGTGCATCAGCCAGCATTGATAAGTGTGTGAATATGTTCCAAATAGATGTGTGATCAAGGGAGGAAAACTTGTTAATTCTCCCTGGGGTATTAAAGAGTTGGGGGAAGACACAGAGTACAATTAAGAAGAAATTGTGATGTCTGACTGTCTAGGGATAATTAAGTTCAATTTAAGCCTGTTGTTCTATTTTCATGAAAATGTTTCCCAAGTAGAAAAAAATAGTTTATGTGGATCTTAAGAAAAGTTAGTTTTGACTATTGGAATGAAATTTTAGTAGTTTAATTTGGAAATTTACTTATCCTGAAATTTCTGTTGGTAAAAACATGGAAACCTGTAATACAGGTTAGAATTATTTTGGTTAATAATTATGGCTCATGTATCTGTTAGACTATCAAACTCTTATATTCCAGAAGATTTTTAATGGACTCATTGATTCATCTAGTTAAATGGGAATATGCTGTTAAAAGTAAGAGAGTGTCTCCTTGTAGCCATAAAGTTGACATAGTGCTTTATGAGCAAATTTAATGTTCCATTCTGAAATGTGAGGTTGAACAGAAAGATAACCTTAGAAAAAATGATCTCAGTTATTCATTCTGACCTTTGTTCACAAAAGAAATTCGAATTCAAAAGAACACAACATTTAGACTTTTTTTTACATTACTTATTTTAGTTGATTGGTATCTGTAAATTGCTCTAAATTAGACTGTAAAATATTTAATAGTGTTTTGTGTTATTTAGCTTTGTGTCTGTTATTCCTTTCAAGTTGACCTCTTTCACTGTGTTTTTGCTGTCCACTTATAAATTACACATTGCAAGTCTTTATAGGAATCAGATACAGTCTATATTAAATGATGTGGTTTAAAAAAAAAACAGGAGGAAATGAAATCTAGGAAATACTTTGGAAATGTCAGTATATTTCTATTGATTCAGTAATGAGTACAAAATAAGTTAAATTTATATACCAGGGAAAAATACAAAATAATATGTGAAACAAGAAATAATGAGTATGCTTATCCATATTTTACCTGAATGCCATTTATCGAACAAATCTTTATTGAGTTCCAAACTAGATGCTGGAGACTTTCCTAAGCTCTGGGAACATATTTACAAACATATTGTTGAATCAGATATTTCATTTATAATTAGATATTTTAGGAGTTCTAGGAAGGAAAAGTTCGTGGTACCTTCAGAGCACAGTCTAGGAATCCTTAACCTAGACCGGGGAATGTCAGGAAAGATCTAAACTGAGACATGAGCTGAAACTGTAAGGTTGAATCAGAGCCAGAGAGAGAGAAGGGGTTTGGAGAGAATATTATAGGCAGTAAGAATAGCATGTTCAAAAACCCTGAAGAGACTATGATGTATTGTTGGGAACTCTTAAAGAAGTTTGTGATCACTGGCATGCAAACAGTGATAGAAGGTAAAGCCAGACTGGAGTGATTCAAAAGGCAGCATTTGAAATCATCTGATTAAAATGAAGCACTCAATGTAGCCTTAAGAATGAAGGTATTCCAGTTGTACTCCTTGCCTAATTGCTTCAAGCATTTTTATGTTTCTAAGAGCTGAGCTCATTGTACCTTTTTTTTTTTTTTTTTTTTTTTTTTAAAGAAAGCATGTGTTAGAAGCACCATTATAAGTCTTTGGAAATGGTTTTACTATTAATCCTTTTTTTTTTTTTTTTTTTTTTTTGCTGTTGAAAAGAACAAAGCATTTTGAGCTTCCATCTCCAGGTCTCTTCACTTAATGATGTTCTTTTTGGTTCTTTAGTCCAAGTCCTCTAAGGAAACTTGAATTTGGAAGTTTAACTCAACCTGTTTTTTTTCTTACAAATTGAACTAATACTTTTTCATTGAGAAATAGTCCATAAATCTTGCTGCTCAAATAAATCCTTAATCTACAGGAGGACTTTGGAAGGGAACTTGCTTTTCAGTAGAATTAGAAGGATGTAGGTAGGAACCACCTCTGTTTTTACTCATCATTGTATCTCCAATGCCAAGCCATTTCCTGATCTGTCACTTATGCTTTATAAATATTTGTTCATTGAATGAGTACTAAATTTTATTTTTGTTTTAATGCCTGCTGAATGTCTTATAGTTCCATGGTTTTGTGATAAAATCTAGGCCTAAGATGGATGAAGTATTACAATGAATTCTTTCACTTAACATCATGTTTTTGAGGTTCCTTGATGTTGTGGAATATATTGGTGATTACATTTTATTGTTTAATAGTATTTCATTGTATAAATATATTTTGTTTAGCCATTCCACAGTTGGATGGACATTTGGATTTTTTCCAATTTAGAACTGTTATGAATAATGCCTCTGTAACATTCATATGCAAGTCTTTGTAGGGATACATGTATGCTTTCATTTCTCTTATGCTAATACCTAGGAGTAGAGTTGGTGGCTCATATATGGTAAGTTTATGTTTAACTTTTTAAGAAATTGCCGGACTCTTCTAAAGTGGCTATACTATTGTACATTTCCACCAGCCAAGTAAGAAGTTTTCAGTTTTTCTTCTTCAGTAATGATTGATAATGGCAGCCTTCAGGATTATAGCCATTCTGTTAGATGTATACTGGTATCTTACTGTGGTTTTCAATTTGAATTTCCTTAAATATGAGTAATATTTTAGAGCAAAACTTTTTAATTTTGTGTTCCAATTAATCAAATTTTTTTCATTATACTTTTGGTGATATATGTAGGAAATCTTGGCCTAGCCCAAGATCAAAATAATTTTCTCCTATATTTTCTTCCAGAAGTTTTATAGTTTTATAGAAGAAAGGAGAGTCTTTCAGTTAGGGGTGCTGGGACAATTAGATAGCCATGTGGTCTGTTCTTTCCTTCATATAATTCCCTGGTGGTACCTTTGTCTGAAATCAATTTATCATAAATGGAAAGGTTTATTTCCAGACTATTCTGCTGCATTGATATAAATGTCCATCTTTAGACCAATACCACATCATCTTGATTACTGTAGCTTTATACCAAGTTTTTGAAACTGAGTTATAAAAGTCCTTCTACTTTCCTTTCTTAAAATTATTTTGCCTACTTTACATTCATTGCATTTCTGTATATAAATTCTATAAAGATCAGCTTGATAGCTTTTGGTGAAAAGATTGTTTTTTGTTGCTAAATTCCTAAGAGTTTAATTTTTTTTAAAAGCTCTTATGAGTAGAATTATTTTCTCAATTTCACTTTTGAGTTGTTGATAGTATATAGAGATACAGTTAACTTTTACTATGGTCTTGTAAGCCATGACTTTCCTCAATGCATTTCTTAGTTCCAGTGGTTTTTGGAAGGAGCAGATTTCTCTGGTTTTCTACATACAGGGTCATGTTGCCTGAGAATACAAACATTTTACTTATTTTCAGTTGTGTTTGCTTTCAGTTTTTCTTTCTGACCTTATTTCACATTCCAGAACTACCCGCCCATTGATGAGTAGAAGTGACTACAGCATATATATGTAGTTTGTTTGTATTAATCTTTGTATGTTATCATTGTTGTCTTTGACATTTTGTATGACAACTTCAGTCATGACCATAAATTTAACTTACTCATCCTGGCATCAAGACCTGCGTCAATGGAATCTGCTTGAGGCTTCTCTCTCCCTCTCTGTCTGCTCCTCCCCCCAACTCACGTGTGCTCTTTCTCTAAAATAAATAAATAAATCTTTTAAAAAATTGTATCTTGAATCTACTTTCCCCTCTTATAATCTGTTGCCACCTGTTCCAAAGTCTCATTGTCCTTTGACTTTCCTGATTCCCACTGGAGCCTCTCTAATCCATTTTTATACAGTTTAAAGTTGACCACCTAAAAATGTTATTTGGAGCACAATACTCCTTGCTTAGAACACTTTTTTGGTAACTCTCCATTGTATTTAGCATAACATCCAGACTCTTTTCTGTGGCTTGTGACACCTTGTCCATTGGGCCCAACTCTCTCACTCTCCCACCTGACCTCATTCATTGACCAGAGTAACACTCATGTCCTTGTAGTTCTTCACAGGATAGTATTGTTCTGCTGCAGTTTATTTGCCATTCTTGTTCATCTGCCTGGAACTCTTCTTCCAGTTTTGCACATAGCTAACTCCTTCTCTGACTTTCTTAACTTAAATGTATGTCCTTAGGGAGGTACGTCACCAGCACCATGTCCATCTCATCTATTGTTAATTTCTTTTTCACCTATTATTACAGCTTGCCATTCTTTTGCCTGTTTTCTTCTATTTTCATCTTTTTAAAATATACATTTCATTAAAGTAAAAGATCCCAAATGCACTGTCTGATCCATAATAAGCATTCATTTTTTACCAACTCCTTGAATGAAAGCTAAGAGTTTTTTGGACAAGTAATTCAGCTTAAGCTAGAGAGTCTATAGGGAGAAAAAAGGACCTGTAAAATGTAATTGATTTTATCTAAACTTGCATTTAAAATTTGGCCATAAATTTATTTTGCCACTATTAAATATAGCATTCAGTATGTATCATTAGACTGTAAATGTGTCTTAAAAATTTAAGTGCTGATGTTCCAGACTACTTATCAACTGAAATTATGTCTTTTTTTTTTTTTTTTTTCTGAAATTATGTCTTGCTTAAAGATTTAGCATTTTTAAATGATTGTACATAAACTAACATGACCATTTCATATTTGGCTTTCTCATTTGTGATATTTTGTATCATGTATGTTTATTATTTATTGCTTATTTTGAAAAATTTATCATAGTCTGTTTCCTATAGAGTCCATACAGAGAGTTTTTATAATTCAGGTGGTAAATATTTTCCAGCTTGCACTTTTTAGAAGCCCAGTGGTGGTTGGGCCTGGAGTGGAATACAGACAGTGGCTAGGTTGTGGGGAGAATTCAAGTTGTGGGATCCATATTCCCATTGGTGAACTGAGGAATGCTGAGTTCCTAAGGTTTGAGGAGAACCTGGAGATCAGCCTGAGAAGACTAAAGCCCTCTTCATTCCTCCAAGCCCCTTGAACCGGAGGAAATTCATCTTCTTCCCTTAATTTGAGGAGCTATGTCTTTCCTTAATATGGACAGAATATGTGGAGCATAGTCTTTAAGTCCCACACAGCCTGACTTAGAATACTTGAGCTCTACTCCTCTCTTGGTTAGCCTCAAGGTGGAGACTGAGGACATGGTTCATTGCTATGGCCCTGTTCCTGCTTCTGGCTTTGGCTAATGATACTTTCAGGTTTCCACTCTGTGCACTCTCAGTGAAGCTGCCAAACAGAATGCTTCTGGAGCAGAGGTCTTGCCAAAATGTCCCTAAACTGCTGCCATCACTTAACCTTCCATGGAACCTTGGATAAATCATAAACTCAGTTCCATTATTCATGTGAAGTGCAATCATAGCAGTACCTTCCTCCTAACTTCATTGTGAGAATTCAGTGAGTTAATGAATAATAAAATGTTTTTCATGGGCACTGGCACTAGGCAAATATCATTTGTTGTAGCTGTCCTCATCGTGGTTAAGAAAACCACCACCACCACCCCCCGCAACAGGACCATTAATAAAGAATGTCACTAGAGAGAAGCTTCTTTTTCTAAATATTATAGAAGTACAAGTCTGCTCTAGAGTATGTGCTCTTCCCCTAACCTCCACCCTTTGCTAGATTACTCCCTCTCCCTTATCACATCTGTCAGAATAGAACATTTCGCAGACTCAAGACACACCATTTTGAGGCTTCAGTGCAGTCATGTTAATGGTAATATCTCTGTTATACAGGTTCATGTCCTACCTGTCACCTCCCTATGATGTGTACCTCAGTTTATTCTGATAGTCTCCAGTGCTCTTTCACTAGTGCACACAGGCTCCGCCTGTTCCTCTACTCTTGTCTTGTCATGCATTCACAGGATCCTCACCACCACATCTGTAATGTGTGCCTTGGGTAGCATTTCTCATTAGCAATGCTGTCTCTTGATGCTCTTCCAGATGTGAATGTCGGAGCATCCAAAATGGCATTGGGTTCACTTTAATCATCGCAGCTGTGCTGGGTTCCGGGTCTCACAGAATTCTTCCTAAAAACAACTTTTGTCTCTGGACCACCTTTGTATAGGTCTAGCCTTACCCTTTCTTGCCTCAAGCCAGGTACCCGTAAGTGTGTACTCCTGTGCCAGTCAGGTCATACACACACTAGTGGATGTTCCTGCTATCTCTTACCATCCCACAGCAGGTGTCCCAGGTACCTCCAAATCCCACCTAGCGTGACTTCAACCACACTGAAATTACATATTTATTCATAAAATTGCAGTTATGATTTATTTAACCCCTAATACAGTATAAGGAGTTTTTCATATAGGCACATTGCTGATTTTGACAGTTTAAAAACATCAAGCACTCATTGGTAGACTTCGTATAACTGCACCTTCATTTTGCACAAATTCTCAAGATTTCTGTGCCCCAGGCCCAAGGTGTTGGTGAATGTACCTATACTATAAACTCTGCCTGACTCTCTTACTCTCTTGCATTCCTGGTTCACAAGGGTGGTAAGCAGGGCCCGTCTCTATCAGCACTCCAGCTTCACTCTCCTTGGCACAAGTTAGAATCAATCATTTAGGAAGTATCATCACTTAAGTACTGGACTCAGGCCAGGACAGAAATTCTTTTCTCTTTATTTCTCCTTATTTGAGGGCTCTGATCCTCCTTCCCTAGTTCCCTCCTTGATAGAGCTTCAATTTTCAGTCAACAGGGCCTGGGTTTCTTTGAGCAGACATTATTATTCCCACCTAATTTTAATGACTTTGTGGTACATTAGTTATGATTATCCGTCCTCTCTCTAATCCATCAGTCCATTGGAGGTACTCTTCTACTTTCCTTTTTCTATCTCTCACAGTATCTTTGAAAGACTCCCTGATTTTACAGCTGTAATCTGGTGCCACCTGCAGAGACTTCTTATTCCATTCATAGTTACTGATAATTTAACATTGAAGAGTACTGTCCTTGAAATACTGCATTTATGTTTTGTCTCAGATGCCTCCCGGCACCAGTCCACTGTTACCGGTGGGGAGCAGGGAACATGGCCAGAAATACTAAGATCCCCTACTTTGGCGGTTTCATTCCTGTTACCTTCATTTCCCAAGGTACTGGCTTTGGGATTTTATTTTATTTATTTTATTTTATTTTATTTTATTTTATTTTATTTTTATTATTTTATTTTATTTTATTTTATTTTATTTTATTTTATTTTATTTATTGCTTGTGTGTTATTACAGGGCTTAGTTTTCCAACTTGATTGATGATGCCAAGCATTCACGACTTTTCAGTTTCTCAGTTTGGAAGCAAAGAATTTTAAAAAGTCACTATCAATGCCTTTTATCATGAAAAGACAAGTAGAAGAAATTAGTCTCCCTCACCCAGGGATGTCAGTTGTCAGTATGTGTATACCAGTGGGAACCAGACAGCATGTCTAGGTAAAATCACTTATCACAATGCTGCTACTTTTTCACTGTGGTAATTTTAGCTGAACTGGGTCATGTTATAAATGTCAACAAGGCAAGAGAGGGAATAAAATGTCATCAGGATAATGCACATATGCTTACATTTCAATGGAGCTTAAAATCTTTTATAGGAATCAGGACTAAAAGGATTTTTTTTTTTTCATCGTGGCGATAAATGTGAATACGGTTACTGTCACTGACTCTTAGGTGTTCATTTTGGTTTCATTCCTGCTTTCCTTAAATTAGAGAAAAAAATCTCAACTTTGCCATTGGAAATTGGTACAGATAGGAGTTTTTCAGCTACATAGTCATTGTAGTGGCTTGATTTAAAAATACACATTGAATTCACCTTTAAAAAGTGGGTTAGGAGAAATAAAATCTAGTATAGTGTGAGCCATAAAACCATCATTTTGATGCTAACATCATTTATATTCTGGGCCAGAGTTTTAAAACTGGAAAAATAAAGTACAGTTTTATTCATTATTGTTGATTTTGCATGACTCAAACTAGATGTTAATTTTAATACAAATTAATTTAGGCAAAGTAATTAAAGTTAAGGAAATAACACATTTATCATGTTCATAAGTAGTATTTTTTTTCTTATTTCAACTGAAAGAATTAGATAAAAGGTGTAATAAAATAGATTTGTCAAAGAACCATTAATAGTCTACTGCTTTTTTTTTTTTTTTTGCCTTCAGAGTTTCAATTAAATCTGAAGAGATGATATAATCCTGCTATGACTTTAAATGGATGTTTTCATGGCTGCATAAATTGTGATTTGTCATGAGTTGTAGGATTGTAGATGACAATTAAGCCTGGATTCTGATCCTTTTCCTCTCAAGCTTATTAAAATAGGACCTTTTGGGACCATTGTGACTATCTCTTCAATTAGTTTCATGTTATAACTTAACCCTGATTATAAACAAGCTTTAACTACTTCATAGTTCAGTTTAATCTTTCTGCATTGGAAAGAAAAATTTATTCACTGTCAGTGAATAAGCACTGGGACATGGTCTTATTTTGGAAGATTAACTTACTGTGAGAATTGTGGTTTTGATTTTGACTCCCTGCTTATGATAGGATTAAGGTTGATTATTTTATCTCTCTGTAAAAGTGTAAAATAAATATCTGTCTATAGGCAGTACGGTCAGTTCACATTACCTTCACATTTGGGCATAAACATGCTGGTACACAGAGAACATTTTCAACTTTTCTACTTTAAAAATAGTGATTTTTATTATTTCCCTTCTTAACTATTTTTTAAATTCCCATTTATGGAGGCAGGCAGTGAATTTATATATAGGATTGATCATTTGTTTTGAGTCAGCTGCAAATGAATAATGACAAAGTCTACTATAGGTGTTTTGGATTGTCTTTAGGTGACAGGTACTCGTATGTAATAAAACTCACCACTTGAATTGGCATTGATTATCCTTGTTGATAATGCTGGCAGGAGCAACATTGAATAAATGTAAAGATTGAATTTGCCCTGTTCTACCATGGTGGTCACGGAAGCAGGACAAAGTATAAAAGCTGACAGCACCAAGGCATTAAATCTATTCAACTGTACTTCAGAGAACAGAGATGACAATGATGAAGGATATGTTCAATTCTACAAGCACTTACTGAGTGGTTCCATAGTCCAGCGGTATGTTAGCAGGAACAAATACAAAAGGAGAAGGCAGTCTGGTTTGCTTCAAAGAAGTTTATCATCTAATAGGGAGACAAATGATTCATATATGAAACAGCTGGGGAACAGAATATGACAATATATAATCTAGTGTGGGTTTGTTTGTGAACCAGAATACATGCACAGTTATTTGGCAATGAAAAGATATATTTGTACATGAAGTAACATAGCCTGGGTTATTTAAGATTTTTAATTATTTGAAATGAAAAGTAATTTGAAACATGTTTATTTAAAATATCGTTGAGCCCAACTTAAACACTAGTTAGGTACGTGAGACCGTAAATAAATTCAAGAATGCTTTACTCCCTTTTTCTGGCTCAGTCCATCGAATATATACTTTATTAGGTTTTATCCAGTTTTTGTTCTTTTCTCTCATATCCTAAAGATTCACTCTGTCAGTTTTCTACTATGTATTCTAAGTACAGTTTAATTTTTCCATTGTCCAGGTTTTCTGAGTTGTGTTTATTTGAAAGTTCCCGTCAAAGAGCATAGTCCTCTGCTTATTAGCTTTGCATAAGGAGGCCATGTGGCTGAGCAGCCTCACTACCTTCAGGTTTATTATTTTTTTCTTCATTGCTTGCTGAATGGTAATATTATTATTATTACTATTATTATTATTACTATTATTACGACCATGGCAAGAACAACTAACATGAGATCTGTGCTCTTAACAGATTTTGATACAGTATCATCAGGTGTAGTTAGGTGCTATGTTGTACAGCACATCTCTTTTTTTTATGATTTTATTTATTTGAGATAGAGTGAGATAGAGAGCATGAGCTGAGGGAGAGGAAGGGCAGAGGGAGAGAAAGAAGCAGCAGACTCTCCGTTGAGCAGGGATGAGCAGGGAGCCTAACGTGAGGCTTGATCCCAGGACTCCAGGATCATCACCTGAGCGAAAGACAGACACCTGACTGAGCCACCCACATGCACTTTTCTTTAATTAAAGAGATAATAGTTAAGAACATTGATCTCTTCAGTGGAAGACATTTATTTTTTAAAAATCAACTTGTTGATGCAGTATGTTGCTACAGGATGCCTTGAATTACTTCAAGCTTGAAACAAAACCAAAAACAAAACCTTGGACAGCTAAATGCAAAGGTTTCAGAACAGTTTGGGATCGTCCAAATGGTTAGTCCAAACTAGTGAAGGCATTAAACAGATCCATATTTGAAAATGACAGAAATGATTACTGATTTGAGTCTTACCCAGTGGTACCTTGTCAAAGCTCAGTCTCCATCATACTCTTGGTTCTGTGCTTTGATGAGCCCATTCCCTGGGGGTTTGTCCCACCCATATAAGGGTTATGGGTTTGGGTTTTCATATCATTGCCAGTAGAAATGGGTTTTTATACCAAGCAGAATTGATATTGCTTGCTTAACTATGAACTCCTGGAGAGCAAACACATTTAAAATTTTTTTAAAACAACCATTAGATTAACGTTGAAATACACGACTAATCCTGTTACAGCATGGTGGATACTTATGAGGTTCTCAGAGCAGAACCTTGAGGTTTGTGGAATAAAACTTAATGGGAGTTTAAGCTGGTTTCTGTTAACAGATGTGCCATTTAGGGAAACATTTTAAAATTACATTAAACCAGTTAAAAGTGGTCAGGACAGTCATCAAAGATATAAAAGTTGCTTGGTCTAGATTCACTGAAACTCCTGCCTTTAAGCCTATTAATCGTAAAACTGTTCTGTTAATTACTGTCCTCCAGGAAATTTGGGAATTTTTTTCTATGTTACCAATGTGGTGAACAATTGGGCTGACAATTTCCTGATGATGTTTTATTATGGTGGTTGCAAGCCATTCTGGAAATAGTATTTTAAGAAATATCTTGCTCAGAAGCATCATTTCTCCCAGGAAGGAGCCTTTCATATTGGTCTAAAAACTTCAAGGATATGGCATCCTATTGGAGCTCTGGGGTATTATTATTTTCAGACCTCGTTTGTGTGCATGAGCTATATTGATTTCCAGATAAAATGAATTTATTCAGAACAGAAGGTTATCACATACTAGACCAAATCATTTTTAGTCGTATTAAGTTCACTTGGATTACAATTAGGAAAATTGTTTGAAACACCAATGACATTATATTCTGACCCCTTAGCTTTGCAGTCATTTCACCTTAACAAAGGATTCTGTTAGCCTTACTCTTCTCAGTAGGAATTGATAGCATTAGTGTAAATCAGGCAGAAGATTTAAGAAGTGTCGGCTTGGAAGAAATGCAGTATGTACTTATTGCATTTAAAATATATATATATATATACACCAACTGAACTTTGCTAAATAATAATTTGACCATATAATAAAAAGCAGATTAAAGGTGATAACTACTTAACTTGATTGAAATGTTTTCTGGGGTGCCTGAGTGGCTCAGTCATTAAGCATCAGGCTCTTGGTGTCAGCTTAGGTCATGATCTCAGGTTCTTAAGATCGAGCCCTGCATTGGGCTCCACAAAGGACACAGGCGTGCAAACTGTCTCTCTCTCTCTCTCTCTCTTAAAAATAAGAAAGAAAGAAAGAAAGAAAGAAAGAAAGAAAGAAAGAAAGAAAGAAAGAAAGGAAGGAAGGAAGGAAAGGAAGGAGGAAGGAAGGAAGGAAGGAAGGAAGGAAGGAAGGAAGGAAGGAAGAAAAAGAAAAGAAAGAAAGAAGAAGAAAGAAAAAAAGAAAGAGAAAGAAAGAAAGAAAGAAAGAAAGAAAGAAAGAAAGAAAGAAAGAAAGAAAGAAAAGAAAAGAGGTTGCTTGTGTGGCTCAATCAGTTAAGCATCTACCTTCAGCTCAGATCATGATCTCAGGGTCCTGGGATCAAGTCCCATCTTGGGCTTTGTGCTCAGCAGGGAGTCTGCTTCTACTTTTCCCTCTGTGATCTCTCTTGCTCTCTCTCAAATAAATAAATCTTAAAAAAAAAACTTTTTTTCTAAGAGTGCTTCAGCTTACAAATCTTGCATACAATTTTTTGGGGGGCATCACTACAAATTGGAATAAAAGTATGCTGTGGTATTGTTCTTTTTCAAAATTTCTGGGCTTCTGATAGAAATAAATTAAAAATAAATCATAATTTTTATAACTGGAACATTAACTCTATTTTAAAAATACTAACAAAGAGGAAATGCATGATTTAACCATGCTTTTTACCCTGAAAAGATTTACCACTTCACTCAAATTGAGAAAAATTGAGAAGTCTGTTTTAGCCTACAAAATCCTAAATGGTATGGTGCCCTCAAGGTTTCCCCTCTCATATTTTCCACTCTTCTCTCTCCCTCACTCAGTTCACTTCAGCCTTACCAACCTTACTGTTCCACAAACATGTCAGAGACCTTCTACTTTACAGTCTATCACTTTCTAACATACTGTGTTATATTTTGATTTTTTTAAGAACATGATGTGTGAAATAAAACACAGAAGGATTCAAAGATAATGTGCATAAATAATATATGTGCACTACATATAGGAAGTTAAGGAAATAATAATTTTTTAAAAATCTCAAGACCTGAAGAAAACTATTTTAATCTTCAGGTGGAAGGGCTAAGCATATATCAAGCAGAATAAATGAATACAATATTCCCATATAAATACATACTCTTAGAGTTTCAATCCAGTAAAGGTAAAGAAAATCTTAAGAGATTCTAAAAAAGGGAAAAAATAGGTTACCAACAAAAGAACATGAATTAGACTGCTAAAGTCACCAGCAACCCTGAATTCTAGGGCACAACAAGGAAAGGTCATTATGGCTCTATACAAGACTGGTTTTGAAACTAGAAGTGTATATACCCAGCCAATCTATCCATGAAATGTGAATGCAAATAGTTAACTCAGACATGCAAAAACCTCTGAAAGTATCTCCAAAAAAATGGCAAAAATGAAGAGATGAGAGCCAAGAAACAGTGAATCTAGCCCTAGGAATTTAATAGGAAAATCAAATACCTGAAATACATATGTGACAGCTTTGTAGCTATCTGGGCAACCAATTCAGACTGACACTCAGCAGGTAAGCAGCAGTCCCACAATTAGCAGCCATAGGGAATTACAGCTTTTATAATTCTCAGTCTTGAAGGACCAGAGAGACCCCTCTAGGGAATTAAGTATTTACTATTGCCCTTTAATCTATGTTTCTGAATGATGAGCTGTTTCTTATTAACCCACACTCTTCTTAATTGTATCAGTGTTTTTTGTTTAAAAAAAAAGATAAGTAGGTTCTGGCACATTTCACAATTGGAGAAAAATAAACAGTGAAGCGGGTATAAAAAGCACCAATCTGAAATTACATCACACAAATGATTGATGTCTTTGTCGCCTTACAAATAGTACCTTCAAGATTCAAGTTCATTGGTAGGGTGTAGACATTTGGATAGATAGAGTGAGGATTTTGTAGCAAATTAAGAAGTCTCAGATCCCACAGAGACTGCATGACCTGGACTCTTTTTGAGTGGCTGGTTAGTAGAGCTGTTGCCCCTTCTCCTCTGGCACCCCCCAAGGTTCCACGTCAGCGGCTTCCTGTGTTCCACCAACCATTTATACTTTAAGGGATCGCTTCACAAAAGGGAACCTGAGACCCTTTTAAAATCAACTCTCTTTAACCTTAAAGACAAAATTATCCTATTGGGTATGTTTTTAGAACTCATAATATTTTTTAGCTAGTTCATAGCTCAATGTGTGTTTAAATTATTTACATATGAGTACAGTTCCAGCCAAATTGCCCTATTTAAATGCATCATTACTGGATACTTCAATAGTTTATCCATTGAACACTGAATTTTACTTCATTTCAACTATGTTTGCCTAAGCAATCTGTGTCATTCCTTATTCATCCATCTTAGTGTATTAAAGTAACAGTTTTACCCATCTTCAAAGCCATATGCATTAGATTATTACTACCCTGAGAATTTATATGCGAAGTATTTTCCTGTTTTCTTATTTTAATGACTGTTAGGAAATTGAAATGGTTTTCCTTTCAGTGCTAAACCAGTACTTTTTTGTTTGTTTTTAGAACAGGCAGTCTTTCAAATGCCTGACTAAGAGTGTCTGTTAGTTAGTAAAGCTGTCCAAATGACGTTCTCGGTCTTTCCCTGGGAATATTTCTTTGAGGAATTCATTACATTACTCTGGTGCTGCTGACTCTGCATTCCCATTACTTCAGCCTCTGCTGTCAACCTGGCATCCATAGCAGATTTTGATTCAGACCCATTTTCCAACTCCAGTGCCAGTGAAAATTTAGCCGCTTCTAACTTCGTTCTTACTGTCAATAGGGACCCTGCCCCTTCAAACATGTTTACTTCATTTATTACCATCTATTTTTGTTTGTTACTGTTAGCCTGTTGTGTTCATGTAAAAAAAACTCCAAGGATTCTTATAGAGCCCTTAAAACGCAAAATACTTTGCTTTTTGGTTTTCTGCACAAATCTCTCAAATGGCTTCCCATCTTAAAACGGTTGCCAAGATCCTAACAGTGGCCTTTTATAATGTATCCCACTACTACCTCTCTTAACCAGTCATCTGTTAATTTCCCTCTTGCTTTCTGTGTTCCAGTCATAATGTCTCCTTGTCGTTTCTTAAAAATACCATACATCCTTGCTTCTCAGGGACTTTGTACTTGCTTATTTCTTTGTCTAGAATGTTCTCCCAGATAATCCTGTGGTTTATTCTTTTATTTCTGTCAAATGTTTAGTCAGATGTCACCTTTTCAGCAAGACTTCCCTGTCTACCTTAGGAACTAATAATTCACCATATTTTTAGCATACCCCATGCCCTATAGCTTCAGACAAGCTATATATTTTATTAGATAAATTACATACTTTACTTGTTTATTGTCTGTTAGCCTCCCCTGGAATGCATGCATACTCTGCAAGAGCAGGGAGCTTTAGTTTTATATGTTACCTTCCAAGCACCTAGAATAGTGCCTGGCCCATCATAAATAAATACTTGTTGAATGGATGAATATAATAAATGCTACTATGCCCCATATTTTATATGGGTGTACATTTTAGCTAGAATCAACCAATCTCTTCCAGTATGAGCATGGAAATTACAATCCGATTACTTGGGTTCAGATATAATTCATGTGACTTTGCACAAGTACTTAACATTTCTGGGTCTCATGCCTTATCTCATAGGTTGCTTGAGGATTAAATGTGTTAATATATATAAAGCAATTTTAATCGTGTCTGGCACACATAAGTACTTTATAATTTTATGTCTAAGAAAATACTCAACATCATCGAATTTGCATTTGTCATTTTTTTTCCAGTTTATCAAGCATTGTTATTTCTGAACTTTTATGCTAAGGTTCTTTTGAGCAGAGAGTACTGGTCCTGACACTGTGGATTGGATTTTGTTCTAACTCAATTGCTTATCTTTTTTTTCTTATGACAATTTTGATACTTCAGTATAAAAAATTTTTCTTTAGGACAGAGATATTTAACTTGTATGTCCCAACAGTTACATAAACCCACATGAAGGCCCCAGCCTTGTAACGTCTTTGAAGCCTTCCATTTCTAATCAGAGCTGCTTTGGCTCAGCCCAGCTTGGTTCAAACCTATATGCCAATGGGTAAGTCACAAATGGCAGCTGATGTGCTGCTGGTAAGAAAAGAAGTATGCAAATAGAGCCCAAGACTTCTTTCTTAAATAGCTCTAGTATGCAATCCTGACATGCCATTAGGGACAAATCCTCCAGATTGTGGCTTTGAAGTCTGTGGCTTTCCAGCTCCCATATAAAATTCAGCTCAGGGATCCCTGGGTGGCGCAGGGGTTTGGCGCCTGCCTTTGGCCCGGGGCGCGATCCTGGAGACCCGGGATCGAATCCCACGTCGGGCTCCCGGTGCATGGAGCCTGCTTCTCCCTCTGCCTATGTCTCTGCCCCTCTCTCTCTCTCTCTGTATGACTATCATAAATAAAAAAAATAAAAAATAAAAAAATAAAATAAAATTCAGCTCAGTATGAAGTGGCTCTTAAGCTTGACACAGTTGAGTACAAGTAATTTAGATAACTTCTCTGCTTTGGAGGGAGTGTGAAGCAGTGTTGTTGAGTTCAGAAGGAGTTGTTTTCATACGTATCTTAAACAGTTCTTTAAATACGACTTGACTTTTCTTTTTCTCCTCTTTATCTGTTCGTTTCTGGATCATATCAAAGGAACTGCTCCAGTATTCATATTCACCTGTTACTTCCCAATTAGTTTCTCTGAAGACTTATAAGTTTCCAATGCCAGTTCTACAAAAATTTTAAAAACACATATAATGATGATTTTTTTTTAATGAGAAAATTTTAGCTATCATACTAAAATAATTTTCTCTTTCCCTCTAATCAGGGTTTTCTGAAAAGTCAGAAGAAAAATTTGCCCATTGTTTAAGAAAATAAATTTATCTTCAGACTAAAGTTGCTAAAGTTAGCCTTTGGTCTCCGTATGTTTTAATGAAGTATAGCGTATCTATAGTTCAGTGAGTTACTACAAAATGAATACACCTGTGTAACCACCACCCACTGAAGAAGGAAAACATCTGCATGTTCAGAAGCCCTCTTTTTTTTTTTTTTAAAGATTTTATTTATTTATTCATAGAGAGAGAGAGAGAGAGGCAGAGAGACAGGCAGAGGGAGAAGCAGGCTCCACGCAGGGAGCCCGATGTGGGACTCGATCCCGGGCCTCCAGGATCACACCCCAGGCTGCAGGCGGCGCCAAACCGCTGCGCCACCGGGGCTGCCCACAGAAGCCCTCTTATTGATTCCTGACCACTACCCCTACTTTGCTCCCCAAAGTTAACCACACTTTCTACTATCTTAATATGCTGGATTAGATGTGTTTTTTGAATGTCGTATACATTGAATCAGTTAGAATGTACTGTTCTGTCTCTGGGTCCTTTTGCTTAACTTTGTGTGAGAGTCCTCCATATTTTGTGTAGCATCACTTTTGTCCCTGGCTGCAGATCATTTCACCATATGGCCATACCATAGAGTATTTAACCATTTTTCACATTGGTGGGAATTTGAGTTTGTACTATGACTGGAGCACATGTGCATGCATTTCTATTCAGTATATACTTAGATATGAATTGTTGGATCACAGGTTCAATTTTAATAGATAGTCAAGTTTCCCAGAGTGGCTCTACCAGTTTACTTCCCACCAGCTCTGTGTGAGAGCTATGGTTGCTACACATCTTCAAAACTTGGTATTGTTGTGTTTGTCATTTCTGGTGACTTTGTAGACAGGTGTCACACTGAACTTGTAGTTTGCATTTCCTTGCTTATTAGTGAGTCGAGCATGTTTGACAAGTGATGTACATGTGACTGTGTAAATAACCACTTATAGAAAGTGCCTTTTTAAATCTCTTGTCCATTTATCTCTCAAGTGGTCTATAGATATTGTAGATACATGCCCTTTGTTGGTTGTATATGTTGAAATTATCTTTTTTCTTTCTGTGGCTTGCTATTAAACTGTCTTAAGGCATCTTTCAAGGAAAAGAAATTTTGAATGTAATGTGATACAATTTATCTCATTTATTTCTCAACCTTTTCTTTCATGGTTTTCCACTTTGTATGTCCTAATTAAGAAATAATTCCAGTCTAATGTCATGAAATTTTCTTCAGTGTTGTTGTTGGAAGTTTTTTTTTTACCTCAACCTTCCTTGATTATATACACTACCGATAAAAATTTAGGAGTATGTCCACTCTATATGTAATTTATTTATATGTGTCATATGTGTGTAATATACTCAACAAATAATATTGTCAAGTAAGTTATTTAAACCATGAAGTAGGAGGGAGCCCCCCCCCAATACTTGCTAGATGGGATACAGCCCAATTTGTGAATCACATAATAAAGCCAATTAAATCTTCAAAATAAATAAATGAATGAATGAATGAATGAATGAATGAATGAAAATATACTGTCAAGTAGGAAACTTCACTCATTGACAGTCCAGCCAGAAAGTTTTATTGGGAAATTCACTTGATAATCAGTTTGAGGAAATATTCTATAAGGCTGAAGTTATTCTACAAGTTGTAATTTAGGAACTACCATAGTCTCAAATTATTTAAGCGTGTGACAGACAGCGAATACTTGATTTTTTTCTAAAATGCAGATTTAATCATTTTATTTCCCTACTTTAAATCCTCAAATGATTCACCAAACAGCTCCTCACATCATACATTTGTCTAAGGTTTTTTATGTCTAAGATTTGGTTGGGTATGCTAAAGACTTGAACTAAGCATGAAATTTTAAGTAAAAAGAAAAAGAAAGAAAGAAAGAAAGAAAGAAAGAAAGAAAGAAAGAAAGAAAGAAAGAAAGAAAGAAAGAAAGAAAGAAAAAGAAAAGGCAGTATTTTTTTTCCTTTTTAAAAAATATCTGAGCAAAGACTTTTGTGTTTTAAAGATTTGTTCTGTCTTCCCATACATAAATTTTTGGATTATGTTGACTTCAATCACTAAACCCAATACATGGCCTCCAGCTCTTTCTTTCCTCAGAAGGCTTCTTATGTATGGGATCAGCAGTCCCAAAGTTAGACCTTTTACAAATGGTGTTTGGAATAAAAGCATATTTATATTATCTGTGTTATGCAGGAATTCACATATTTTAAAATAAATCTTCTCTCAGCTTACAACAAACTCAGATTTGTCTATTTATTTGACCTTCTAATCTATTCATATCTTGGACAACTTAATTTGGCATCTTTACCCAAAAAAATAGTAGAAAATAGAGTTATTTCTGGCTCTTAAGCTATTATCATTTTAATGTTCGAGTATTCCCTTGCGTCAAAAATAAAATCCTGTGACTTCTTCTTTAATCTGTTTTTTGAGGATAAGGTCAAAATAAAAACAATTTAAAGAATATCTTTGTATTAGTTAGGTTTCAAAACATTCAAGAAGGAAATAGGTTTCCTGGAATTATTTAAGCATCTGGTTTTCCAATAACCTACAGTATGCAGCCATTAGTTTTTAAAGGTGATTACATAATTATCAGAAAATCTGGATACTGATGAATTGGAATTTTAATGCATTTGAGCTAGAGTAAGACATTGTAGGTTTGGATATAAAGAATGAAAAACAAAGGCCAAAGTCTGATGTCACCAGAACTCATTGTACTCAGGGTACCTTCCGAAGTATATGCATTTCATTATTGTGTATACATTGTCTGAAGGTTGGTAAATTGTGTACATTAGCATCATAAGATTGGTGCTGTTATTATGATATTCATATGAGCTTACCACTTACAGAATAAGTAAGAAATTAGAAATTATTAAGGTAGAAGGGTGCCTGGGTGGCTCAGCTGGTTAAGAATCCCACTCTTGATCTCAGCTCAGATCTTGATCTCAGGGTTGTGAGTTCAAGCCGTACATTGGGCTCTACTCTGTGTGTGGAGCCTACTTTCAAAAAAAAAAAAAAAAAAAAGAAATTATTAAGATAGAATAAAATCTGTTGCAAAAACATTATAAACATTTCCAAAAATATAAAAGATTGAAGGGCATGAATTTCAGACAACAATACATCTAACCATTTCTAGGCCACATCTGTTTAAAAGAGGGGTACTGTGCAAAGCCACTACAATAGATCCCCTATAATGACTGATAAAGACTTTCTTATCACTGAGAGATGTTTTCTACTGAAAGATGATCAGTTTTTTCCTTCCCATTACTGAGTTCTAAACCATCTTGGGGTACCCACTGGAATCTGCCAGGATATATCTTTGAGTTCATCTGCACTACATTTCACCAGAAACTCATGTTCTTTGTCATATATTGCTTTTCGTAACTGCATAAAGGATCAAAACATGTGTATTTTCCCTCTACTGTGTACTACCGTGTGCTCACATCAGAATATTCATTAAACAGTCAACCCTCCGTGACCTTGAATTCCCCTTACATGAAATTTTAGAGTGCATAAGTTGACTTCAGTGTAGCTTTGGGGCAACATTGAAGTTTCAGTTCTGATATAGATGAACTACAGGGCAACCCTGTGAGGAATAATTAGAGAAAGTACAACGTCAAAGTCAGGAAAGGTGACAGGGATTAAGGAGTGAGTGTACTTGTGATGGTGCGGAAGTAAGTCTTGAATCACCATATTGTACACCTGAAACTCATATAACATTATCTTTTAACTAACTGGAATTAAAATAAAAACTTAAAAATCAAAAAGAAGAAGAAGACGACCAAGAAAGAAAGAAAGCAGAAGTAAACTGGATGACAGAGGAAGAATAAAGAGTTTACACCAAAGACGTGGAAGATATGAGAAGGTAAAGCTGGTCTGTTCCTGGTGTTCCAGACCTAAATAGGCATCAGAACAGCCCATGCGGTTTGTGTTTTCTGATGCAATTTTATTTTGTTGTAATGAACTTATCCTGGTCTAAAGATTTGAGAATGGGCCTGAGCATAGAAAATGTTTGCTAGTGGTCTCTGTTGGTTCTGTTAGTACCAGAGTTGAAAACCACTCTGACTGTGCAGATAATCTTATTTTTCTTAACTTTCCCACCAGGCTTTGAAAACAATACTAAAGCAAAAAACAAAAATAGTTCAGTATACATTATTATAATTTTATGCTGCATTAAATGTTAGTAATACTGTCTTTAGCAATTTTTATTGTTTTTAGTGAAAAAAATTTTCTTAACTATGTTATTAGTTCACTTCAAAGCATGATTACTAGCATATTCTTCCTTTAAAGTCAAAATTTTTATCACCATACTCTCTTTACCGTGGTCTCTTCAGGACTCTTACGGTTGGGACTATTTCAAATATATAAATGATTACAAGTAAGTATTTACTTTTTATTGAAAAGTACTTTACTTTTTGTTTTATGCCAATAGTTAGGTAGGTTCCCAAACATTATTCCAGTGATTGTTGTGGATCAGCATTTGGATCTTTCATCTGTCAGACATCTGGATAAATTAAACAACCTGACCATGGCAGATCACCAAGTCTGATTTCCTAATGTTCATGTGTCTTAATGTAAGATCTTAATTCTAAACACATTTGTCTCATGTAGGATTTTGAGGTTACTGTGAAGTGAAAAGTAACTTTTACTTCTCATGGTACTAAAGCATTAATAAGTAAAGAACTGAGAATGTGAAATAGTCTAGAAAATTTAGAAACGAGAAGACATTGTGGAGGTCAGTTTATTTACTTTTCCCACCTTTAGTAGGGCTCTTTCTCCACCACATTAAATTTGAATTCTAAAACACTTAAAAGATAATGGCAGCATGACAGAGATGGCTGTAGGTTTATATCACATAAACTATACTATTTTGTAATTTTTCAGAACGTTTTTCTATATCTTATTAAAATCTTTAAAATAGACTATAATATGGTGCAGACTTTAAGCAGGCTTTATACGACTTGTACTTCTTGTTATTCTGTTTCTTTGGGAATTCTTGGCTAGAGACCAGTTCCACATCTGATTTTATGCACCAGCAATGAGACAATGGCAGTAAAGTAATAAATCAACATAATGATTCAATTAATTGTGATTCACATAGTCACTTAACAATCATATTTGTTATTCAGTGGTGTGTCTGTCCTAAAGATAGTTTCTGTTTCTAGAATTTTTAAAGATTATATTATTGCTATTTTTCATATTTGATTTTATGAATAATGGCAAACTTTATTTCCCCAAATTTCCATATACTATTGTCATTGATCCCTTTGATTCATTGCCTTCTCTTGTTTGTTTGTTTGTTTGTTTGTTTGGGGAGGGTTGTGATTTTTAAAAATTTTATTTAAATTCAATTTGCCAACATTCAGTATAACACCCAGTGCTCATCTCATCATGTGCCCTCCTTAATGCTCATTACCCAGTTACCCTATCCCCCCACCTCTGCAACCTTTTGACTTGTTGACTTCTTGAGGGGAAAAAAGGCAAGATTTTTATTTTCATTGTCTCACAGCTAATTGCTTATTGTTCAATTGCTGAGTTAATTGGGAAAAAAATACATTTTATCTTTTAGTTTGTAAAGAAACCCTTGAACTTGAAATAGAAACTGAATCTTCTTAAGATTCACTGGAGGTAGATTAGACTTAAGTGAGCATTGGGTGTAGCAATAGTAATTTGTTATCATTCAGTTATGAAAATCGCTACTGATTTCCCATCAATTTATATTAAATTGAAATGCTGTGGAGTTTTAAAATTTATTTAAAGGTGAGAAAGTTTAGCTGTTCTAAAGTTAGCAGAGAAGACTTTTATACACAGTTACAAGCACTAGATGGAAGAAGTCTGGTTAAAATTTTTGAAAAGGAGTCCCAGCCGATACAAGATGGAAGCCTGAATAGACAGGTGGACTTCCTGTCCCTCCTGACACTTCAAAAAAAAGAGGCACATCGGAGCACCTAAAGCGGTAGATCCCGTGCAGCCAGAGATCCCAGAAAGCCAGAGAGACTCACTTGCACTTGCAGGTTTTCAAGAAATTTGTGGGAGAAGGAAAGATGGGAGTAAGCTGACAAATGAAACAAGCCCTGAGGGAGCCACAGGGGTAAGAGGACTTCTCTCCACCTGGCTAAATCTGAAGGAGCCTCTGTGCAGAAAATCTGCGAGTGTGAAGAAGGGCAGGAAGAAGATATAGAGCTGAAAAAAGAAAGATTCATTACAAGTCTATACATGAAACCAGGACACTCCAGGTCTACATCCCCAGGCCAGAAACCAGAGCCTCATCCCAGAAGAAAGGGAGCAAACCCTATGGGAAGGGGTAAGGTTTCCATTGTACATCTTGGCACTGCATAAATAGGCCTGCATTATTCTGGCCTTTGAGGGATTACAGCCCAGCAGACGGCTTCCTGTATACCCACTATGGCTCCTGCTGTCTGATCTGGAGCTTGCCTGTATCCACACGGACCCTTGCACACAGAGCTCCTAGTTAATGCTACCAATTAGGCAGAATGACAGAGGAAAACCCATTTTCGTTATTATTCTTCTCCATTGTTTCTGAAGCCCTCACATTATTACAAATGCTTAATTTTGTGTTACTTTATCTTCATTTTTGTTGTTCATTAAGTGTTTGTGCCCCATTGTACAAATTTTTCACAAATTGAAGCAGACTCTCTTTTTAAAAGAATAAATCAGCCTTGGGAATCTACCATTAACTACATGTTTCCCCTGAAGATGTTTTCCTTTGGTCATCTATTGATGCAGTATGATTTAGGAACAATTAGTCTTCACATATCATGATCTTAGTTTGAATTTAATGATAGCATAAGCTGACACTGATATTTAATAGTGCACATCTATGCCAACTGTAAATTCAGATTTATTTGGATTCTTGGATTGTGTCTTTTTTGCCTGTAAGAGATATAAAATGCTTTATTAAAATATTGAGAAATGTTGATCTCATTAACTGGGAGAGAAGAGCATATTTCTTATCTTTGAAACATTTACTAATGTGAGTTGAGTTGCAGTCTACAGAAACATTGCAGTTAGATCCAATCTTAATTTTTCTCATTTTCTTAAATTTTCATGGGTATGCATATGGAGCTATTTTTGTATTCTTTCTCAGCTAAATAAATTAGCCCAAATATGCATGACTGAAATTACCTTCTATAAAAATTTCCAAAAGCATTTGAAAAATATCCCAAGGGTGGCAAGTCCATAATATTTTACCATATTAAAATGCTGTGCCTGGCTTCTAGATGGATATATGATCAGAAAAAAAGAATCTAAAATGTAATGAAAGTTGACCATACTGTTGTAAAGCCCAAGATGATCTTGTATCACTGAATGACACTGAAGTTGGAGACTTGGGCCAACTTCATATGTAGAGTTTGCAACTTCTCTTCATTTTGGAGTTACTGAATATATGATGAACACTGTTATACCTGTTCCTAAAGTTCAGTAAGCATGGACAGGATTATGCTGAAGTATAATTTGGGTATTGTTTTAATCTGTACTGGACTTTAATGTTTTATATTCTGGGTGCTATAAAAATTATCAGCTCCAAGCATGTATATGACAGTTGAAATCTGAAGACTGGTAGTTAAAAGGTCCTTGGATTTATGTTTCAAGAAGCCAGAGGATGGGCAACTTCTTCCTTCTGTGTCATATTGAGATTTGGGTGTGTTGTCTACGTTTATTTATTTTGGAAGAAGGACAGAGGGCTCTGAGTGCAGAGCCCAAGGCAGGGCTTGCTTGATCTCAGGACCCTGAGATCATGACCTGAGCTGAAACCAAGAGTTGGGCACTCAACCGACCGAGCCACCCAGGTGCCCCATATTGACATTTGAAACAAAATTTTAAAAATGTCTGGGGCTCTTGAGTGTCTCAGTTGGTTAAGTGTCTGACATTTGAGCTCAGGTCATGATCTCAGGGTCCTTTGATTGAACCAGATTCATGCTCATCGAGAATCTGCTTCTCCCTTTCCCTCTGCCCCTCCCCTGCTTGTACTCTCTCTCTCTCTCTCTCTCTCTCTCTCTCAAATAAATAAAATCTTTTAAAAAGATACAAAAAGTCTTTTAAGGGGCACCTGGATGGCTTAGTTGGTTAAGAGTCCAACTCTTGATTTCAGCTCAGGTCCTGATCTCAAGGTCATGAGATGGAGCTCTGTGATAGGCTCCCTGCTCAGTACTGAGTCTGCTTAAGATTCTTTCTCCCTCTCCCCCTACCCCTCCTCCTTCCTCTTTAAAAAGAAGTCTTCTGAATCTTACAAAGACCCTTTATAGATATTTTAAGTATGTAGCTTGTTTACTGAGCAGTGTTAAAAAAAAAAACAGAATTTAACTGAGTAAATTTTAAAGGTTTTATTAGCTTTTTTCCCCCAACCATTTATGAATCAGACAGCATCTAGCAGATAGAAAGGAACTCCAAAGAGCAGCACAAAGATTTTTATAGGCAGGTGGGAGCAGGACAAGGAAGTTACTAGCAAGAAGTCTGTTGTTTCAGGTCACCTTCCTTTAAGGGATGGCAGGGATCTTACAGGCAGATTATCTTACTACAACTGACCAGCTTGTTCCACATTGACTGGTTTAAGATTGCACTCCTTGGAGATGTTGAAACTGTAATTAAGTTAGGTGTTACATCTACATTTCCTGACATGTGCTTAGCACAAGTGGCTCCATTTTTGGGCCCACTGTCTCTTTTTTAATAGTAGAAAGTTAAATTTCTTTTGTTTTTATTCTATTTAATATTTTAAACTTATGAATTATTCATTTCCAGATGGCCTGTGCTATAGAAAATTTATTTATTTTCATTTGAAATTTATGAAAGGAAAATACACAAGAGGACATTTTAGCAAAACCGTGAAGACAAAACAGCTTTTGACATCAGTTTACTCTTAATGTGAACATTGTAAATTGAAGACTCATTTCAACTCTCAAAATTAATTTCCATGAGCATTAGTAGCAAAGAGCCCTCTACCCGATGTCATGGTGCTAGTTTAGGACTTGCTGTTCTTTTTAGTAAATACCATTTCTTTTCAAAATTGTGTACAGTTCTCAGAAAGAAAAATAAGACCTCAAACTTGGTTACTAAAACAAAAGGAAGACTGTTGTGGTAGGTTCAGGTCAGTTTTAATTGAAACATCAGCAGTAGATAATTTGAAGATTCTCATGTGTGGAACTGCTTTAACATCAAGATTCTGTGGTCAGAAGAGGAAGATGGCCACAGAGTAGAAGGACCCTAGGCTCACCTCATCCCAAAAAAACAACTAGGTAACTGCCAATCATCCTAAATACTCCAGAAATTGACCTGAAGACAGATAGAACAAACTCCACAACTAAAGAGAAAGAAGAGGCCAATCAAATGTAAGTGACTTTTCTAACACAGAAAAGAGGCAGAGACTTAGACAAAATAACAAGATGGAGGAATTTATCCCAAGTGAAAGAACAAGATACAGCCATGGCCAGACATCTAAGGAAAACAGATATAAGTAACATGCCTGCTGAAGAACTTAAAGCAACAATCATAAGGATACTCACTGTGCTTGAGAAAAGAATAGAAGACATCAGCGAGACCCTTACCATAGACATAAAAGAGGTGAAAAAAGAATCAGTCAAGAGATGAAGAGTGCAATGAATGAGATTGGAAGCAGGTTTGATGCAATGAACAGCAGGCTGAAAGCAGCAGAGGAAGGAATTAGTGACCTAGAAGTCAAAATAACAGAAAATAATGAAACTGAACAAAATAGAAAAAGAATAATTATGGAACACAAGAACAGACCTAGGGAATTCAGTGACCCCATCAAATATACTAACATTTGTATTATAGGATTCCCAGAAGAAGAAGACATTCTCCAGAAAGATCACAGATTAAGTCACAAAACAGGCCTCAACTAATAAAAAAAGATTGAAGTCATACCATGCATGTACCTTTTCTGACCACAATGCTTTGAAACTAGAAGTCAACCACAAGAAAAAATTTAGAAAGACCACAGATACATGGAGGCTATACAGCAAGCTACTAAACAATTCATGGGTCAACCAAGAAATAAATACATGGAAAATACATGGAAACCGGGCAGCCCGGGTTGCTCAGTGGTTTAGCATGGCCTTCAGCCCAGGGCATGATCCTGGAGACCCGGGATCGAGATCCCCATCGGGCTCCCTGCGTGGAGCCTGCTTCTCCCTCTGCCTGTGTCCCTGCCCTCCCCACCCCCATGAATAAATAAATAAATAATCTTAAAAAGAAATACATGGAAACAGGGACACCTGGGTAGCTAAGTGGCTGAGCCTTTGGCTCAGGTTATGATCCCAGGGTCCTGGGATGGAGTCCCACATCAGGCTCCCCTCAGGGAGTCCGCTTCTCCCTCTGCCCTCTGCCTATGTCTCTGCTTCTCTCTCTCTGTGTCTCTCGTGAGTGAATGAATAAATAAATAAAATCTTTTTAAAAAATACATGGAAACCAATGAAAATGAAAACATGATGATCCAAAACCTTTAGAATGCAGCAAAAGCCATCCTAAGAGGGAAATTTATAGCAATACAGGCCTACCTCAAGAAGCAAGAAAAATGCCAAATAAACAACTTACCCTTATACCTAAAGGAGCTAGATAAAGAAAAAGCAAAGCCCCAAACCAGCAGAAGGAAGGAAATAATGATTAGAGCAGAAATAAGTGATGTAGAAACTAAAAAACAACAGCAACAAAAAAGTAGAACAGATCAAGGAAACCAGGAGCTGTTTCTTTGAAAAAATAAATAAAACAAAATAAAACAATGAACCTTTAGTCAGACTTACCAAAAAGAAAAAATACCCAAATAAGTAAAATCACAAATGAAAGAGGAGAAATAACAACACCACAGAAGTACAATTATGAGAGATTATGAAAATTTATACACTAACAAATTGAATAGCCTTAGATGAAATGGATAAATTACTAGAAACATATCAACTACCAAAACTGAAACAAGAAGAAATAGAAAACTTGAACAGACTGATAATCAGCAAAGAATTTGAATCAGTAATCAAAAAACTCCCAACAAACAAAAGTTCAGAAACAGCTTCACAGGCGAATTCTACCAAACATTTCAAGAGTTAATACCTAATCTTCTCAAACTATTTCCCCCAAAAAGAAGGAAAACTTCCAAATTCATTCTCAGGCCAGCATTATACCCTGATACCAAAGCCAGATAAAGACACCCTAAAAAAGAGAATTACAGGCCAGTATCCCTGATGAACAACAGATGCAGAAGTTCTCAACTGGCAAACCAAATCCAACAATACATTAAAAAAATCATTTACCACAATCAAGTGGGGTTTAAGTCCTGGATTGCAAGGGTGGTTCAATATTTGCAAATCAATCAACATGATACACCACTTTAATAAAAAGATAAGAACCATATGATCATTTCAATAGATGCAGAAAAAGTACTTGACAAGTTCAACATCAATTCATGATAAAAACCCTCAATAAAGAGGGAACGTACCTCAACATAATAAAGGCCATATATGAAAAACCCAGAGGTAATATCATCCTAAATGGGGGAAAAACTGAGAGTTTTTCCTCTACAGTCAGGAACAAGATAGGGATGTCTATTCTCATCACTGTTATTTAACATATTAATGGAAGCCCTTGCCACAGCAATAAAAAAACAAAAAGAAATAAAAGGCATCCAAATCAGCAAGGAAGAAGTAAAACTTTCACTATTTGCAGATGACACGATACTCTATAGAAAACCAGAGTCCACCAAAAAACTGCGGTAACTAAGGAACAAATTCAGTAAAATCACAGAATGCAGAAATCTAATTCCATTTCCATACAGCAATGATGAAGCAGCCCAAAGAGAAATTAAAGAATCAGTCTCATTTACAATTGTGCCCAAAACCATAAGATACCTAGGAATAATAAATGTACCTAAAGACATGAAAGACCTGGGGGTGCCTCGTGGTTTAGCTGGTTGAGCCTTTGGCTTGGGTTGTGATCCCAGAGTCCTGGGATCGAGTCCCACCCACATCAGGCCCCCCATGCAAGCATGTGTCTCTCATGAATAAATGAATAAAATCCTTTAAAAAAAAAGTGAAAGACCTGTATTCTGAAAACTATAAAAAAGAAATTGAAGATGACGCAAAGAAATGAGAAGACATTCCATGCTCATGGATTGGAAGAACAAGTATTATTAAAATGTCTGTAGGAGCCAAAGCAATCTACACATTTAATGCAGTCCCTATCAAAATACCAACGGCATTTTTCACAGAGCTGGAACAAACAATCCTAAAATTTGTATGGAACCACAAAAGACCCTGAGTAGCTAAAGCAATCTTGAAAAAGAAAAGAAAAGCTGGAGGCATCACAATTCCAGACTTCAAATTACTTACAAAGCTGTAGTGATGAAAGCAGTAAGGTGCTGGCACAAAAATAGACACATAGATGAATGAAACAGAATACAAAACCCAGAAATGAACCCATAGCACTATGATCAATTAATCTTTGACAAAACAAGAAAGATTAGCCAATGGGGAAAAATCTCTTCAATAAATGGCGCTAGGAAAACTGGACAGCAACATGCAAAAGAATGAAAATGGACCACTTTCTTATACAATACACAAAAATAAATTCAAAATGGATTAAAGACCAAAATATGGGACCTGAAACCATAAAAATCCTAGAAGAGAACACAGGCAGTAACTTCTTTGACATTGGCCATAGCAGCTTATTTCTAGATATGTCTCCAGAGGCAAGGGAAGCAAAAACAAAAATAAAGTATTGGAACTTCATCAAAATAAAAAGCTTCAGCACAGTAATAGAAGCCACAAAACTAAAAGGCAACCTACAGAATGGGAGAAGATGTTTACAAATGAAATATCTGATAAGGGATTGATATCCAAAATCTATAAAGAAGTTATAAAACTCAACACCCAGAAAACAATCCAGTTTAAAAAAAATGGGCACATGACATGCATAGACATTTTTCTAAAGAAGACATACAGATAGCCAGTAGACACATGAAAAGATGTTCAACATCACTCATCATCAGGGAAGTACAAATCAGAACTACAATGAGCTAAAATAGACACATAGATCAGTGGATCAGAATACAAAACCCAGAAATGAACCTATTGTAATATGGTTAATGAATCCTCACACCTGTCACAATGGCTAAAATCAACAACACAAAAATCAACAGGTGTTGGCGAGATTGTGGGAAAAGGAGAACCCTCTTACACTGTGGGTGGGAATGCAAACTGGTGCAGCCACTCTGAAAAACAGTATGAAGGATCCTCAGAAATTTAAAAATAGACCTTCCCTGCAATCCAGCAATTGCACTACTAGATATTTACTCAAACAATACAAAAATACTAATTCAAAGGGATACATGCACCCCAATGTTTATAGCAGCAATATCTACAATAGCCAAATTATGGAAACAGCTCAACATCCATCAACTGATGGATGGATAAGGAAGATGTGGTATGTGTTTGTGTGTGTGTGTGTGTGTGTGTATCTGTATGTGCCTATATATATATATTATATATAATGGAATATTACTCAGCCACAAAAAAAAGAATGAAATCTTGCCATTTGCAGCAACATGGATGGAGCTAGAGAGTATTACACCAAGCGAAATAAGTCAGAGAAAGACAAATACCATATAATTTCACTCACATGTGGAATTTAAGAAACAAATGAACAAAGGGAAAAAAGGAGAGGCAAACCAAGAAAGAGTCTTAACTATAGAGAACAAACTGATGGTTACGAAAATGAAGGTGGATGGGGGATTAAGGAGCATACTTGTGATAAGTACTGGGTGTTATATGGAAGTGTTGAGTCACTGTATTGTACACCTGAAACTCATATTGCACTGTCTGTTAACTAACTGGAATTTAAATTAAAGCTTAAAAAATAAAATGTATGAAACTAAAAAACAAAAAAATGCTGTGGTCATCTGAACTTTGGAGGACGTATTTTCCAAGAATTAATACTGAACCTTTCTGAGTAATAATTTCATTTCATATGTTATTTCATTGTTTAGTTCCAATCTGTATAGAATATTCAATGCCATACACTATAACTTTTGTCTAATTAGTTTTAAAGAGAGCTCAGTAGCTCCAGGAACAGTATTATGGTGATTTTTACATACCAGTAAGGATTTATTGATGTCTAAATGTGGGTATATCTGGGGACTAGCAAACTCATGTTAAATATAAAGGCACAGAAATTAATCTTTTTTTTTCTTTGTTGGGCATTTCTTTGTATAACTGAATACAAAGAATATTTTGAGAACATTCAAAAGCTTTTCTTTTACTGAACTTTGATAACCTTTCAGAACAGTATCTAGAGCTGTTTAGTATATGTGTATTATTTCTTCCTGGCTTTATTCTAAAATACTTTTGGACTTTAATTTTAGATTATTATTTCTTTTTAACATTATGTATGAGTAATTATTTAATTTTAGTTTTACTGGGGCGCCTGGGTGGCTCAGTGGTTGAGCATCTGCCTTTGGCTCAGTGCATGATCCTGGTGTCCTGGGATCGAGTCCCACATCAGGCTCCCTGCATGGAGCTTGCCTCTCCCTCTGCATATGTCTCTGCCCCCCCCCCCCGTGTCTCTCATGAATAAATAGAATCTTTTAAAAAAATAATTTTAGTTTTACTGAATTTAGTAAATTGAATTTTACTACTTTCGACATCACAATTTTATTTTACATCTTCCTCGTTGATTTGTTTTGTTTTGTTTTAGTAGAATTGACCATTTAGTAATTCTTTTAGATTATATCTGAAGAGGGATCCCTGGGTGGCGCAGCGGTTTGGCGCCTGCCTTTGGCCCAGGGCGCGATCCTGGAGACCCGGGATCGAATCCCACATCAGGCTCCCGGTGCATGGAGCCTGCTTCTCCCTCTGCCTATGTCTCTGCCTCTCTATCTCTCTCTCTCTCTGTGACTATCATAAATAAATAAAAATTAAAAAAAAAAAGATTATATCTGAAGATATAAATTAACCTGAGTCTCTGCATGACTGATAATGTACATTTAGTGTCTCACTTGATTGCTTATTAGACTTGACAGAATTCTACATTTAAATAACTTTAGTATTTTGAAGACCTTGCTCATGACTTTCATTATCTAATTTTGTTAAAAAGAATTCTAATATCAATATGATTTTTATATCTTTATAGATCTATTTCCCTTTCTCCTTTGGTCTCTTCCCCTCCTCAGCCTCCCCTCACCCCCAGAAGATTTTGAAATTTGTGTCCACAGAATTTTGGTATTACCAACATTAGATTGTCTGTGTTTATTATTAGTGTACCCCTTCGTACTTTTATCTGAAAGCCTGAATCTATTCTCAGCCAAGGAAAATTTTCTTCTTTTATTTTTGTCATTACTTTTTCACCCACTTCTGTTTTATCCTTTTGTTAGGTAGCTTCCGGAGCTTCTAAATCTACACCTTCCATTCCTCTTACTTCATGTTTTTCTCATTTTGGAGATTGTGGAGAATCTCTTGCCTTTTTTTGTCTAGGCTAAATGATTTGAAGTTTAGACAGGTCCTTTACATTTATAGTCCATTTTCTTAGGCTTTGTATTGTCGTTATTTTATCAGGCATGTTTTTAATTTTGTAGAAATCTTTTTCAAAATAGACATTTTTATTGAAATATAGTTGACATACAGTGTTCTATTAGTTTCATGTGTACCTTGTGATTCAGCAATTCTATGTATTATACAGTGTTTACCACAATAAGTATAGTTACCATCTGTCACCATACAAAGTTATTAAAATATTATTGACTATATTCCCTATGCTGTACTTTTCATCCCTGTGACTTATTTATTTTAAAACTGGAAGTTTGTACCTCCAAATCCCTTTCACCCAATTCAGCAATACATTAAAAGGATTATTCACCAACGTCAAGTGGGATTTATTCCAGGAATGCAAGGATGATTCAGTATCTGCAATTGAATTCTTGTGGTACACCACATTAACAAAATGAAAGATAAAAGCCATATGATCGTCTCAGTAGATGCAGAGGCATTTAACAAAATTCAACATCTGTTTGTGATTAGAAAATCAACAAAATGGATGTAGAGGAAATGTGCTCAATATAATAAAGAACATATGTGGCATACCACATCATACTTAGTAGGGGAAAAACTGAAAGCTATTCCTTTAAGATAAAGAACAAGACAAGGATGCCCGTCTTGCCACTTTTATTCAGTATAGTACTAGAAGTCCTAGCCACAGCAATCAGACAAGGAAAAGGAATATAAAAAACATCTAAATTGGTAAGAAAGAAGTAAAAGTACCACTATTTAGAGATGACATGATACTATATATAGAAAGCCTTAAAGACCACCATAAAACTATTAGAACCAATAAATGTATTCAGTAAAATTGCAAGATGCAAAATTAAAATACTTTGCGTTTCTGTAATGCATTTCTGTTGCATTTCTTTAAAAAAAAATTTTTTTAATTCTTTATTTGCTAGAGAGCACAAGCAGGGAGAGCAGCAGGCAGAGGGAGAAGTAGAAGCAGGCTTCCTGCTACACAGGGAGCCCAATGTGGGGCTCAATCCCAGGGTCCCAAGATCATGACCTGAGCCAAAGGTAGATGCTTAACTGACTGAGCTACCCAGGTGCCCCTGCTGATGCATTTCTATACATTAATAATGAAATAACAATTAGAGAAGTTAAGAAAACAACCCCATTTGTGGTTGCATCAAAAAGGATAAAACACCTAGGAATAAATTTAATTAATGAAATGATAGACCTATACTCTGGAAACTATAGGATATTGATGAAAGAGATTGAAGACGACACACAAAAAAGCAAAGATATACCATGCTCATGGATTGGAAGAGTTAATATTGTTAAAATGTCTCTACTACCCAAAGCAATCTACAAATTTAATGTGATCCTATCAAAATACTAATTGCTTGTTCCTTTTGTTGTTGATGATATGCTATCTTTTCATTTCACTTAGAATGTTAATTTTATTTTACTCTGCTGGTATGTTATTTCTTCAGTTTAAATGTGATGACTTTCTTGCTGATGTTTCCTTAAATGATTGGTGACTGTTGGTTGTTCATATGTATAGTTGAAACTCTAGGTTGAGCAGTTTTGGTAGTTGTACAGTATTTAATTCTCAGTCCAAATGGGAACCCATTCTTCTTTATTTCTTGGGGGTAATAAGTAAGTACTGACAGAGAAGAAGCCTTCATTCAGTGACTTATAAGGCAAAATCAGACAGTATGGCTGGGCAAGGTGTGACTTCTTGCAGGAATTTGTTATCTGGATTTGGGACTTCCTTACCATAAGTGACCTGGCACCTTGCTGTGTTCCTCTGATCCCACTGTCCACTCTGGGACTTTGCATGGTCAAAAAGCACATTGGAGAAAATATGCTCTTCCTCGTACTATTTACTGATCATGAGGTTTGTTTTTCTGAACTTCTGTAGTAGCTTCCCCTTTGCTTATATTTAGTCCAATTTTCTATGATTTGATTTTTCCCCCCTTTAATCAAATCTCTGATTTTGAGGTGCCTGGTGGCTCAGTCAGTTAAGCATCTACTCTTGATTTTGGCTGGAGTCGTGATCTCAGGGTTACGAGATCAAGCCTCAAGTTGGGCTCTGCACTAAGCATGGAGCCTGCTCACGGAGAGATTCTCTCTCTCCTGCTCATGGAGATTCTATCTCTCCCTCTTTCCCTCATTCCGCCCTCCTCTCTCTCTTTCTCTCTCTCTCTCTCTCTCTCGAAAAAAAATCTCTGATTTTTAGCTTATAGAACTTCCTCGAATTTCCTGTTCTGTGAAGGTACTCTTTCTTGTTTTCCTGAACTATTAATTTTACTTTTTTAAAAATTTTATTTATTTGTTCATGAAAGACGACAGAGAGAGGCAGAAACATAGGCAGAGGGAGAAGCAGGCTTCTCAGAGGGAGCCCCATGCATGACAGGATCCCCAGACCCCAGGATCATGACCTGAGCCGAAGACAGATGCTCAACCACCGAGCCACCCAGGTGCCCCTAATGTTACCTTTCTTAAACAAGATATTCTGTCTGAAATTTGAGGAGAAAAGGAAGAGGTAAATGTGGCCTCATTTGCCATCATGATCCATTTTCTCTTATAGTAAAATTGTAGAAAGCACAGATTTTTAAATTAAGAAAAACTGGGAAAATGATGAAAATTTAATGGAGGCTTATCAACACATTTTAATGGGCAGAAAACGTTTTCAATGTTTATAGTACTTAATGAGTTTGTAAAAGCTGTTTATTTAGCATTAACCTCTTTTGTGGGCTCATTTTCTTCCCCCCAAAAAACAGATTTAAAGTACTGACTTTTGAGTAATATTTGGGTATTGTTTATATTTAGTTACCCTATTTGAGAAGAACTTGGTTAAGTAGTATTTTTATTCCAAGGTAACTTGGAGTATTTTGATGTATTCAGTACTCAGTATTGACTCATTTTATTAAGAAGACATGTTGCTGGGGATCCCTGGGTGGCTCAGTGGTTTAGCACCTGCCTTCAGCCCAGGATGACTTCAGGATGATTCTGAAGTCCCAGGATCAAGTCCCACGTCAGGCTTCTGCATGGAGCCTGCTTCTCCCTCTGCCTCTCTCTCTGTGTCTCTCATGAATAAATAAATAAAATCTTAAAAAAAAAAAAAAGACGACATGTTGCTTTCAAAAGTACCATGGTGTATCAGCGTTTTGATCAATATATATTAATTATCAGTATTAAAAGAAGTAAACACAAACTTTAGTGGGCATAATAAAAGAATTTCACTGTCTTATTCTAGACAAGATTCAATAGAAAGAGAAAATCAGGCATTAATAGTCATGCAAAGCAATAGCTAATTTGCACAAGTAAATTATCTGCTAAAACAAACAGATTGATTTCTTTATAATCTCATTTAAATTAATTACATTTTTGGAAAATGAATGTGGTTTAAAATTAGACCTCAGGCTTGAATTTGTCATATTTTTCTTAATTGTATCTTGAAACAAAATTTGCTAATAGGTGTTTAGAAGAGAAAAGTAAAAATTTTAGTTTACACGGTACTGATATATTTATGGGATAGTATTATATGCTTTTTTCATTAAACTCTTCAAAAACAGGAAGACATGAAGCAACAAGGTCTCTGTGAAAGTTAGAAATTATTAACAAATCAGAGTGGTTCTGTACATGAACTGCCTCATGGAAACTTAGAAAATTTGATTTCACTTTTCTTTGACTTTTTCTAACAAAACCAGTTTCTACTTTAGAGACATCAGTAGCCCATGGAAATTTGTTGCTTTTCTTTTAAAAGTGCACCTGCATCCAAAACTGATTAAAAACATACTTAAAAAGAAAACTGCCATAATGAATTACATTTCTCAGTACTACCTAATTTGCCAATATGACTAGTTTTGAATAAAAAGAAGTTGATTATAATGTTCAAAACTGTTTATTGAATAGAAAAGCTAGATGCAATCAGAAATCAGAGATATACCCATGGAGATACTGAATCTGAAAATCTTGATGTGACAATTGCTGTTTCCTTTTAAGGTTTGGCTAATCTTACCAGGGTAATACTAAATAGCTCTTCTACAACTATTTGGAGGATTTTCTTGGGTCTTTTTGCAGCGGTGGGGTGTGCGGGGGATGGGGGGTGTGCGGGGAGCAGTTTGGAGGGAGGTGATGTTTTTTATGTTTATTTTTTAGTCAGGTTAGAGTGATGTTAATGTGTACTTTTTTCATATGTTAGTAAAGTTCTTTCATCAAATTGATCAGTCCAGCCTGCGGCTGGGTCCTTCCAAAAATATGTTACCATGTCTAGAAGTTTTCATTTCAATGCATTTATTTGACATCTTTCTGTTTATTAGTGACCAAAACTCCTGACTCCTGCCTTTTTTGTTTTTCTCATCCGTTTTCTCATTGTTACTTTACATCCTTTTGCATAGATGTGGATCTCTGGCTTTTTCATTCCTATGAACCAACACTGAGTTTTAGTTTCTTACTTTTATCTTTGCTTATCAACTTCAACTATTCTTTGTTTAAGACTACCAGCAGATTCCATGCTCCTGTTTTGTGTCTTTGGGATCTCTCAATCCGTCAATCCGTGGTAGTACTAGCCAGCCATTGTAGTATTTGGGTTTCAGAAATACTGTGTTTCCCATAGTTTTTAATATTAGCTAATGTTTACTAAGCATCTATTTTGTGTCATTTGCAATTCTAAGACATTACATGTCATACAGTCTTCACTATCATCCTGAGCTAAGTTACTCAGATAAGTGAGTGTGAGGCACAGAGAGATTAATTATTACTTGCTGTGAAGCCCTGCAACTTAATAATTTGTGAACCCAGGATTCAAACACAGGCAGTCTGACTCCAGAGCAGGTACTTTTAACTTCTTGGTGCTCTACTGCTTTTTATTCAATGTTTCCTCTCATCTTTTTCTGTTTGAGTCCATGTTTTCATTTGGCCCACCCTTTCCTATTATGTTAAAACTTTCTACATCCCTCAAAACTGTCCAAATATCATGTAATGTACTTTTCAACAGAGTGAAAGTTTAATACATGTTATGGGCAAATTTCTTGCCCTTTGTAATTAAAATTGAGAACAGTCATTACTAGTTTCAAAGTTAGGCCTAAGATGATTTATAGGTGGCATACATGTGTGTTGTTACGTTATCCATAAATCTTTATTTTCTTAATTGCCACTCCTATAACAAGACATTATAATGCTTAAATTTTATCTTTAGCGATTAAGGTATGATTTTCTTAGGGCCAAAGAGTAATTGTAGGGTCAGCTTTTTCAGGGTTAATTATTTGGAAATATATGACCCTAATCATTAGAAATAGATTATTGCCAAAAAAAAGAAAGAAAGAAAAGAAATGGATTATTGCCTAAATATTAGTTGTCAAGTCCAAGTCTGTGCATTTCCAAGTCTTTTATTCTGAAGTGAGCCAAGGACAAAATGCTTCTGCATTTTGTTCTTTACATTTTGTACCTGCACAATGAAAATACGTTTTTCAAACTTTGTTCCTCATTTCCAAAATAATCTGAGCTACAAGTTAGGCCCATTTGTACAATATCTGCCAATATTTCTATGGCACAGAAATCTACAGTCTTGCTTTAAAATGGCCAGTGTGCTATCAGGCACACCATTATTTCCTTTGTGGAAATGAGCATAAAATTTGAAAATATTGCTTTGGAAATTGTCTTGTTAGTCCCTATAGTAGAAACAGTTCATGTAGCAAAGGAGAAAAACTCAAAATGAGGTTTGATATTTGGTTGTCAGGACTGAAAATGTCTATGGTTTACAGAAGACCTTCAATAATATTTAAGGAAGTTTTTATTTATACACACACACACACACACTTTAGGAAATGAATAGTTCATACTTTACTCTTCAAGGACTTTCTTTGAACATGTGTTAAATGCTACAGTGTATTTGAATTGTACCAAACAACACTTCCCAGAAAGATTAAGAATTAAAGAGAGCTGGACTTTACCCAGAGCAGGAACCTGGTACTTCAGAGCCTTTTACTATTATAATGTAGCCCCTAAATCAAGCCAGACTATTCCACATTATACCTGCCTCTTGCTGTGTAGGATGCATCTGGCTCTGCTTTCTGGGGTGTACATTATCCTTAGATGACTACTAGTGATTGAAGTGCAGGACCTGGTGGCCAGTGGGGAGAGGATTTCATCTTGCCAGATCTGTGCAGCAGTAATTCAGTCAAATTTTGAATATATGTATGAAACCATACTACTGTGTAATAGTCTAGTTCATTCCCTTCAATAGTCAGAAAATGCACGGCTTCGTGCAAGTTCAACTACTCCAGATATCCCTTCAGTAGAATCTCACTGGGCCATTTTGCAGCATTTCCCAGCACCTACCATTCCTGTTACCCCCCGCCCCCCCCCCCCCCGCCCCCCCTGCCACGACACTCAGCATGCAAAGACTAGAGTCTTTGTTTCTTCTCTTCTCACAAGACAATAACCACAATGCCATGTAAAACACAAATCAAGGCCTAATTTGAAAAGAAAAGTGTGCAGTTTTGAGGCCTACCCATTGACATAACACACACAGCACTGTGATCTCCATTATGACTATTGAGCCTGAGCCCTGTGTCATATTGCTGATTCCTTGCTTGCCTATCTTAGCATGTATTTTTCCTAATTAGGAGCTTGATGAAAAAAGATACTGTTTATCTCGCTTTTCACAAAATATCTTGACCTCTTTGAAAGGTGTCCTCTAAATGCAAAATGTGGTCTGTTTTTTTACTGTGAGACATTGTTTATTTGCCTTGCCTTCAAGAATAATATTTACTTCTCTGAAACAAATCTGTACTGTATATATGGCTATGTAGTACTAAACCACAAGTAAGTTCATGTCCTAAAAGCCTCAGATCCCAACTGTATTTGGAGTAGTTGGCATTTCATTTTGCTTTCACATATAGATGAAAAAGAGTAGTGAAAATATTTCTACTACTGATACTATGTCTTCACCTCTGGATTAGGTCACCAGTGGATATGAACTCCATAGACTCCCTACAAAAGTCATTTTGTCTACTTTACAAAATAGTAACATAGTTTTGCATTATTTGGTGGTCTGTGTTCAAGAGATATTACATCTAAAAATAGCTAGAAGTTGCAGTTTTAATATGAAGCAACCTCGTGTGCCATGTGCGAAAGGAAGCCAATCTTCCCCATGCTCTCTGCCTAGAACATAATATTATACATACTGGCTTCTTTTCCTTCCCTGCCCAGAGTCAGGATCCTTTCATGCAGTCCTGATAATGCTCTTGGAACTGACCTTCATTTTCTATGTAAAGGCTCTCTTAGACAACTTATAGGTATGAAAGTAGCTTTCAGAACTGTGAGCATGTTTAGATTATATCCAAGCAGTGCTATTATACCCTTTCCAAAAAGTTAATATATTTGGATAACACTTACATAACTCTATGTGTTTAATTGTTTATTTTTAAAATGTTATATTTGAGAGAGTATTTGCTTTTATTTTCTTTACTCAGTATTTTATATATGGCTTTACTTTCCATTCAATTGAAAAGGCCAAAAAATATTCAACTTAGCAAGCATGTATTAAATGTCTGTTCTGTTCAAGGCTCTGGGCTAGGTACATGTGGAGTATCAAATACCAGGATGGTGATGACAATGATTACAAACAGTTGCAATCTGAATACCAGGCCTCTGGCCTAAAGTGCTTCCAACACGTAAAACTTACATAATCCTCATATCCCTGTCAGGTAGCTGCATTTGTCATCCCCGTATTACAACTGAGGAACCTGAGGCATAGAATATCTCATAATTTGCTCAGGACAGTTGTAAAGGCTGCTTTAAAACACAAGCAGGTTGACACCAGAGGCCCCACACTTCACAGCAGTGCTGTTTATCCTAAAGTGAAGACAAGATCCTACCCTAAAGAAGCTTTCATCCTCCAGGAAAGGTGATGATGTATTTTTGGGGGAAATGCAATACCAGGTAAAATGTGTCATAAGATACTGCACTACTGCCTCAAGTATGAACAGTATTGAGGCTCAGAGGGAGAGATGCGTTCCTTTTGAGAGACAAGGAAAGGCCTCATAGAAGAGGTATTGGGGCTGACGCTGGAGGAATAGCTGGATTTGGGCTGTGGATGTTAGCTGGAGGAGTTCATTCTCTTTGAAGGAGACCGTGGAAGCAAAGGCATTGTTTTGAGAAACACAAGTGTTTGAGGGTAGTAATTAGCAAATTTGTATAGCATCCTTGGGGAGGTAATAAGAAAAAGATAATTCAACTTGAATTGTGGAAGGATTGGAGTGGCAACCTCAGGAATTTGAACTTCTGCCAGTAATGAAGAATCTTCAAAAGATCTGAACTCAACAAAAAAAAAAAGTCCATGATCAGTTAGATTCAAGTGGGAAGAGAAGAGTAGCCTTCGGACTTTTTAAAATCTGGGCAGAGAGCATATTTAGGATTGCATCAAATATTTTAAATATATTTTACTCTGTAACTAAATGAAAACTAGGGCAGCCAAAGTTTGACTGTATAGAAAAGAAAAATCTGCTTACACAGATCCTTGAATATAATACACGTTTTTACTTAAAATTGGAAACTTTACATCATTTCTGAGGTATTAATAAATTACAGATCCAAATTATAGATTCTTTTAAAATTGAATTGCTACATTTTTCTTCTTTAAATGTTGGAGACTAAAAAAAAATAAATAAATAAATAAATAAATAAAATAAATAAATAAATAAAATAAATAAATAAATAAATGTTGGAGACTAGTTCAATGGCAAGGAGTTGTCCAAACTAGAATCTGGCCAAGGTGCTAAGGATTAGCATCACTTTCTTTCAAAGATGTTGGAAAATATTTTACAGGTTTTAATGTTTTACCTCTAATCTTTTTTAAAAGACACTATCTGTACCTGAACTAATAGGTCTGCATTGATGCAACAAAAATAAAACTACCTTCTAAAGAATGACTCTTACTACACTTATTAATTTAAATCTCTTTCTGGGGGATCCCTGGGTGGCTTAGCGGTTTGGCGCCTGCCTTTGGCCCAGGTCGCGATCCTGGAGTCCCAGGGTCGGGTCCCACGTTGGACTCCTGGCATGGAGCCTGCTTCTCCCTCCTCCTGTGTCTCTGCCTCTTTCTCTCTCTCTATGTCTATCATAAATAAATAAATAAATAAATAAATAAATAAATAAATAAATAAATAAATATTTAAAAAATAATAAATAAATCTCTTTCTGGGGATGCCTAGGTGGCTCAGCAGTTAAATGTCTGCCTTTGGCTCAGGGTGTGATCCCAGTCCTGGGATCGAGTACATGGGGCTCCCCACAGGGAACCTGCTTCTCCCTCTGCTTATGTCTCTGCCTCTCTCTCTCTCTGGGTCTCTCATGAATAAATAAATAAAATCTTTAAAACCAATCAATCAGTCCCTTTCTGTAACTTGCCAGTATTTAAAGTATGACTAATCAAAAAAACAACAAAATTTTACATTTACTGTCACATGCATGATTGCACGTGAATACCTCGTTTCCAAGTACTGAAATAGTATTGTCGGAATGTAGTATTTGTAGAGGGGGGACTTCCTACCAAGTCTATCAGAGGAAAGCTGATACACTTGGAGAAATCTTGGGCCACCTACCAAACCTATGATCCTGACCCAGTTTCTGAACCATGTTGTACTGAGATGATTACACAGTCTATGATTCCCCCTTAGAATTTTCACGTTTTACTTCACAAGCTATATTGATCTTTGGATTTCAGGCAGTAAATAAAAAATCTTAATTTGTTCATGTTAGAAAAAAATGGATTAGTCTGAGCTGTATTTTTGCCCGGTATCCTGTCATGCATTTTCATGTTACTTTTTGTGATTTTTTTTAATATAATAAATTATGTATTTTTAATTTTAGGGTTAATCTTCATCTTCTTTAAGAAACACATTTTAAATACCATACTTATTCTTTTCAGGTATTTTAGCCCCTTCCTAAGCAAACCTCTCCCCAACTTTTCCATGAATGTAGCTATGTACTGAGAAATAATTTTTGCCAGTTATTTTGGTTCCTTAGATTGCAGGCCATCTTGGTTTGCATACATACAAGTTTTTAAGAAGGTAATTGTCTTACCCCTTCTGATCTATACTTTGCTAGTCTTAATTTTCTACTTTTTGGTAGAAGAATAAGGGATGGGGGCAGGAGAATTAGTGAATACCCTTACCCCATTTCTGCATACTCAAATCCCATCTCCAAATACTAGGTCTGATTTCACCTCCAGCACAAGTTTGAAATGAAGGCAAAAGAGGTATTAATTGCCATTTTATTGTTATCTTCTTATTTTCACTTTTCCAATCTAAGATTAATAAAATGGATAGCATTTTTTTAAATTATTCTCATCTTGGTGTAGTCAGTAATTCTATTTTTACATATTTAAGTCTTTTGTTCACTATCTCTGATTTCCTACTTTATTTTTTTTTTAAGATTTTATTTATTCGTGAGACACATAGAGAGAGGCAGAGACATAGGCAGAGGGAGAAGCAGGCTCCCCACAGGGAGCCCGATGTGAGACTCCATCCTGGGACTCTGGGATCACGCCCTGAACCAAAGGCAGACGCTCAACCACTGAGCCACCAAGGCGTCTCTCCTGCTTTATGTTTTTATTTCCAATAAGGCTTCATCCTCTTAAAGGGAAGGATTTGGGATGAGTGGTGGCTGACTTTAAGTGTATTTTTAATCTACTCTTTCTAAAGGCAAAATGGTAATATGAGATAGACCTAAGTGTTGGGATATATGAATATCTGCCATATTGGTCCCTCTAATTTTAATATTTCAAAAACTTTTTAATTAAAAAGGAAAAGATAGACTGGGATCAGTTTATTGAAAATCTTGACCAATAAGGCAAAGAGGGTAATGGGTGGAGATACCCTTTAGTAGAAGAGCAGCACTTTACAAAGCTGAATTTGGCCTCTATATTTAGAATGACCTAGAGAATAAGGAAACGGAAGAAATGGAATTTAGGCAAATTCAGCATTCTGGTTTTTGATAAATAAGTTCTTAGACCAGGTGGTGGCATCGAGAATAGAAAGGAAAGAGGAAGGAATACTGTTTCTTTATGTCATCATTTTTGGTAAACATTCTGGAATGAAAGAATGTACTACCAATTCTGCCTAATATATTTTATATACTGCCTATCTCAGATCTAGTTGTTCACTGCTTGAACCTAAGTGCTCTCCGTGAACTGGGTTAACATTTCCAAACCAAGACCTGTAATATTGTCACCTATGTGGAAGATCATCCTCTAAGAAAGCATCAGTTAGCTCTGTTACCAACAATATGGATTTCAAATTACTCTGGCCCGTCTACATGGAGCCTGTGTCTATTTGGCAGAGCTCTCATTTACAACAGTCTTTGGCTGCTTCTACAAGTTTCTGCAAACTTTTATTCAAGCCAGTCTCTTTATAAACTTCTAAAAGAAAAATCCTTAGGCCATTCTTTTACCCCACTTTAAATAGCATTGCTCCACACATTTCGTTTTTACAAAATCACTGACTTTTTCCAATTCCATGACATAAATGAGTAATTTTTTCACAGTTATTTGGGTAAATCCCACCAACTTGATCAATTTTGTATTTATTAAATCAGATCTGACTTGAAAGTAAAAATTACCTGTAATCGCTTTGGGGTTAAGTAGATCTAACCTCTTCTGATATTGTATTCCAGTCATCTAGAGAATATACATCTAAATTCCCTATTCCATTAATCTGTAATTTTGAAGCAGCCCTATGTAACCTGTAATCAAAAAGCAGTGTTTGATAGATGCTCTTACCGTTCTGTCATTTTCCCCCCCATTCAGGATAGGAAATGCCTTTGAAAGTCTTGTTTATTTTCTAGCACTATAAAAAAAAAAAATGCTGTAAAGTAATTTCAGCTTCAAAATTATTAAGAACTTCTTAATAGAATATTTAAAGTTTTATTTTTATTAACTTGGCCTAGGTCATCACAAAACTCATTAATATTAATGACTTAGACTAGAGAGGCATTAAGACTCTCTAATCATCAACAGATACAAAGCATTAAACCAAATTGTGTAGCTTTATTATGTTATGAGTCATTCCAGTCAGAGGCCACATAGGACAAGCAAAAGCTGAACAATTGAGTTTTAATGTTTCTGATCCAAACCTTTGGTTTCTTACTTCTCTTTGTAGATAAACTGGAGTTTTAGAACTACACTCAGACAAATTTTTTATGGACTTCATAGGAGTGTATGACTCATTAAAATAAAACCCTTGGCACTAATCGTTCAAAAAAGTATTTATTAGTATAAACTAGAAAAGAGAGAAAACTTGAGCCAATACTTACTTTTTTAAAAATATCAATTTTTATTTTATTTTTTTAAGATTTTATTTTTTTTTTTTTTAAGATTTTATTTATTTATTCATAGAGACACAGAGAGAGAGGCAGAGACACAGGCAGAGGGAGAAGCGGGCTCCATGCAGGGAGCCCAATGTGGGACTCAATCCAGGGTCTCCAGGATCACGCCCTGGGCTGCAGGCGGCACTAAACCACTGCACCACTGGGGCTGCCCCAAAATATCAATTTTTAAATCACATTTGTATTCGCTTAAAGAAGTGTGCATAAGATAGGACTTTACTAATGTTTGAAAAGTTACATAAATATAAGCCGCTAAGTAATGTATTCTGCATAATCAGAGAATATGATCTAACAGCCTCTGGGCCTATCACCAGCCTTCCCTATTAAAACAGCAGCACATCGGATTATAGTGAAGAGAGTAGGAAGTTTTCAACCCTGAGGTGAGTAATAATTGCACTATATTCAAGACAGCTGATTTTACTTACCTCCCCTTGGGTATAAACAACAGGACCTTTTAAACTGTGAACATAACATGGAATATGGATACTGATTGGGGCATTTTTGGTAAATAGAACTAATAATTTGAGACATTTTTTTACAGTAGGGGTTGGCAAACTTTGTTCTGAAAAGGGCAAATAGTAAATATTTTAAACTTGCAGGCTATATAACTCTGCTCTCCTAACACAAAAGCAGCCACAGATGAACCCTAAACAAATGAATGTAGCTGCATTCCAATAAGCCTTTATGAAAACTGATAGCAAGGCAGATTTGGCCTGTGGACTAGAGTTTATCAGCCCCTGGTCTACATTCATTTGATTCCCTTACTCTATAATCCCTCTAATCAGCAGGGATTAGCTTCTCTCTACTGATCCACCAAAAATACTTGGGCCAGTGTCGCTAACACTGTCCTTGTAATGGAATCGAAATAAAAGCGTATCTTGTCTCAGTTGGTTCTTGGGAGCCTTTGATACTTGAATCACACTTTCCTTCTTAAAACTCTTTTCTTAGGGTCCATAATAACACTTTCCTAGTTTTTTTCCAGTTTCCAGGTCTTTATCCTGCCTCTCAAGGCATCCCTCATTTTTTTGTGTTTGCAAACTTCCACTTGTTTATATCATTCCTTAAATATTGGTGTGCATTAGGGATCAGTTTAAAATTTATATTGTTTCCAGAATAGGCAAATCTATAGGTATAGAAAGTACATTGTCATTGCTTAGGACTGGGGTTAGGAGAGTAGGTGGATGATATCTATAGGATATGGGGTTTCTTTTGGGGGTGATGAAAATGCTTTAAAATTACATGTGGTGATAGTTCAACTAGAGTTGTACAACTCTGTGGATGTAGAAACCACTGAATTATGCACTTTAAATGGGAAAGTTGTGTGGTGTATTAATATCTCTATAAAGCTGTTTAAAAAGTATTAGTTAAAAAAAAATAAAATAAAAAATAAAAAGTATTAGTTAATGGGGCACCTGGGTGGCTCAGTCAGTTAAGGATCTAACTCTTGGTTTCTCTTCTGGTTGTGATCTCAGTGTCATGAGATTGAGTTGAGAGTTGGCCTTGTGTTGGACTCCATACCCTTGGCAGGAAGCCTGCTGGAGATTCTCTCCTCCTCTCTCTCTCTCTACTCCTACCCCCAGCTCACACTCACTTCTGTGCATGCTCTCTCTCTCTCTAAAACAGATAAGTAAAAAAATCTTAAAAAATTACTAGTTCTGGCAGCCCTGGTGGCCCAGCAGTTTAGCACTGCCTTTGACTCAGGGCGTGATCCTGGAGACCCAGGATTGAGACCCACGTCGGGCTCCCTGAATGGAGCCTGCTTCTCCCTCTGCGTCTCTGCCTCTCTCTCTGTGTCTCTCATAAATAAATAAAATCATAAAATAATAAAATAAATAAAATAAAATAAAATAAAATAAAATAAAATAATTATTAGTTAAATTCTCCAGTTATTATTTTCCCTAAATTAAAAATAAAACCCTTGTTCTACCCTTTCCTCAACTACGATAATACCAAGTTAACTACCTGCCAGTACTCTCTGTGTTGAGTTCATTGTACTATGCCCCAGACACGGTAATATGCCCCATTAATATATTTGTTAATTATAGTATCTATATATGCCCATATTCTTACTGGCTATGTAATGTTCCATTGAACATTGAACATTGTTCCATGGTGATGAATTTCTTTGAAATTAATCTTTCAACTTTCCTTTATCTCTTCAGATGGATTTCTTGGAAGAGTATATCAAAAAGCATGAACTTTATTTTGAAAAAACTAAAATGTACAAGCAGATACTGTATTTTAAATGTAAAATGTAATCATGAACCTCAGATTTACTCGGGCTTATAGAAAAGTACTAACGTGTTAGAACCATTTCATCTTTGGAATATGCATTGTTAGTTAATTTCACAATTCCAAGAAGATTGTGCAAATTGTAATCAGGTAATTAGGTTAGCAGGGAATTAATGAGGATGGGAAAATGAGCTCGGGCTTCATCTGTCACCATTACAAGTTAAAAATTTGTAATGGAGCAACATGATTACAAGATAACAACTTCTTCTAGAAGGCTACTGCCTTAAATTAACCCCATGATCAAATTATTGTTCCTGCCTGTCTTTAGGACTTTGGGTCCATTAAGTGTAGAGAGTAGAATAGGGGTTGTCTTATGATTACTCTGCAGGTTCACAAACAGTGCATTCTTAGCTGTCCTAAGCACACGTGTCCCTTAGCACACGATAAATCCAGTGCCATTAAGAACATGAAGCAAATGTTGAACTTACCCTTTTTTATTTTCCAGAAACAGAGCTTCCAATGTGCCAGTAAGAAATATAAATTGTAACTAAATTGTGAAATTAATACCCATTTAGGTGCATATATTAGCCCTCTTCCTTGAAGACTGACATGACAGTGCAAAATAGACAAAAATTAAACCAACATGTTTTTAATTACCTTTTTCTTAACACTGTGAATTATATTCAGTTATTTAATTTAGGATGCAAAATCCGTGGTAGCTCTTGAAGTCCACACACATCATCCACATTTTTGTCTCTGAATACAATAAAGTGATTTTATGAACAAAGGAGAAACTCCAATTTGGACATTGAGCTCAGAGTCTTTAAAAACCATGCACTGGGAACATTTCATTTAGTATCTAGTTTACCTGGAATCCCTCAGCTGGGATACTAACACATGTTTTAAGAAGTTAAGGAATGCAGCCTTTCTAAATCTGTAATGATAATGCTTCAGTAATCAGATAAGTACTTATAATTAGAATAAAGAGTAATTTCCAGAAAAAGATAGCATCACCTATAATATTTATTACAGAAAAGAAGCTCCATTTTGTAGCTGTCAGTGCTCTTAACATAATTTCTCACTACATTTAAGGAGCTTCTTGTAATCATATTCAAAACCTCTTATCTTGCTGATTATATTCAGCAACCATAGCTAAATATTTCAGTACCAAAGCTGAAAATCATAATGACATATCAGCATACACATAATAAATTACAGTTAATGAATACTATAGAAGCTGCATGTTGATTGGCTCCAAGTTTGTGATCTGCTCATGCATAGCATATTGTAATTTTTAAGAGGACAGAAAATATGATGATGATATGACTGCTAAACATACTGTTTTGTCTATGCAAGAACAAAATAATATTTTAGCCAGAATTAAAAGGGCATATAAAAATAATGGGTCAAATGTCCTAGCAGCTGAAGTAGATACCTCTGATTAAGCATTTTGTGATAATATGTCACACACACTTTGACACAGTTTTTATATTGAGTAAAAGTTTCTGGTCAAAAATGGTTCACTGTTCTCTTGACAGCCAAAACTTGTGTTTTTAGCTAAATATGTGAAAAACTTCAAATTTTCTGATTTCACCAGCATAGGAAGGGGCCTTCAAGTGTGAAAAGCCATTTTTCAAGCTAACTAGGAAATCAGTAGTTAAATTACTGTACTTTGTACTTTATGCATATATATTGAATAAAACAAGACTTATGAGACTTACAAGAGTACTTCATCAGTGGGGTAAATACTATAGTATGATGGAAAAATATTGTTATCATTTAGACAAAATCCAGTTATTCTAATCCTCTCTGTATAGTATTTTTCCCCATGGGAGGGAAAGTATTTAAGCATGCTTAAATTTAGCAAACACATTTTCTTAAAACTTAGCTCAATAAGGGGCATCTGGTTGGCTCAGTCGATTGAGTGTCGAACTCTTGATTTAGGCTCAAGTCATGATCTCAGGGTTGTGAGATAGAGCCCTGCCTCAGGCTCTGTACTGGGAGTGGCACCTACTTGAGATTCTCTCCCTCCCTCTCCTTCTGCCCCTCCCACCCCCACTCACACACACTCTCTCTCTCTCAAAAAAATAAATAAAAATTGAGCTCAGTAAACATACGTATTACTAAGTACTGTGATCAATACCATACTTGGCTATTGGCCTACAATGAAGAAAGCATAGCCCCTGCCCTTGAAGAGCCTACCATCTGTAGTACAAAGGTGGGTCATTCCATTCTGTATAGCATGGAAAAGCAGTAACTGAAATATGCACAAAGGGCTGTTAGGTCAACTGAATTAAGGATCTGGCCAAATCCACATGTGTGCTCCTTTTACCCACAAGAGCCATTGGGAGCACCACTGAAAGAACACAGGGAACAGCATGACCAAAGACCCAAAGGGCAGTCTGCAGAGTGTACTGGTATGGCTGGTGCGTACAGTGTGCTAAAAGGATGCGAAAACTTGAAGCTATAGGTGGAGTCAGGGGCCAGATTTCTGGAAGTCTTGAATGCTATGCTAATAAGCATGAAATTCACCTTTACTGTGTGTGTATGTGTATATATATATATATATACACACACACACACTGTCTATATTCTTAAATAGAAAGTGTTTTGGCAAACTTTTTCAAAGATTTAAAAAAGAAAAGCTGTCATTTGGTTGATTTAAGAAATGTCTTTCGTGGCTTGTATTCCATCTCTTTGTTGAAATTGTCCTTTTGCAGCTTTTATAAAACCTTGATATAAACTGAGGTGTCTCCAGTTTGCCGGCTCCCCCCCTCAAGCAGCACGGGCTATTGTGCCCGGGAAATGTGGGAGCCTGCTGGATAGGTTGCTGTTTTCCTGAAGAGCCTTTGGAATCACAGGGTTTGGTGGAGTGATAGAGATCAGCTCCATAGTCAGGTGCAAGTGATTATTTCTCTTACTCTCTCTGTGATGTTCTGTATTCATTGGGCTGACATATTTTTGTTTGTTTGGAATTAGAATGTTAAACATGGCAGTGATACTATGTTAACTTCTATGAAATATTCCTAGTATTTCTTTTTTGTTTTTTGTTTTTTTTTAAGACAAACATTACCTTTTTTTTTTCTGGAAAGTTGTGAGGATTTGAAAATTTAAGTTCACATTATTTCCCTATTATTTAAGACACGTTGGTGCTTTATCAACCCTATTTTTCAAAAGATTTACTCTCAGCATAGCTTCTGTGTATTTATGTGTAGAATTAGAGAGGGGGTGTAAATGTGCAAATTCACGGAGAGAACTTTTTTCTATAAATTAGCCTGATTTGCAGGTGAAAGTGCTATTTTAGGTTGAGTTATCCTAACAGTAAAATGAAAAGAACAATGATTGGTCTCCCCATAATATACTTCATGTTGGTTCATCTTTGTGGGACCAGCTGCCTCATCTTTTGAATAAAAGGGTTGAACTAGGGTTATTGCCAGAGCTCTTTCTTACTGACATTTTGTGGTTCTCTTAACTATCTCAGTTCACCAGTTTAATTTGTTTATAGAGGTTTGCCTTTCAACATCTTCAAGCTCTAGAATTGAAAAGAACCTTGGGAGGTCATGTAGTCAAGCTGCTTCATAGAAAAGTGGAAATTTGCTTTCCCTCCACCTACGGTGCTTTTGCTTGCACCTTCTCAAGCTGGCACCCTCCGAATCAGAGCTGATTGTAACATCTGTTACCCCTTTGGTTGCCAGGATTGATTCCACTGATCTGACAGATGGGCAGAGGATCCCTTCCTCCCTTCTGTCCCACGTACCTTCTTAGCTATAAAGGGCAACCTGCCTACCTAGAGAAGGACCTTTCTTTGGTCAAGGATATCACACCTTCCTGTTTGTCTTTGTATTGGCTCTCTGTAATGTTTCTTGAATGATGACAGAAATGGCTAATGCTTATATGTATCGTAGAATTTCATGGGGTTTTATTTTCAGTCTGTGATGAGAGCTTAAATTACATCCCTCGGTTTTTTTGAGCAATAATAGTGAATAGAGGTACTGGAATATATTTACAGTTATCTATTACTGTATATAGTTAGAACATAATGTTTAGATGTATTTATTAAATAAATGATGCCTACTGTCTTTTGTTTTGTAAATCCAGTCAACATTCAGTAGAGCTTGAAATATTATTTACGTATTATCTTTGCCCTTCATGTAACTGAAAAGGAGAAAACTTCCTCTTTAGGTACCTAGCAAAGTATTTTTAGATTCTGTCAGAACATGAGATTAGGTTTTCTTTTACTGGAATCCTTCACCTCCTCTGATTTTCTAGGTGAAAAGCTAATTGTGTCATTTCTAATTCCAATATCCAACTAAGCAATGTAAATTTGGCTTAACTCTTAACTAGTTGAGACCTGTACTATTTGGGGGTTGTTTTTACTTGGATAATTTGTGCAAAGGCTAATGCATTTCTCACTTGGAAAATGTATGTGTTCCTACTTCCTAAGTAATGAGAAAGCAAAGGATATTTTTACTGTCAGCTTTCTTCAATTTAGACCTCTCTGAAGGCCTTACTAAATTTTATTTCCATGAGAGTTTTGCTAATGGGTAGTGCAACATTATCCAGGTGCTTGTAGATAAGACTACAAATTAAAAATGAAAAGGAATGGGTGAACAAATGTATCTTTCTTGTTTTTTAAGAAGTTGGCAGAATTTTAATCTCGCACTCTGATTTTCACTTTGCAGAGTGTTCAGAGAGGATGCAGAGAATTCTAAATTAGGTTTTAATGCAGGAGACCAGCTTAAGCAATATAAATAATGAATTTCCTAAATGGGTTCTTGGTTGTAATCTTATATGTAGAAGGCAAAAGAGAGTAAATCTTCTAGTCTGTGTATGTTTACCTAATATTATTAGTGACTTTAATGTGTTTTTTTTTTTAATTTTTATTTATTTATGATAGTCACAGAGAGAGAGAGAGAGGCAGAGACACAGGCAGAGGGCTCCATGCACCGGGAGCCTGACGTGGGATTCGATCCCGGATCTCCAGGATCGCGCCCTGGGCCAAAGGCAGGCGCTAAACCGCTGCGCCACCCAGGGATCCCTACTTTAATGTGTTTTACTGGAAAATGGAAGATTGAAGATATATTTAAAAATAAGGCTCCCCAGTTTTATTACCTGTATACTAACTCACTAAATTATTTTGACCCATGTAATAAGTGCCCACCATACGTTTTCACATACTATGCACCTGTCAGTGCTCTTAGCCTAATTTGTGGGCCTGGTGGTACTTGTCATTTATGGAACACCACCTACCCTAAATACTGGAGTTCCATAGGGTGAGCCCCAGACCTTCCTGTCTTCTTATACTGCATTCTTTTCCTGGGCAGTCATATCTACTCTTACAGTTTCATTCTTATTTGTTTTGTTTTGTTTTTTTTTTAAGATTTATTTATTTGAGAGAGAGAGAGAGAGAGCATGCACAAGTAGGGGGAAGAGCAAAGGGAAAGAATCCTCAAGCCAACTCCCTGCTAAGCATGGAGCCCATTGTGGGACTCAGTTGCACAACCCTGAGATCATGGTCTGAGCCAAAATCAAGAGCCAGAGGCTTAACCAACTGTGCTTAACCCAGGTGCCCCACACTTTTGCAGTTGTAAATATCCATATATCATAACAAAATATCAACGTAAGTATCGTTTTTGGCTTTCTGGATTTATTTCATTCATTTGCAGGGAAGTCTCACAGACATAATCAAGCTAATTGTGTCTGAAACTACCCCTTTGATTCTTTCCTTCTTCAGGTATTCTCTAGTTTCCTAATCTTCCCTGCCTCCATCTTTTGCCAGAAAGCTGAGGGTCCTTCTGACTTCTACTCCTTTATACAAATACCCTCACTCAAATCTGTCACCAAGTACTATCTCTTCACCTCTATACCATATCTCATTTTTCTACTTTATCACTGTTGCCATCACATTAAATCAAAACACTATGTGGCCTGAACCAATACAGTAGCCTCCTAGCTGGTTTCTCCACACCCAGTTTGGCCAACTACATTTACAAATAAAAGCAGGGCAGTTGTTAATATGTAAATAAAATTATGTCATTCTTTTTTTTTTTTTTTTTAAGATTTTATTTATTTATTCATGAGAGACACAGATAGAGGCAGAGACACAGGCAGAGGAAGAAGCAGGCTCCACACAGGGAGCCCGACGCAAGACCCGATCCCGGGTCCCCAGGATCACGCCCTGGGCTGAAGGCAGGCGCTAAACCGCTGGGCTACCGGGGCTGCCCAAATTATGTCATTCTTATAGTTAAAACTCTCCAGTGGTTTTCCATTGTTCTTAGAAGAAAGATCTTCTGTCCATCCCAGAAGATGGAGTCTATCTGAGTTTGCCAGGAGTCCATCTGAGTTTGCCAGGGCTGCCATAACAAAGTAGGTCAGACTAGGTTGCTTAAATAACAGAAATTTATTTACTTACATTCTAGAGGCTAGAAGTTTGAGATCGAGGTGTCAACAGGATTGGTTTCTTCTAAGGCCTCTGTCTTTGGCTTATAGATGGCCATATTCCCTCAGTGTCTTCACATGGTCTTTCTCTGTGTGTTCTGGGTCCTAACTCCTATTCTTATAAGGACACCAGTTATGTTGAACTCAGGCCCATCTACATGACCTCATTTTACTTTAATTGTCTAAGACCCTAACACTATATACAGTTATGTTTTGAGATCCTGGGGGTTAGAATTTCAATGTGAATATGGGGGAGACACAACTCAGCCCACAACAGTACCTAAACTGATGGTTGAGGGAGTTGTGAACATGTATAATTTTATACATGCATTTGCATTACTCTAAGTAATGTCTCAATGTTCCTTATGGTCTTGCTTCCACTACCATCTTTTCATCAAAATCTTAACTGCTTATTAGGTCAACATATTGCTTTGAGTAGCTGTTGAAAAGATACTAGAAACATTGGTGTACAAGTATTCACTCCCTGTTTTCATTTCTTTTGGGTATATATTCAGGAGTGGAATTGCTGGTAATTCTTTGTTTAACTTTTTCAGGAATTTCAGGTTGTTTTCCACAGCTACTGCACCATTTTACATTCCCACTAGCAATGTGTATGGATTCCAGTTCCTCTACATCCTCATCAACAGCTGGGTTTTCTCCATTTCCACTGGCAAAATTATATTTTTCTTACTAAAGATGAAGAAGTATCTCATTGCAGTTTTGACTTGCATTTCCCTAATGACTTAGGATGTTGAATATCTTTTCATGGGCTTACTTAACCATTTGTGTATCTTTTTTGTTTTGTCCTTTGCCTTTTTTTAAACTGAGCTTGTCCTTTTGTTGTTGATTTATAGGAGTTCTTTATATATTCTGGTATTATACTCTTACTAGATAATGATTTGCAAGTATTTTCTTCCATCCTATAGGTTGTCTTTTTTTGTCCCTTGCTTCTTTTATATCTTAGCTCAGATGTCATCATTTCGGTGAGATCTTCTCTACCTACCTACCACTGAATCTCCACCTACCCACCTCCCCTTTCCCTGCTTTATTTTTCTTCCTAACACTGAACATCAATAGACATTCTTACATGTATGTATGTGAATTGTTATTGCTGTTGGTCTTACTGTTACAAATCTTGTTTGTTGTCTTCCTTTGTTAATGAGGGGTACTTTTGTCTCTGTCACTCATTACGTATATGTATTTCTAGAATAGGCCCTGTAGGGATTTAATCCATATTTATTGAATAAAAATGAACAAATGAATTTAATACCTAGTGGTTCCATCCTTTTTTTAATTGGTAAAATATGGCACACATACATAGAAGAAGCACAGTGACTTGTAAAAGAGCACCTTTAGCCCATCACCAAGAAATATATACAGTATTGTCATTACATCAGAAGCCTCCCTTATGCCTCCTCCTCCTAAGTACTACCTCCTCTGTCCTCTATCCAGTCATCCAGAGGTGATCACTATTTGAATACATCTGGTAATATCTTTGTTTCTTACTTTATAGTTGTACCACTTAAGAATTTGTCTCTAAAACCTTTTTTACTGTTGTTTTTTAAGTCCCCATATAAATGAAAAAAATCAATACGTGTCTTCTGTTCCTTTCTCTGACATTTATATGTTTGAGGGTCATGCATGATGTCGTATTTAGCTGTAGTTATTTTCACTTCTATATAATGTTCCATCGTATTGCTGTACTACACTTTATTTACATATTCTGTTGAAAGAAATTCTAGTTACTTCCATTTTTTGGTTCTTTTGAATATTAGTGCTATCAGTATTCTTGTACTGTCTCATGGTGTCTGTATGTGTACATTTCAGTTGAACATAACATGAATACTTAGGAGTGAATTTTGGGGTCATAGGGTATGCATATATTCAGCTTGAGTAAATAATACCAGCCAAGTTTTCAGAGTAGTTAACAAGTTTTCATGCCTTCCAGCCATATGGTTGCTAATACATTTTTACATGGTTTTGGCTGTTTGGATGCCTTTTGTGAAGTGACTCCTCAAGCCTCTTGTCTTTTTTTTTTTTTTTTTTTTTTTTTTGCCTTTTTAAAATCAGAGCAAGGCTGTCAAACCAGGGCACTCTTGGGCAGCCCAGAAGTACTGCTGTCTGCTGGGGAAACTGCCAGGAAACCTACCAAGAAGAGAACTATCCAGAATTTTTAGTTTCTCTCCCACTTGTATTCCACCAGAGCCAGGCTTCCAGATCATCAGCACATAGCTGGAGTCCCTTTTAACAATCTCATCTGGCATCATGAGAGTCTTCTGACTGTTTCCTCCTTCACTCCAGCCAAATACCACCAGCCAGGTGGCTTTTTTTCTTAATGAAGTATAACTGACACAACATTGTACTAGGTTTAGGTGTACAACACAATGATTGGATATATGTTCTGGTCCATTTTTAAATGGAGTTTTGCCTCTTTTAATTTGTAGTAATTTTTGTGTATTCTGGGTATGAGTCTCTGTGGCTTTCCTTTTATTCAAAAAAAAATTATTTATTTATTTATGTATTTATTATTCATTCATTCATTCATTCATGAATGAGAAACACAGAGAGAATGAGAGGCAGAGACAGAGGCAGAGGGAGAAGCAGGCTCCGTGCAGGGAGCCTGATATGGGACTTCATCCCGGGACTGCGGGATCATACCCTGAGCCAAAGGCAGACGCCCAACTGCTGAGCCACCCAGGTGTCCCTGTGGCTTTCCTTTTAGTTTTTGATGATATGACTTGATGAATGGAAATTTTGGGTTTTAATATATTCTCACTTATCCATCATTTCCTTTATATTTAGTATGTGAGATAAACAGTACACATCACCCATCCTCTTTATCCCCCACCCAACAATAACAACAAAGCAGAATCACAAAAAAAAAAAAAAAAAAAAAAAAAGATCTTATTTACTGACCTCACCTTTAATGTAAAAAAAAAAAATCTTTGTTTATGTGAAATGGTATGTATAATAGTATCTTGACCTAGTTGGGTATTGCTAAATTACTTCCTTTTTTTTTCTAGTAACATCTTACCTATTGAAACTGTTATCTGTATTTTGTCTCACATGAAAAGAACAGTTCTGGATAGCCCTTAATTTCCAACTCAGACTCTTCTAGTTCATTGTCCATTGTTGCATGGTTGTTTTTCTTAGGTGGCTTTCTTACCATGATGTGCCTCTGTGTGCTCATCTGTTAAAGAGGAATATATTATGACATGCCTTGCCTCTTCAGACTGTTTTAAAATTAACATGAAGTAATGTAGGTGAAAATACTTTGAAATGTTAGCAGTGTCAGGACTTTTAGATTACATATAATCATCATACGAGCCTATTTCTTTTTTTATTTAATTGAATAATTATTTATTTATTTTTAATTTAAATTTTGGTTAATATACAGTGCAGTATTGCTTTCTGGAGTAGAAGTCAGTGATTCATTACTTACATACAACACCAGATGCTCATCATAACAAGTACCTAATCCCCATCAGTCATCTAGCCCATCCCCCACCCACCTCCCACCCTCAACCCTCTGTTTGTTCTCTGTCGTCAGGAGTGTCTTAGGGCTTGTTTTCCGTATCTCCTTTTCTTTGCCCCCATCCCATATGTTCATCTGTTTTGTTTCTTAAATTCTGCATATAAATGAAATCATATAGTATTTATCTTTCTCTGACTGACTTATTTTGCTTAGCATGATGTCTTCTAGCTCCATCCATGTGGTTGCAAATGGTAAGATTTCTTTCCTTTTTTTTTTTTTTTTTTTTTTTTTTTTTTGGTGGCTGGGTAATATTCTATGGTGTGTGTGTGTGTGTGTGTGTGTACACTTCATCTTCTTTATCCATTCATCAATCGATGGACATTTGGGCTCTCTCCATATTTTGTGAGCCTATTTTTGTGTGTGTCTGAAAAACAACTGTAATATTTTTTATTTAAAAGCACACTTGTGGAATTTCATGTTGTCTGCATTAACACGGAAAAAGTAATTATATAAACGCATGTAACCTGACAATTTTTATGGGACCCGTGTGGTCCATCTCTAAAAAGAGTTTTTCTAAGAGTTATCCATTACAGCTAAAGCCCAGGGTGAATTTTCTTTTTCTTTTCTTTTTCCTAAAGTGGAGTTGATATGCAATATTATATTACAGTTAACCTTTGAATAATATGAATTTGAACTGGGCAGAACCACTTATACATGGATTTTTTTTTCATTAATACAGTACAGCACTGTAAATATATTTTCTCTTATGACTTTCTTAATAACATTTTCTTTTTTGTAGCTTTATGATGTATATACAGTATAGAAAATAAAAACAGTAAATAATCTATGTAACTTACAAAATTTGTATTAATCTATTGTTTATGTTATCATTATTAGTAAGGCTTCCAGTCAACAGTGGGCTATATTAGTAGTTAAGTTTGGGCAGAGTAAATGTTACATATGGATTTTCAACTTAAATGGAGGGGGTCAGCATCCCTAAGCCTCATGTTCAAGGGTCAACTTTAGCTTCAAATGTACAAATATTTCAACATTTATGTATATTACAGAGTGATCACCATGATAAATCTAGCTACCGTCTGTCACCATACATAATTGTTACATATTATTAACTATATTGCCTATTCTGTATATAGTATCCCTATGTCTATTTATTTTATAAATGGAAGTTTATACCTTTTAATCCCTTTTCTCTGTTGCACTTATCTCCTCACCCCTCTCCCCTCTGGCAGCCAGATTGTTTCCTGTATCTATGAATCTGTTTCTGTTTTGTTTTGTTTTCTATATTCCACATGTGAGTGAAAATATACAGTATTTGTCTTTCTCTGTTTGACTTATTTCACTTAGCATAATACCCTCTAGGTACATCCATGCTGTCACAGATGGGAAGCTTTCATTCCTTTCATGATCAATATTCTATTTTATTTATATATACTATGTCTTCTCTATCCATTCATCTATTAATAGACATTTAGATTGCTTCTATATCTTGGCTGTTATAAATAATGCTGCAGTGAACATAGGTGTTCATATATCTCTTCAGGTTGGTGATTTGCTGGTGGGTTTTTTGTTTTGTTTTGTTTTTCATAAACACCCAGAGGGTGGAATTGCTGGACCACATGGTAGGTCTATTTTTAAGTTTTTGAAGAGCCTTCATACTGTTTTGCATAGTGGCTACACCAATTTACATTTCCACCAACAGTGCAGGAGAGTTCCTTTTTCTCCCCATCTTTGCCAACACTTGTTATTTCTTGTCTTTTTGTTAACAGCCATTCTGACAAGTCGTGAGATGATATCTCATTGTGGTTTTGTTTTGTGTTTCCCTGATGATTAGTGATGTTGAGCATCTTTTCATGTGTCTTTTGGCCATCTGTAAGTCTTCTTTGGAGAAATACCTATTCAGTTCCTCTTCTCATTTTTAATCATATTGTTTGGGGTTTTTTTCCTATTGTGTGAGCTTTTTATGTATTTTGATAATTAACCCATTACCAGTTATGTCATTTACAAATTTCGTCTTTCATTCAGTAGCTTTTTTATTTTGTTGGTTTGCTTCACCATACAAAAGCTTTTTAGTTTGCTGTAGTTCTTAGTTGTTTACCTTTGCTTTTATTGTCCTTTCCTGGGGAGACAGATCCAAAACAATCTTTTTCAGACTGGTATCCAAGAGCTTATTGCCTGTGTTTGCTTCTGGTAGTTTTATGGTGTCTGGTCTTAAACTTAAGTCTTAAATCTATTTTGAGTTTATTTTTGTATTTAGTGAAACAAGGTGGTACAGTTTGATTCTTTAACTTGTAGCTGTCCAGCTACATTTATTAAAGAGACTGTCTTTTTCCCACTGTATGTACTTGACTCCTTTTTTGAATATTAATTGACTATATAAGCATAGGTTTATTTCTGGCCTCTCTGTTCTGTTCTGTTGAACTATGTGGTTTGTTTGCATGTGTGTGTCTGTACCATACTGTTTTGATTACTACAGCTTTGTAGTATATCTTGATTATCTGGAATTGTGATACTTCCAGTTTTGTTCTTTTTCAAGATCACTTTAAGTCATTTGGGGTCTTTTTGACCATACAATACAAACTTTAAGATTGTTTGTTCTATTTCTGTGAAAGATGCAATTGGTTTTTGATACTGATTGCATTGAATCTGTTCTTCCAGTCCATGAACACAGACTATCTTTACATTTATTTATGTATTCTCCAATTTCTTTTATCAGTGTCTTATAGTTTTTAAAGTACAGGTCTTTTACCTCCTTCGTTATATTTATTCCTAGGTATTCTATTATTTTTTATGCTATTGCAAGTAATATTGTTTTTTAAATTTCTCTTTCTGATTTTGTTATAATTGTATAGAAATGCCACAGATTTATGTATATTAATTTTGTATCCTTCGACTTTACTGAATTTATTAGTTATAATAGTTTTTTGGTAGAGTCTTTAAGGTTCTCTATATTTTGTATCATGTCATCTGCACATAGTGACAGTTTTATATCTTCTTTTCCAATTTGGATGCTTTTTATTTATTTTTCTTATCCAATTACTGTGACTAGGACTTCCAATACTATGTTGAATAAAAAATGGTGAGAGTGGCATGCTTGTCTTCTGACCTTAGAGGAAAAGCTGTCAGCTTTCCACCACTGAGTATAATGTTAGCTGTGGGTCTGTCAGAGGTATATTCCCTTCTGTATCTACTCTGTCAGTAGTTTTTATCATAACTGTGTGTTGAATCTTATCAAATGCATCTTCTGCATCTATTGAGATGATCATATGATTTTTATCTTTTTTGTCAGTGTGGTGTATCACATTGACTAATTTGTGGATGTTGAACTATCTTTGCATTCTGGAATAAGTTCTTCCTCATCATGGTATATGACCTTTTAATGTATGATTCAGTTTGATAATATTTTGTTGAGTATTTTTGCATCAGTGTTCTTCAAAGATATTGGCCTGTAATTTTCCTTTTTTATGGTGGCTTTGTCTGGTTTTGGTATCTTGGTGATGCTGGCCTCATAGGACTCTGGAAGCATTCCTTCTTCAATCTTTTGGAATAGTTTGAGAAGGATAGGTATTAACTCTAGTTTAAATGTTTGTTAGAATTCACCTAGGAGGCTGTCTGGCCTAGGACTTTTGTTTGTTGGGAGGTTTTTTGTTTTTTTTTTTAATTACTGATTGAATTTCAATACTGATCAGTCTGTTCAGATTTTCTATTTCTTCTGGACTCAGTCTTAGAAGGTTGTATGTTTCTAGGAATTGATTCATTTCTTCTAGATTATCCCATTTGTTGGCATGTAATTATTTGTAGTACTATCTTATGATCCTTTGTATTTCTCCAGTATTGGTTGTAATTTCCTCTCATTTCTGATTTTAATTATTTGGGCCTTTTCTTTTTTTCTGGAGAAGTCTGGCTAAAGGTTTATTTTTTTTATTTATTTTTTTTTTAAAGATTTTTTTTTAAATTTTTTTTATTTATTTATGATAGTCACAGAGAGAGAGAGAGAGAGGCAGAGACACAGGCAGAGGGAGAAGCAGGCTCCATGCACCAGGGAGCCCGACGTGGGATTCGATCCCGGGTCTCCAGGATCGCGCCCTGGGCCAAAGGCAGGCGCCAAACCGCTGCGCCACCCAGGGATCCCCTGGCTAAAGGTTTAGCAATGCTGTTTATCTTTTCAAAGAACTAGCTCTGAGTTTCATTGATTTTTTTGTCTCTATTTCACTTATTTCCACTCCTATCTTCATTATTTCTTTCCCTTTACTAACTTTGAGTTTAGCTTGTTCTTTTTCTCATTCCTTTAGGTATAAGATTAAGTTGTTTGAAGTTTATTTTTTTTCTTGTTTTTTGAAGTGAGTCTGTATTGCCATAAACTTCCCTCTTAGAAGTACTTCTGCTATGTCCCATGGATTTTGAATGGTTGTGCTCCCATTTTTATTTGTCTCAAGGTACTTTTTTTATTTATTCATTCTCTGTTGACTGGTTGCTTTTTTATTAGCATGTTGTTTAACTTCCATGTGTTTGTGGTTTTTCCAGCTTTCTTGTTGTGATTGATTTTATTTTCATACCATTATAGCAAAAATACTTGATATGATTTCAGTCTTCTTAAATTTATTAGGACTTGTTTTGTGACTTAACATGTAACCGTTCCTGCAGCATATTCCGTGTGCACTTGAGAAGAATATGCATCTTGCTTTTGGATGGAATGTTCTATATATGTCTCTTAAGTCCATCTGGTCTAATGTGTCATTTAAGTCCAGTGTTTCCTTATTGATTTTCTGTCTGGATGATCTATCCATTGAAGTAAATGGGGTGCTGAAGTCCCCTACTGTTATTGTATTACTGTCATTTTCTTCATGTCTGAATTTACTTTTTTTTTTCTTCTTCACCAAATCTACTACATGTTACCCGTAAGTTGTCCTGGATAATAACAAGTATCCATTGATATTCCTCTTAAACACACAAGCAATGAAAAGCCCTTCCAGAAATAATTTGTAGTACTTAACAAGTCATTATATTCCTCTGCCAGACAATATAAACTCCCTGTTAGAATCACCATTTTTTAAACAAATTATTTTAACTTAAAATACATTTTGCCTTGTATGAAAATATCCTCTGTATCTAATTACTGGAAAAATGGGAATGTAATGTTCTCATAAAGTTTTTTCTTAAACATTTGACTACATAAAAAGTAGTGAAGTACAGTACTATTTGAAGATATATGAAAAATACATACATGTATTTGTTTCACCAAGTGATTAGAGGTATATAGTTCAAGTTTTGGTATATAATGGACAAGGCGACAGCATTTTGATTACTTGCAACTATAGTTTTATGTCACTAAGATATTTCTCTTCTTATTTAGAATGACATAATAGGCTACAGTTTATTATCCAGACTATCTTTCTGACCCTTTGGGGGGAAAAATAGAACTAAGTCGTCAAATCTCATTATCTATTGACAGTGATAGACATGAAGCACATGGATAATTAAACCCATTGTCAAATAGCCTATAAAACTACCATAGCCAGGATTTTCTACATCTCTCACCTGAAAGTTTGTTGTTAGAGTTGCTATTGATAGCTGAGATGGCACGTTTGAATTTCATTTTTATTTTTTTTTCTTGCCTTAACAAAGATACTAATGAACCATAAGTTGAGTCAAAGGCCCAGAGTGTTAATAGAGCTAGACAGTCCAAGCCCAAGCACTGAAATACTAATAATTGGACTCTCATTAAACTAAATACACTTCTTATATCTTTGTTGGGTCTAGGCTGCACTGATTTCTGTCCAGACATGAAACTAAAGAGAAGTTGTTTGAAAACATGCTTCCTTAGTGAACAGAATCTTCCACACATTTTCTGAAGGGTAAACAATGAAGCTAGAGAGTTAATTGTGGTTTGATAAAGCCTATTTGTGACTTTCTGGTTACATTCTCAAAGAAAGCTCAGAGTGTGTTTTTCTCCTAAAAATATCATCGTCCAAAGAAAGATTCTGATCACACTCATTCCTAATATTTGCAGGACCTGAAGCAGTAGTGAAAATGGAGGCCTTGGGCCATATATCTAAATTTAAAGTCATAAATAAAGTTATCAAACTACTAAGTAAATACAATCTGTACTCCTTCCTTGATAATGTACCTTCAGTAGTGTCCTGAAGGGTGAGATTTGAATTTAGAATTCTTGGGCTCTCTGAGGTTCCGTGTCAGAGCTTGACAATGTGGGGAGTTGGCTCTCAGCCAGCCCTCCTTTCCTTTTTGTCCCACATATCTAAGTTCCATCATTTACACCCTAACACAACTGCCCTTGGCCACCCCTTGGGTAAACGTAGATTCTCAAACTCTAAAGAGAATCTCTGTACACATAGATATGGAACACTTAAAACCACTCCTGTATTCTCCCCGTATTCTCCCATATTCTCATGGTCTTCTCTAAGTCGCTGTGGGTTGAATGGGAAATGATAATAGCTGTCAGTGATTATACCTGATATTGGCATAAGTTCTTTGCATATTTTATCTCAGGTATCAGCAGTTTCCCTTCCTGTTGCTGAGTATTTCAGTCAAGCAAAACACTAAATATATATACATATCTCTCCCTATATATACATATATATACACACTGACATGCACATGTGCACACATGTTATTTTAGCTGTTGTTATTTTAAGAAGTACATTTTCAAAGTTACCTTCCTTCCCTTTCCTTAATGTAACCTTTTAGAAAACGCTACCTCAAAACAAAGCAAAATTCAGGAAACAAGGACCCAGCCTGGCTATGACCTCTGAGTGTCCATACAGTAAATCAGTTGTTCACAAACTGATTCAGTCTTTAGTCCTTCCTAACATTTGGATGGGGGGAAAGTAATGAACTTGTCTTGCTTTTCTATAGGATAAACTGAGGCCTATCCTCTTCCTGTAACTGCTGGAAGGAAATATAGCACTACTAGATAATACTGATTTCAACCTTTGGAGATTTAATAATGTGTCAATTAGCCTACTACTTTTATCCCTCCTAAAGAATGAAACTTTAAAGCAGATATGCTCCTTTATTCATTTTAAAGCTAACAACTTAGCTAGGTGTTGCAAGAGAAAAGAAGTGTGGAATTTGATCCTCTGTGCCTTGGCTTCTTGAAAAGGGAGGCAGCATATCTGAACATAGGCTCATTGACTTTCCTGGAGTTAGTGGAAATACTTTGTTTTGAAAACATTGGTTTTTAAAGTAGAAATGGAAATCATCAAAACAGATAAAATGAAGAAAAAAAATAGCCATAGAAACAAGCGATGAAGCACGTGAATTCACATCTGTCTTCAACCTTGGTCTGCTTCTTCGTTCATGGTGCCCATTTTTGTCCTGTGAGCATGACAGCATGGTCAGAGCAGGAAACACATTCTTGGCATTCTCTCCTCATTAACTTTCATTTGCCAAAGGTACCTTGAATCAGACACATTTGACCCATCTTCAGAAACTATTCTAAATGTTTCCTCAGTTTACAAAATCACCTAAAAGCAGGTTGGGGTGGGCCAGATCCCCGTTGCACTCTGCTACACCATTGTGCACATATGCACAGTATTCCTCTGCACCCATGACTCCCACAAAGGTTGCCCTTGTCACATCTGAGGCGAAAGGAAGGAGTGTGTTGAAGTCTCTGCTTTGAAGCTGTCTCGTTAATTGTTAACTTTTGCTGAGTCTGTACATTAGAAAAGGTAACAATCTCAGCATGTTAAGATCATAACTGCTAGATTAATGCTTGGAGGCAGCAGCTGTGCTGACGGGAGGCATTAATGGCTGGATGAGTTCAATCAGATACGCCGCCTCCAGTGTCTTTGCGTAATGGTATTTGCTAGATTTCAAATGGACTGCTGAGAAAGATGAAATACAATCTCATATATTATCTCTGTCTTGAAAAAAAAAAAAAGTAGATCATGAAATTGTTCTTTTGCTGGCATATATTTTATTAACCTTTGTGGAGTCAACTTAAAGAACAGATGTCCCTACAGAGTTGAAATCTTTTGCTAAAGTAGAGGGTCATTAAGTGGGTCTGTGAGTTCTAGGAACAGTGGGGTTGAGTGGAGCAGATATTTTTTTAAACCACTTGGAGAATAAGGCATATTCTGGAGCTAACCAGAGAGGAAAAAGCTACAATGTAAATTATGTATAACTAAATTCATTCTTTTTCTTCTTCCTTCCAGAGCATGGAGAAAGTTCTTGTGGAATTCAGTCACAAAGAGTTGTTTGATTTCTACAACAAGGTCTGTATTTTTAAAATAATATCTGCTATGTGGGGTTTGCATAATGTTGCATTCTTTTTATGAGTTCTTATTTTTAAATGACCTATTATGGAGCTAAGTTCTTTAAACATCCCTTGTAAACACCGTATGTTTCACGGCAGGAAGCATTGCTGAGATGAAGAGAATCTGACAAACTAAATCAGGAAGAAAGTAGAAATGTTTTTAATTAAGGCAAGAGGATTATTATCTTACCTTAAAGTAAAGCATTAAGTAATGAAGTGTGTGGTACCTAGCCACACTGGCATGTTAGGTATATTTAATACTAAATATTTTAATTTGGGGCCTAAGGGAGAAGGGAGATGTCAGGCCTGTAAAGATTTGTCTTTGAGGGTATGTCTTATTTCTTTTACTGACTTTGAAATCCAGGAAGATGCACTACCCACCCTTTCAAAAGTCTTGCATAGTGATCATTCAAATTAAAACAGCTGAGTATATTTAAAACAGTAGAACTCAGACATCGTCCTTAACAAATTTGAAAACTTAGATCACTGCTATGAATTCTAATATCTTCATACAAAAAGAAAACTTTTCTACATGGTAGATCTATTGCTGTATGAATGGATTTTAATATGCATGGTTGCCACTGCCATCCTTTCCCTCCTATCTGCAAGTTTCTGAACAACCCTTCATATGCATTTCTCTCTTTTCAGCCATTTCTTCTCTTGTTTTGTCTTTATAAATAGCTGGAGACCATACAAGCACAGCTGGATTCCCTTACATGATGTTCTCTAAGACCGGTTCCTCCATCACACTCCTGCCACCTCATCATTCTGCTCTGAAGATAGACTGCCAGGTTGTGTTTTCTGAAGGATTCAGTAGCTTTCTTCTTATAAACTGCACAGCTTATCACTTCATAGAGAAATAACAGCCAAGGGAGATGATTGTTTTTAGAGCTCCTAACACACATTCTCTCGCTCTGTAAGCCAAGGGCAAACAATTGTTAAGAATACTTTCACTTTAAAGGGAACAGTAAATACCATACTGTTATTACTGTCTTGTTTTCGCTTTATTGCCTGACCTGTTTATTTTTACATATTTGAGGATACTTTATGTATCAAGGAGGATCCATGGATACAAAGTACGATGTGTAGCTTAGAATACAGAACTCCAGTAATTACATTAATAAAAGCAAAGAAAGCAACCAAATGCAATAAAAAACTTTATTTTTCCTTGAATATAATGATGTTTTGCTTGGGAAATATAGGAAAGAAATTTAAAATAGAGCAAGTAGTAGTATATCAGTTAATTCCACTGTGAGCTTCTGAATACACTTTAATTTTTTTCATTGAGTGTAATGATCTAATGATAGTCTAGGTTTTCATGTGCTTTTCTTTGTACTACAAATTAATAATGATTCACTTCATAGTATGGAAGACAGGTTCAGACCATCAATAAAAATAATTGTCATGAGTGCTAAATAAGTATCCTTAAAATTTCAAAACCGATACCTTTTACATTTTCTTCCTATAAATATGTTAATTTATTTTAGTCCATTAAATGTTTATGTTTTAGAATTAGGTGAACTGAGGTACACACAGAATTTTATGCGGTGATTATATAAATGTGAGTATGGTCGCCTATAAAAAAAAAATACTACCAGTTGAAATTTTATGACTGAAATACTTGTTCTATATTCTTTCTACAAAGAAAGACAGGAGGAGGGAGTGGGAAGATAGAAGGGGGAAAATTGAGGAAGACAGAGATTTTTTTTTTTTTTTTTTGAGGAAGACAGAGATTGATTGGAGTCAAACACAACTTTCTTCATATGAAGAAATTTGATTTCAGAAATGTCCTATGGTTAAACAAACAGCCACTGAAATTAAATCACATTCCTTCTATGAGGTATCTGCATCATATAAGTGCTGAAGGTCTCTCAAATAAATGTTCAATATTTGGAAGTTATGCCCTTATGTATGCCGTATGTTGTTGCTTAGAATGATTGGCAGTTTGGATGATTTCAGAAAGTAATATTACCATTGCTGTCCATAGTTGATTAATTTGAAAAAGTTTTTAACTTAAACTTCCATTAATAAGATATCTGGAAGACGTGTTCATAGTATAACAGCATTTATTTCCATATGTAGCTTATGGGAACTGTCTAATGTTGCTACACTCTGTTCTGCCTGTTCCAGAGGGAGCTCCCTGACTACTTAAACATTTTGGGAGCTATTCTTTCAGACTTCTTATATACAAAAACACATACATCATCTCAAGTGGAATTTGTTAGGGCCTCCTGACAGTGACCATATGGATAGGTAGAAATTTTCATTGGTTTAATGGCCAATTTAACTCCCATTGTAGCTATCTAAATTAAACATGACAGTCCAAAATGAAATTCTCGATTAGTAGCTCATTTTATGCTCCCTAAAAGGCCTGGTTTTATACTCTCTAAGAATATTATCTAAAACTATACAAAAATGTGGTAAAGAGCTTCCTCTCAATGAGTCTAGTTCAAGAAAGTCTGACCAAGGGCATTGAAGAAAGGACAAGTAGAAGGTCGAATTCCAACTGAGAACATAGCTATTCCCAAAATATATTTAATTGCAGATAATTTCATTCCATAAGGCACCACTGTTGTTGTGATGCGCCAAAGAAAATGCTCCCAAACAGTACTGAGTACCTGTTACTTTTTCATAGAAATATGGGAGATAGAGACAAGTGCTGGAATCTCCTCTCTTAGCAGGCACTCTTAAATGAGTGCTTGACATGAGGATGGGGCACACTTACTAGAAAAGAACTAATGTACTATTTTTACACCTACTACAAATAATATTTGTGATTCTCCAGTAATAATTTGTGATTCTTTTTAATTAGGAAAAAACAAAAATCATAAAGAACCTAAAATTATAGACTCTTATCATCCAAATGGCCATTAAATGACATTTTGGTAGATTTTACTAACGTGGGTATTTTTTTTTTTTACCCATATGACTTTCTCATTATTTTTTTCTCTTTTTTTCTTCCTTTCCTAACACATTGAAATAATGCCATAAATAGTTCCATACTTTGCTTTGCTTATGTAACATTATACCTGAGCGTTTTTCCTGTCCTTAGAATCTAAAATATAATTTTAATGTATATTAAATAGCCCATCATGTGCATGAGCTCCACTTTATGTAGTTATCCAATCTGTTGTTGGACGTTTAGACTATTTCCAGTTTTTTAACACATAAAAGAACTCACTGGTGACATATCTTTATATCTACAACCCCTGGACCACATCTGTCATTATTTTAGTAGTATAGACAACTAGAGGTGGGATTACATAAAAAGTATGAAGATTTATTTTCAATTTTTATCTTTAATGAGATTTTATTATAAAAATAATAGTTGCCCATAGTTTTAAAAAAATTTCCTCTTTTGCCAGTCTCACTCCCCACTTCCCAGAAGTGCCTCCCTAACTACTTGGAAACTCTTGATCTATATCTTTTCAGATCTCTTACGTAAATACACACATGTGCACGTGCCTTTTTGTGTATTTTTTTACTTATATTTATGTATGTATGTATGTATTTTTAAGTAGGCTCCATACCCAGCATGGAGCCTAACATGGGGCTTGAACTCACAACCCTGATATCAAGACCTGAGATGAGGTCAAGAGTTAGTACACTCAACCGACTGAGCCACCCAGGCACCCTTATTTATATTTATTTTAAAGCCATGTTTGCATATTGATGAATTTTTTTCCCAAAGGCCCATATCCATTTATACCACCACCAACAGTAAGTGAGAATTCAGCTATCTCAAGACAACTTCATCACCGGTTTCTCCTACTGCTCATCATTTCATTCTCCACATTGTCCTTAACCTGGGACCAGGTTTTGGGAAGAGTATGATGTGAGATAGTTGGACGCTGGAACATCACTAATTACTTGGGGTATGTCACACTGATGACACCAGAAAAGTTGAAGAGGAGATCTGTTCTATAATTAGCAAATGTGAGAGGCACTAGCACAGTATTTAAGTGTAAGGACATTGAAGCCAGACATGTATTTTAACGAATATTCAGTGAGTGCCTATGCCTATGATTCTAGGAACTTTGTATACTAGCACCATATTAACAATGATGAACAAAATAAACATGGTTCTTAAAGCACAATATTTTAGAGTCAATTTTTTAAAAGCAAGAAAATGTAATACATTGTGACGAAGTATAGGATGGAAAATAATTGGCTTCTATTAAGAGAAGATCAAAGATAGAACCAAACTTAGATTGGGGCACCAAGGAAAGATCCACTGAGACTTGAGATTTGAAGTGAGTCCTGTGGGATGAGGTAGAACAAAGCAATTGAAGAACAGAGTAACTAATACTTGATCTTAGCTGAAAGGCCAAGAAGCCATGAGAAATAGAGTAAATAATAGAAGAACAGAGTGAAAAGCCTTCTTGACATGTAGAATGGCCCATGCAGCATTCTAGAGATTGGGAAAGGTTTAGCACATTTAAGGAACCAAAGAAGATCCATGTGACCAGATGTCATGGGTAAGGAGACTATAGAATGCATTATGGTTATAAGGTGGTCCTGTCACTTCTACCACCAGAATGTCTTGCAGATTTAGGGCACTGCCTTTTTGGGCAACCGCTGTCTTTGACCTGGACTACCCTGCCTCCACTCTAGCCTCCTTCAATGCACTCTTCACACAGAGCTGATATTTCTAAAACATCAGTCACATTAGTTATACCATCTCTCTGCTTAGAATCCTTCAAAGGCATCCATTACACTTTAAATAAAATTTTAAGTGTCTGGACCCTCATGACAGTCTAAGAGTCATGTCCTAGTTCCACTACTTTATGTGATACTAAATTTGCTCAAGCTCAGTTTCTTCATCATAACCCAAGATAAGATAACTTGTATATTACAGGATGGGATCAGAATCTGAATTTTTTTTTTTTTTTTTCTGGAGCTCTCTTTCTACATATCTCTTCTGATTCTGACCAGTCTTTTGTTCTAACTCTGTTCTATGAATTTTTATCTCTTACCTAAACAGTGTTTTATACACCTTACTCATTATTCCAGGGGTCAGCAAACTATGCCAGGCCACCCCTTGTTTTTATCAAGTTTTATTGTAACATAGCTAGGTAGGCAGGCTCCCAGTCATCCCTGCCTTTTGGTATTCACATCTTGGTACAATCCTCTGTCTTTGAGGGTGAGCACCACTGTTACTTGCTTCTAACCACTCAAATCTGACAAAGGAAATGGGATGTCCCTCCCCTGATTGTTGCATTATGTAAAACTTTGTTGTGCTACCAAACTCGCTGTAGAGATTTCCTCTCTCCTTGGCTTGGAAGAAGCAAGCTGCCATGTTGTGAGAAGGGCTGTGGGCAGAATGATACGATGAGGAACTGTGGGTGACCTCTGTGAGCTGAGAGCAACCAGCAGCCAGGAAGAAGCTGAGTCCCTAGGCCGGCAGCCCCACAGCCATTGGAAATAAATCTACAAACAACCCAAGTAAGTTAGGAAGTGAACCCTTTCCCAGTCAAACCTACAGATGAGGACACAGTCCCAACTGACCATGACTACAGCCTTGTGAGAGTTTATGTGAAGGACTCAAACTCCAGCCCACAGTAACTGTGAGATAATGAATGTGTGTTGATTTAAACTTCTTAATGTATAGTAATGTGTTATACTCTAACGGATGACTAAAACAATAGTCATGTTCTTTTGTTGACATTTAGTCATAGAGTCTATGACTCCTTTGTCCTGAAACAGCAAGGATGAGTAGTTGCCAAAGAGAATATGTGCCCTAGAAAGCCTGAAATATTTACTGTGTGGCTCTTAGAGGAAAGGTTTGCACATGCCTTAGGCCATCCTTCCCTGGGGCATCTGTAGAGGATGGAGCAGTTGGCAGGGATACAGAAATCTGTAAGGTAGATGTGGTGTATCTCTCTTTAGCAGCATTTTAACTTTTACCAACCACATGGCCATCAGTTGAAAATTCTATTTTCCATCCTCTACAGCTACTGCAGCCATGTGACTAGATCTTGCCAGTGAAATGTGAGTGGAAATGACATTCATCTGCAGTTTTCTTTCCCCTTTCTAGGATTGAAGCATAGATTTGACTGAGCAGACAAGGATAATGCCATCAGGGTAGGGAGCAACAAGATGGAAGGAAGCTGGGTCCCCAGATATCCTGTGGAGCAGTGCTACTGTTACATCCTTAACAAGCTGCGATTTCTAGACCATCAAATAAGGAATTCAACACCTTGTTTGAGCAACTCTGTTTGGGATCTTTTTCATTCAGCAGCTTAGCCTAAAGCCTAACTAACTAATATGGGGGTAACATAATTCTTATTCACCAGTTATCTAAACCATTTGTATTTTTAAAGAGACGTGAATATTTTATGGCAGAGAGTTCAAAACACATATACATATTAAGGAGAAAAAGGGAAGCTTTAAAAAATCGTTGTGCTTGCTGCCTGCAACTTTAGGCTAAGCCCTTGAACTATTGGGAATAGATATATTCACCCTCCTCCCCCAACGTGGCTCCTTTGAAGGAAAAGTTTGAGGAGCCAGCGGTGTATATTATAAATTTCCCCCAAAGTCTTTACATAATCCTTTTTTCCACTGTTGAGGAAGAAGGCCAGGACAATTCTGGCTTGTTCAGGCTCATTAGTCAGAAGCTGCTCAGGAATTAGAATTTAAGTTTCAGATGAGTCCATTTTGCTTCCCCTGAAACTTTGATTTTTGTCATCATTATGCAAATACTTCTACTCAATACACCAGCCTCATTTAATGCTAAAATTAGGAACACATTAATTTGAAGGATTTTATAGTAAAGCTTAATGGCATTTATAATTTTAGAGAACTTCAAGGATTTTATCATTGCTTCTTCTCTGCTGCTCCTCCCCACCCTGACACATACTTTTGAAGCTTTTAATAGTCGTTTTGCTTTTCTCTGAGGTGTAAAGGTTGTACTAGCTGATTGAAGGTCCACAATTTACATCCAACTGATGGTGGTTTTCATAGACTGCTTTGCTTGCTTTATTTGAAATGGAAAGTTATTAGTTTTTATTTCAAAAGAAATAGTCTGCAAAAATAAGACAGTTGAAGCAGGCCCAGTCTAAAAATCTGTAAGGAAGAGGATGCTACAGGATTAGTGAAACTGGCAGGAAAAATAATGAATATATAATAAGCTTCCCTTCATAAAAACCAGAGTTCAGTCATCTTCAGCATCTTTTAATGAGAATCTGAGAATCTCATTTTCTAAATGACTCGGGTTTTTAAAATATTTTCTCTTCAAAGGAATCTAGGTAAAGGACAGAAGGCGAAAGCAGTTAATAGTAAATGTACCTGTTGCATTTATTTCTGGAACTGAGTTTTTAAAGAACACAATACATTGCACCTGAATTATTTAAGAAAAAGTCAATAATAAGGTTTTTCTCATCTGTAATAATTGCAGCTTTGCTGTGAGGCACAGAGCTCCGTGATTTCTCAAGGTGTTTCCCCAAGCCTCCTTGCTTCTGATACTACCAGATTTCCTTTATGCTCTGTTTCTAGTTTACATCTCCCATTCTTCATGCAGGTTCATTTCAGATTCTTCTAGGCTACTTAGGAACAAAGCAAAAAGCTGTCCCCAAAAACAGGCTGCTGTATCCCTCCCACCTTCGAATCTTCAGCATCCCTCCCTGTCCAGAAATGTGGTTATGCTCTGGCAGCAGAGCACAGTAATTTTCCAAGTGATCAGAGAAAGTAGTGACTCATACATCCCAGGCCATGTGCTCTACTTTGCCATCCAGCATCTCGCTCTATTACATGCTGATGTAAGTAATCCTGTGACATCAGGGTCCTTAGGAAATATTAGCTGAGTGAATTAACAGAGTACATAACTAGTTTTTTCCCCCATGCCTCTCTTATTTGCACAGTACCATCCAAATTCTTAAAAACAGAGACATCATAAATTTCAAATTTACAAGAGTATTTTTCAAACTGATTTAGCAATGCACAGGTAATCCCACGAGGGAACAGTTACAACTGTTCTGGGGAGGATCTCCTGAAGGTCACTGAGCAGGAGGTGTTCTTGGGGAGAACAACAGCGCACTGAACTGCTAGAGACCCAGCCTTCTCCCATCCAGAATGCTAGAGCAAGTTCTCCCACTGCTGTGAAATCTATGATAGTCAAGCAGTTGACCTAGACATGCTTTTGGTGCCAGTGCTCTGAAGACTGGAAAGCAATTACATTCCTATGAAATTCAGAGATAATTAACGTACGAGGGTCAAATGAAGTGCTCTGGAAAGACATCAGCCACCTTCTTATGTAGAGAAAGATGATAAATATGTATGGATTTTGTGAGCTCTTCACCCAGATTTTCATTTCCTGTTGAAGAGTGTCTTGATTAAAGACACACACATATACACAATGCCTACAAAGAGGCTTTCCTCACTGATGTGGGGCAATTCAATGACACAGTTTTAGAGAGGTCTCCCCTTCCATGGCACAGATTGTTCTAGGTTATCAAAAACATACAGGGCAAAGATCCAAAAATGTTCACCTAGATAATGAAGAATGCAAGCAAGATGCAGAGAGCCATGCAGAAAGTTTTTGAGCAACATTTTAATTAAAAATTTCCCAAAGCTGGGGCATCTGGGTGGCTCAATTGGTTGGGTATCTGCCTTCAGCTCAGGTCATGGTCCCAGGGTCCTAGGATCAAGCCCCATATTGGGCTCCCTGCTCAGTGGGGTCTACTTCTCCCTCTCCCTCTGCTCCCTCTGCTCATGCTCTCTTTCTCGCTCACTCTCTCAAATATTTAAAAATAATAATAAAAGTTTCCCAGTGCAACCAACTGTGTCTTTAGATGTAGGATCCAATGTGAAGTAACAGTTTCTTCTTGACAGAGTGATGATTTATAACATCCAGCTTTTCTCCCTCACAGCAGAGAAGGCTCCTGCTTTCAGAAATTTGTTGTTTCCTATTGCAAAGTCTGTTCTATACATTACTTGTGTGATCCAAAGTCATTAGAGGAGCAATAAAAAGAAGATTTGGATGCATCTACTTCTGGACTTACAGATTACCCAGTGCAGGCACCCCTCAACCCGCAGGCTTGGATGGCTCCTTTGCCCAGAATGCTGTTAACCTCCCTTGTACATTTGGGTCAGTGATCTTACTCACTTCTGCTGGGCAGACTTAAATGTGTTGATAGGTGCCCTGAGCAGATGGGCCAGTATGGGGGCCATATGTGGGGTGACTCCTTCAGGCACTCTGGGAATCTGCCCAAATGTGTCACTTTTAGCAGTGCTCCTTTACTTACTTCTAGGAACCACTCCTCCCATCTCTGGTTTTCCTGGATCATTTTCCTTGGATTAATACTATTCCCTTAGATGCATTTATACTTCTGGATCCCCCCCCCCTTTTTTTTAGGTTACACTTTCAGTGTAATCAATTTACAATTTGGATAATCTGAAAGACATTTTAATTAATTCTTTTTTATTTTGTAATAATACCCCCTAGCAGAGTTTATGTTAAAACAAAAAGTTTAAAAATTCTTAAATGCTAACATCATTCTCCTTTAGCCCTGTTCTGTCCTACTTCTGCATTTTATGCAATTTTATTTTTTTTCCTTTTTCTTTTTATTTATTTATTTTTATTTTATGCAATTTTATACATCTGTCTTTTTTTTTTTTTTTTTAATTTTGGTTCCAGTAGAGTTACCCTACAGTGCTATATTAGTTTCAAGGGTACAATATAGTGGTACCCAATATACAATTCCATACATCATCTGGTGCTCCTCAAGACAAGTGCCCTTAATCCCCATCACCTGTTTCTCTGGCTGATTTATTTTGTTTAGGATTATACTCTCTAGTTCCATCGATGTCATGGCAAATGGCAAGATTTCATTCTTTTTGATGGCTGAATAATAAATACTCCATTGGCTGTTTGTGTGTGTGTGTATTTATATATATATATATATATGACATCTTCTTTACCATTCATCTATTGATGGACCTTTAGGCTGCTTCCATAATTTGGCTGTTGTAAATAATGCAATAAACATAGGGGTGCATGTATCCCTTTGAATTAGTGTTTCTTTATTTGGGGGGTTGAATACCCAGGAGTGTGATTACTAAATCGTAGGGAAGTTTATTTTTAACTTTTTGAGTAACATACATACTGTTTTCCACAGTGACTGCATCAACTTGCATTCCCACCAACAGTGCACGAGGGTTCTTTTTTCTCCACATCCTGGCCAACACCTGTTGTTTCTTCTATTTTTTATTTTTGCCACTCTGACAGATGTGAGGTGGACAGCTCATTGTAGTTTTAACTTATTTCCCTAATGATGAGTGATGTTGAGCATCTTTTCATGTATCGGCCATCTGGATGTCTTCTTTGGAGAAATGTGTATTCATGTCTCCTCTCCATTTTTATTTTTTTATTTATTTATTTTTTTAAGATTTTATTTATTCACGAGAGACACACCGAGAGAGGCAGAGACACAGGCAGAGGGAGAAGCAGGCTCCATGCAGGGAGTCCGATGTGGGACTTGATCCCAAACTCCAGGATCACTCCCTGAGCCGAAGGCAGACACTCAACCACTGAGCCACCCAGGCAGGTGTCCCTCCTGTCCATTTTTAAATTGGATCATTTGCTTTTTGGGTGTTGAGTTTTGTAAGTTCTTTGTAGATTTTGGATACTAACCCTTTATCAGATACGCCACTTGCAGATATCTTCTCCCATTCCTTAGGTTGCCTTTTAGTTTTACTGGTATTTCCTTTGCCATGCAGAAGCTTTTTATTTTGATGTAGTCCCAATAGTTATTGTTGCTTTTATTTCCCTTGCATCAGAAGACCTATCTAGAAAAATTTTATTATGGCTAATGTGAGAGACTTTACTGCCTTTGCTCTCTTCTAGGATTTTTATAGTTTCATGTCTCATATTTATTTTTTAAAGATTTATTTATTTTAGAGAACACACACATACATGTGAGTCAGGGGAGAGAGAGAAGGAGAGAATTTTCAAGTAGACTCCCCACTGACTGTGGAGCCAATGTGGGGCTCAATCTCTTCACCCTGTAACCTGAGCTAAAACCAAGAGTCTGACGCTTAACTGACTGAGCCCCCCATGTACCCTTCAAGCCTCATATTTAGATCATTAATCCATTTTGAGTTTATTTTTGTGTATGGCGTATAAGGGTGGTCCAGTTTCATCCTTTTGCATGTAGCTGTCCAGTTTTCCCATCAATATTTGTTGAAGAGTCTTTTTCCCATTGGATATTCTTTCCTACTGTGTTGAATAGTTGTGGGGTTTTTGGGGGGGGTTTATTTTCTGTTTCATTGATCTGTGTCCATTTTTGTGCCAGTACCATAGTATTTTAATTACTATAGCTTTGTATTACAGCTTGCAGTCTGGAATTGTGATTCCTCCAGCTTTGCTTTCCTTTTTCAAGATGCTTTGGCTATTTAGGGTCTTTTGTAAAGGTTCCATACAAATTTTGATTGTTCTAGCTCTGTGAAAAATACTGGTGATATTTTGATACAGATTGCATTAAATGTTTAGATTGCTTTGGGTAGTATAGACATTTTAACAATAGTTGTTCTCCTAATCCATGAGCATGGAATGTCTTTTTCTTTTTCTTTTTTTCTTTTTCTCTTTCTCTTTCTCTTTCTCTTTTTCTTTTTCTTTTTCTTTTTCTTTTCTTTCTTTTCTTTCTTTCAGCTCCATACCCATTGTGGACTTGAACTCATGATCCTAAGATAAAGACCTGAGCTGAGATCAAGAGTTGGATGCTTAACTACCTAAACACCTAGTCATCCCATCACATTTTCTTTCTATCCAGTCATATTTTTTGAGAAGTGAACAATTCTCCTATATTAAATAATTACTCCCTGTTTCATTGGCTTTCTAAGACTAAATATGTATTCTGAGTTTTTCTAAAGAATTCTATTCCTTATTATTTCATAAGCTTCTCTGTACAGGGTTTTAAATAGAACTTTTTTGCAGGGAGAAGGTGAATGTCTTGTAGAGGGGAAATGCTTTTAGTTCTCCATTTTCCTGTTCTCTCTCTCTCTCTAGCTTCCCAGCATCTCTTAAGGGAGTATGATTTGCTATTCCATTTGGTCAGTTTTAAGATATTGGTTGGCACAGTACTACGCAGAGAAAACCCTAAAGACTCCACTAAAAACTCCTAGAAGTAATAAATGAATTCAGTAAAGTTTCAAGATACAAAATTAATACCCAGGCATCAGTAGCATTTCTATACACTGGTAACAAAGTAACAGAGAAATTTAAAAAACACTTCCATTTACAATTGCACCAAAAATAATGAAATACCTATGAATAAATTTAACCAAGGAGGTGAAAGAACTGTACTCTGAAAACTATAAAACAGTGATGAAAGAATCTGAAGAAGACACAAATGGAAAGATACTATTATATGCCTGTGGATTGGAAGAATTCATATTGTTAAAATGTCCATACTACTGCCCAAAGCAATCTACAGATTCAATATGATCCCTATCAGAATACCAATAGCATTTTTGACAGAACTAGAATAAATAATCCTAAAATTTATATGGAATCACAAAAGACCCAGAACTGCCAAATCAACTTTGAAAAAGAAAAACAAAACAGGAGGTATCACAATTTGAGATTTCAAGATATGTTACAAAGCTGTCGTAATCAAAACAGTATGGTACTGGCACAAACATAGACACATAGATCAATGGGACAGAATAGAGGCCAGAAATATACCACTCTTATATGACCAATTAATAATCTATGTCAAAGGAGGCAAGAATATATGGTGCAATTAATGATCTATGTCAAAGGAGGCAAGAATATATGGTGCAAAAAAGGCAGTCTCTTCAACAAATGGTGTTGGGAAAACTGAACAGCAACCTGTAAAAGAATAAAACCAGACCACTTTCTTACACCATACACAAAGATAAATCAAAATTGATTAAGACCTAAATATGAAGGGATCTCTGGGTGACTCAGCAGTTTGGTGCCTGCCTTCAGTCCAGGGCGTGTGTGATCCTGGAGTCCCGGGATTGAGTCCCATGTTGGGCTCCCTATGTGGAGCCTGCTTTTCTCTCTGACTGTGTCTCTGCCTCTCTGTGTGTCTCTCATGAATAAATAAATTAAATATCTTAAAAAAAAAAAAAAAAGACCTAAATATGAGACCTGAAACCACAAACTCCTGGAGGAGAATACAGGCAGTAATTTTTCTGACATCAGCCATGGCAATATTTTTCTAGATGTGTCTCTTCAAGAAAGGGAAACAAAGGCAAAAATAAACTACTGAGACTATGTCAAAGTAAAAAGCTTTTGTATGGTGAAGGAAATGATCAAGAAAACAAAAAGACAACCTACAGGGGAGAAGATATTTGCAAATTATATACCTGATAAGGGATTAATATATCCAAAATATATAAAGGACTTATATAGCTAAACACCAAAAATACAGTCTGGTTAAATAAATGAGCAGAGGACCTGAATAGGTATTTTCCCAAAGACTTCCAGATGGCCAACATACACATGGAAAAATGCTCAACATCGCTCATCATTAGGGAAATGCAAATCAAAACCACAATGATATATTACCTTATACTTGTCAGAATGGCTAAAATAAAAATGACAAGAAGTAACAAGCATTGGGAGGATTTGAAGAAAAAAGAAACCCTCGTCCACTGTTTGTGGGAATATAAATTTGTAGATCCAATGCAGAAAAGAGTATGAAGTTCCCAAAAAAATTAAAAATAGAAATACCATATGATCCAGTAATTCCAGTACTGGGTATTTGCCCAAAGGAAAAAGAAGACTAATTCAAAAATATATTGGCACCCCTATGTTTATTGCAGTATTATTTACAACAGCCAAGATAGGGAAGCAGCCAAGTGTCCATTGACAAATGAGTGGGTAAAAATCATGTGGAACAATGGAATATTGCTCAGCATTAAAAAGGATGAAGTCTTGCCATTTGTGACAACATAGATGGATCTAGAAGGTATTATGCTAATTAAATATGTCAGACTGAGAAAGACAAATACCAGATAATTCCATTCATATGTAGAATCTAAAAAAAAAAAAAGACAGAGACAGAAGCAATAAGCAGAATCAGACCTATAAATACAGAGAGCAAACTAATGGTTGCCAGACTGGACGTTGGGTGGGGGCATGGGCAAAATGAGCAAAGGGGAGTGAGATATATAGGCTTGCAGTTGGAATGAATAAGTCATGGTAATAAAAGGCATAGCACAGAGAGAACTTAGGCATGGTATTGTAATAGCTTTGTATGGTGACAGATGGTAGCTGCAGTTGTGGGGAGCATAGCATAATGTATAGAGAAGTTGAATCACTATATTGTACACCTGAAACTAATGTAAACTTGTGTCAACTGTACTCAGATCAATTTTTTCTGAAAATCAAAAAAATGAAATATTGTTGGCCGTGTTTACTGTTGGATAGATGCTGGATAGAGTACTATAAAAAGACTGTGTCTGTGCATGGTCATCTTTTCTTGAACTCCCTGCTTTCACTCCATGGTTTGGAATGCCAGTGAAACCAGGATCCTTCAGGGTCTCACCATCTTTCTCCACCTTAGTGAAACATTATTGTTACATACCATATAGTTGGCATCCAAAATTGGGGATAAAGCAGAAGTGTGTAGGAGAAGAGGGTGGGAGGGTCATTCTTAAGGCTTATGAGTGAACCATGTGCTCTAACCCAGCTTTATCAAGCTCTGAAAGGTAATGATGAAGTATCACTTTGTTTCCCATCTGCTAGGAGTTTTTCAGTATGCAGCTCTCTTGGGAATATCAAAAGTTGAGGAGTGATTGACAGGACAAGATTTGAGCACTTGGAGGTTCTCTAGTCAAGTGCCATTAAATGCAATCACAGTTTTCTCTCTGTCCCTTACAGCTCTTAGCAGACCTTATTTTTCAGTGGTAAACGTGTTAGAGAGCTATGGACAAAAATACCTAAGACATTATTGAAACCTTTTCATTCTCAAGTAGGCACTGAATAAGAGAGCAAGTCTTTAAAATCAATGACTGATTCTCATCGAAGACCAGCTTGACACTTTTAGCCTATTCTCTGACAACAGAGGGGAGAGAGTCAGTTTGCTGAGTCCGTTTCAAAGGCTCATTGGTTGAACACCTACCACAACAGAGAAGTGAGACCGGTTTCCTGCAGGGCGGCAATCAACCTCACCCTCACCTTCCTATACATTCCTGAGAACTTGAACTCCATCCTCGCCCTCTACTTCCCTAGGAAGCTAAGGAAGAATGTACCTTTGGTAGTCTGACATGATTCTGTCTTTCAACCATTTGCTGAATTTGTGGAAGAACAAGAACAATCGAAAACAGTGCTCCTCTCATTCCAGACTAAGCATTTACAACACTACACAGCCAAGTAGGAAACTGAGAAATAAAGTGCATGAGATATTAACGGACTGATCAAGTTACCATTATGTGGTTCAGTAACAGATGACCCAGCCACTTGAGGACTACCTTTGTGCCTCCTTTTCTAAATGTGTTTCGTTATCTGCAAGTCGGTCTGATTTACATCATATGAAACCCACAGGATTTGCTTCAGGCAGGGGAATGAATGAATGAAAGACTGTTTCCATAGTTCATTTCACTCTGAGGTATTGGACCCATCCCTCTGTGTATCAAAAATAGAGCAAACTGATTCTGCCATCCAAGTTGTTTGTGCCTCTGACGATTAACCGCTACCATTGCCGAAACCTGTAGAAGTGCTTAGTGGTTGAACATCATCCACAAAACGTGTCATAGGCAGAACAAAAACAAAAAAAATTATCATTGCATGAGTGATGTTTAGCTTTAAAGAACTTGCAAATTTCTCTGCAGTTCCCTGCAGAGATCTCTGAAATGTCCCATAATACATTTGGTACTAATTAAACTTGCTTGCCTTTTTTCTGCTTCTCCTTCGGGATTGCCATTATGGAGGTGGAGAGCCAGATGACAGGAGGCTTCTCTCCTAGACAAATCCACATGTCCAGAGTTTTTGCCCCCTCCAGCCACAACTTGTTCCCAGCTTTCTCCATACCCGAATCAGCAGCAGTGCCAGGACTAGCAGAGTGGGAGGGGCAGACCCCCAAGAAATTACCCTTTACTCAGAGAGAGACTCTTCAGACTTCAGAGAGTGGTACACACAATGCCTGGACAGAACCCTGCTGAATTCTGTGAGCTTTCTACTGCAAAAATCCGGTAAATAAATGAATAAATCACCAGTTGCTTTGCATATATACCCTTATTTTTTCATTTATTTTTTTTAAAAAGGGAGAGGAAGAAAAGGATGGACAGATTTTTGTGTGCTTTTTAAAGCTGTATATTTAAGCAATGATTGATTTTGGTAGCCTTAGATGCTGGGCAAGACCTTAGCTGGGTGACTCTGCTTATTCATTTATACATTTATCCACCATTTATACATTTATAAATTCATTCATATATTATACATGTATAGATTTATGCATCCATTTAATAGTCCAGCAAGTGAAGTCCTAGTGGAACTCCTGTTCTTTTTTTTTTTTTTTTTTTTTTTTTTTTTTTTTTTTTTTGTGGAACTCCTGTTCTGCTTGAGTATCAGGATCTGCAACAAAGGCATTGCTCCAGGTCCCCAGGAAGAGGCTGATCAGGAGGCAAAAAGGCTCTCCCCAGGGACCACTCCAGCAGCTTCCTGGTGGTAGGAAGAAAGGTGGGGAAACATTCACAAAGGTGAACTATAGTGGATCCATTACTGGTCAGATACAGTGTTACCTTCAGCTCAGCAACTCAGTTAATGAGACTCTGAATAAATAAGTAAAACAGTATAGTTCTGGTAACAAAGACTAAGTGCCTGCTTTGTGCCTAGTGTTCCAGGTACCAGCAGTTCAAAATAAATAAGACAGGGTCTCATCTCCAAGGCCTTAATCTCATCTCCAAGGCCTTAACTTCACCCAGCTTGATGGAGCAGCAACTGTAATGCTGACTACCACTAGCACAGCAGTGACCCGCTGCAGACTTGTAGAACTTCACACTTTACAAAGCCCTTTCACCCTTTACAAAGCCTTTTCACAGTAGTCTTGTTCAGTAAATTAAGCAGGCATTATGTCCACTGCATAAATGGATAAACTGAAACTGAGACACTGGGGTCATGGGTGCACTCAATTTCCAACCCCCAGTTTAGGGCTCTCTGAAATCAGGTCTTGCCCCTCGGCTCTGAATGTCCCCTTCAATACCTGCTCTGAAATAATGGTTGGAAGCCCTTCCAGCTCTTTTCCTTTACAGTGATCACCATGTTGAGCTTTCTCAGTGGAGGCGCTGGAGGAACTAGGCAGGAGGAAGAGGCCTCTCCTACAGGTTCTGCAGAATCCTTTGATGACCACCTTGCAGCCCTGGCCTAGGGAACACCTTGCCATGGTCCTCCCAACACAGACACTCCATACTCTGGGCATCCTGTGCAGAGTATTACCTTCAGTGGCACTCTCTATGCACCTGTACACATCTGGTCACTGGATGTGGCTTACTTACTTCCCAGAAGGTTGCTGAGTGCTCTCCCAGGGACTAGGGACCATCTCTGGCCTGGGAAACCCAACAGACTTCTCTTCCACCCAACAGACTTCAAGCTATACCTTCTCCAACCAGCTATAAACGTTAGCCTTAAAGAGGGAGTTGTTCTTCCAAGTTCATTTTCTTTGAGTGTTCTCCCTCAGCTCTGTGGTACCCTATAAAGTTCTCTTTTATAGTTAATGTTTTGTCATTACTTATAGTCCTTTATGTTAAACTTCCCTTATTTAAATCACTGTATAGTTTCTGTCTCTTGATTGGACCCTGACTAGTAGATTCACTAACTGTTAGTATAGTCACAGACAAAGAAAAGGAAGTAGAGTTTTTTATGGGCAGGGATCTTGTCATAAATCTTTGACCAGTGCAAGCATCTGCCTACTTTGATGCCTGACACACAGAAGATCCTGAATAAGGACTGATTAGCTCAGCATAACTTAATTTTAACACTCCTATTTGACTAGAAGCAGTAGTAGCCCAAGGAGAGATCCAACATGCCATTAGGGTGGAGTCAGGAATTTGTTTATGTATGTGTATGTGAAAGTTGATCTTTGTTGATTTTCTGTTTAGTTAATCTATCCATTGATGTTAAGTGGAGTGTTAAACACTATTATATTATCATCAATGAGTTCCTTTATGTTTATTAATAATCGGTTTATATATTTGGGTGCTCATAAGTTGGGTGCATAAATGTTTACAATAGTTAGATTTCCTTGTTACAGTAAAGTTGACCAAATGCTGGTTGGGAGCAGCAGCATTGGCCCTCAACTGGGAGGTCAAGTAAATGATTGTTACTAGAAGGCAAGCTAAAGGAACATTCTGAAAACAATATGAAAAGACCCAGAAGAAACTAGGGAAATACTAAGTGTGGTCTAACCACTTGTGAGGTTCAGAGAAAATGCGTGACCTATCTAAGATCTTGTGGGTAGTGCCTGGAACAGAAAGCAGGTCTCATGATCCTCAATCCAAATCCTTACTATGAATTACATTGTATTACTTCTTCCGGTGGGCTGCAAAGGGGTGATAGGAACCGCCATCTCAGGAAATGGAGGAAAACACTCCAAAACATGGTTATCTCTTACCTGCTAGTTCAAAAGAGTCTCTTTGGAAGTTCAAGAAATTCCCCTGCCAATGCTATTACCTTTGGGAAAGCAACTAGCTGTCTGTCAAATACATTGAATTTAGGGTTTGTCACTCATTAAGGTAATTAGCCACCTGTTAACTCCCAGCATCTCAGGCTTGTGGGGCAAAGCAAAATATTCCCTGTTCTACCATCCTCAAAGCATCACTGGTTTCTCTGAGGTGGTCATACACCTCACATAAAGCCTCTCCCATCACTTCTTTATAGTATCTATGGCTTAATTTTGCTAATGATTTTCCTTTATCATGTTGGTTTACTTAGGACATTTTGCAATTTCCAATCAGATGTTCTCCAGGGAGCCACGGCCTGTCTTATATTAGTGGAGGAGAGCCAACAGAGCATGTTCCACATACTTCTCTGAAGCTTCCCCAAAAGCATGACTTCTAGCTTGAATCCTACAATGAATGTATTGGCATATGTGATACACTGTGTGTCATTAATTTCTCATCAACAGATGGGTCACACATGAGCCAAGGAGGAGTGTGGATATAGCAAGAGCTGTGTGAGCTAAGTCCAGCCATGATTACAATGTCTTTGTTAGCTGTCATTGTGAAGAAGCCCATGCTGATTAATTGATTTGGGATGTGCATACACTTCTATGGTGGGAAGCAATAGACATGTGGGTGCGCAGAAAATAGGCCTGCCTGTGAGTGGCCTAGAGAGGCCAGATGTCTGCAAGGGGTTCCAGTGAAATGAGAGTTACACTTTGCAGGCTGGCCTGGACTGAAGATGAATCTTGTTGAGAGTTGCAGGTGCACGAGAAATAAAATTCCTCTCACTGGGGAATCTGCTACAGTGAGGATGGCTCTATTTACCTGGACGAGCAAAATCAGTGAAGGACACTGCCAGGATTTGCAAATGCTTAGGCCATGTACTTCATAGCTGGGGTGTGCTCTAAGAGCCAGTACTGAGGCATTTCCCAGCCTGATGGTTGTCTTTGAAGCTATTGCTTTGCTTCCTCTCCACCGCTGGCCTCAGTCTTTGCATTTGTACTGTCCCAGAGACCTAAGGTTTCCTCTGGAAATGTTTCTTTTACTTGTGTCTTATTCATTCATCCCAAAGGCACTGTGCTAGACTCAGAATACACTAGCTCTTGATGGGACTTCCTTGTTATCCAAGACCTCTCCACCCTCTCCTAACACCTAGAATAGGGTTCTATAAACAGAGACATTCAGAATGGTGGACTTGTAGAGCTGGGATGTACCTATGTTTGAAGGAAAGCCATCCCAGGGCTCTAGTCCAGCAGTTGGATACATCACAGGCCTTAGAATGGCATAGCTTGCTCCATTGCAGTGCATCTCCCCAGATGTTGAGATCCAGCTGTCTGTCTGAAAACTAAATATTTAAAAAAAAAAGCCCCAAACCTAGGACCTATTTTTAGTTAAATGTGTTGAGATTTAATTTACATACAATAGAGTATGCTCATTTTTAATGGTACATTTCAGTAAGTTTTGAAACATGAATACATAGATTCACATAACCACCATTATAGTCAAGATATAAAACATTTCCCTTCCTAAAAAATCTCATGTGCTCCTATACACTCAGTCTCTTCCACCCCTGGCCCAAGGCAACCACTGATTAATTTTCTGTCTTTGTAGATTTGTTTTGTCTATCCTAGAATCTCACCATTGGGGAGTATACAGTATGTCCTCTTTTGTACCACGCTTCCATTGTCCAGCATATTTTTTTTTAATTTTTTTTTTAATTTATTTATGATAGTCACACAGAGAGAGAGAGAGAGAAAGAGAGAGAGAGAGAGGGAGGCAGAGACACAGGCAGAGGGAGAAGCAGGCTCCATGCACCAGGAGCCCAACGTGGGATTCGATCCCGGGTCTCCAGGATCACGCCCTGGGCCAAAGGCAGGCGCCAAACCACTGCGCCACCCAGGGATCCCTGTCCAGCATATTTTTAAGATCTATCCTTGTTGTGGTTATGTATATAAAGTTGGTTCCTTTTAATAGCTGAAGAATATTCCATTGTATGCGTATGCCACAAAATGTTTATCTTTTTATCACTTGATGGGATCTTGGATTATTTCTATTTTGGGATTATTATGAGTAAAGCCACTATGACCATTTGTGTCTGTCTTTGGTTTTGATTTTTCTTGTGGAAATGCCTAAGAGCTAATGAGTTGTATGAAAAATGTTTAACTTACAAGAAATTGCCAAACTGTTTTTCCAGAATAGCTCTACTGCTTTACATTCCCACCATCCATCCATCGGATTCTTAACTGATTCACATCCTCACCAACACTTGGTATTATCAGTCTAATTTTAGTCTTTCTGGATGCATAGTGGTTTTAATTCGCATTTCCATGTTGATTAATGCTATTGAGCAATTTCTCTTGTGGTCTCTGCCATTCACATACCTTCTTTTGAGAATTGTCCTTTCAAATACCTGCTTGTTTTTTTATTGTGATGATTGTCTTCTTAATGTTGATTTATAACAGTTCTTTATATTGTCTGGAAATGACTCCACTCTCAGTTATTTTCATTACATATATTTTCTCCTTATCACTGTCTTACCTCTCAAAGGCAGAGTGTGTAATTTTGAAAAAGTCTACTCTTAGCACTTGTTTTCTGTTACGGTTCCTGCTCTCTCTGTCCCAAGAAACCTTTACTTCCCTCAAACTCACAAACATTTTCTCCTGTATTTGTTTTTTTTTTTTTTATTTTGTTTTCAATTTATTTATTTATAATAGTCACAGAGAGAGAGAGAGAGAGGCAGAGACACAGGCAGAGGGAGAAGCAGGCTCCATGCACCGGGAGCCCAATGTGGGATTCGATCCCAGGTCTCCAGGATCGCGCCCTGGGCCAAAGGCAGGCGCCAAACCGCTGCGCCACCCAGGGATCCCCTGTATTTGGTTTTAAACATAAAAGCTGAAACTATAATTTATTTTAAGGTAATTTTGATAAATGATATGAGGTAAAGGCCAAGGTTTTTTTTTCTAAGTAGATATCCAGTTTGCCAGCATCATTTATTAAAAAGAGTATCTTTATGCCCCCATTGAATTATCTTGGCACCTTTGTCAAAATCTCTTGACCATTGATTATGAAGGTCTATTTTGGACTCTTTACATGGTCTCATATTCTTACATCAAACCCACACTACTTGATAACTGTAGCTGTATAGTAACTCACGAAATAAACTTCATTATAATTTTTCAAGATTGATTAGGATATTCTAGAGCTTTTAGGTTTCTTTCTAAATTTTAGAATTAACTTGTCAGTTGACATGAAGGATTAAAAAAAAAAAAAGCCTAGAAATTTTGACTGAGACTGCATTTAATCTATAGGTCAATTTGCACAGAAGTCACATCTTAACAATAGTGAGTTTCCACTTGTTTAATTTTTCTCAGCACTGTTTTGTCATTTTCATTGCACAAATCTGACACTCATTTTATTAAATTTATCTCTTAGGGTTTAATTTTTTAATGCCATGTTAGGTGGTATTTTTTATGTTAAACTTTCTAATTATTTGCTGCCGGGGGATCCCTGGATGGCTCAGTGGTTAAGCGCCGCCTTCAGCCCCGGGGTGTGATCCTGGAGACCCGGGATCGAGTCCCATGTCGGGCTCCCTGCATGGAGTCGGCTTCTCCCTCTGCCTGTGTCTCTGCCTCCCTCTCTCTCTGTGTCTGCCATGAATAAATAAAATAAAATCTTTAAAAAAAAATTATTTGCTGCCATGATCTAAAACTACAACTGATATTTGTATTTTAATTTTGCTTTCTGTGAACTTGATCAACTTGCTTCTTAATGATGGTAACTTTTTAAGGATCCCTCTGGATTTTCTGCACATGTGATCATGCAGTCTGAGGAAAACCATGGCTTTACTTCTTCCTTTCAGATCTCTATGCAGTTTTTTCTTATTGCACTAGCAGTGACCCCCAGGAAAATATTAAATAAATGTTAAATATTGCACTAGCAGTGACCCAGGGATGAGAACAAATAAAATTGCCTTGTTCCTTATCTTAGGAGGAAAGCAAATCTCTTCTTTTCTCTTCCCCTTTTTTCTCTTCTCTTGTCTTGTCTTCTCTTCTTTCTATTTAAATTCCAGTCAGTTCACATACAATGTAATATTAGTTTCTAGCAGACAGTACAGTGATTCAACACTTCCATATAACACCTGGTGCTCATCACAGCAAATGCACTTCCTAATCCCCATCACCTATGTAACCCATCCCCATCCTCCCCTCCCTTCTGGTAACCATGGATTGGAAAGCAAGTCTTTAAACCATTAAGTATCATGTTAGTTCTAAGTTTTTGGTGTATATCATCCAGGCGATTGAGAGAGTTCTTCGATTGCTGAGAATTTTTATCATGGATTAGTTTAACAGGTGCTTTTGCTGTACTTATCAAGAGGAAAATGTTAGTATTTCTCCCTTATTCCATTAATATGATAGATTACATTGACTGATTTTTATATGTCCACCCACACTTACATTCCTGGGATTCAATCCAAATTTGTCACTGTATATTGTGTAGGATTAGTATTTTTTGTAAAGTTAATAGACTTGACATAAAGCCACATGAGTTTTATTTGTGACAAATGATTTAATGACAGTTAGCTTCTTTATGTTTTTGAATTATCCTTGAGTCAACTTTAATCATTTGTTTCTTTAAAGAAATTACCCATTTCTTCCAAACTGTCAAATTGGTGGCCTAAATGTTATTCATAATGATTCCTTGGCAACTTTTTAGTATCTGTAGGGTCTATAATTATATTCATCTTTTGTTTCTAATATTGGTAATTTGTGTCTTCTCTTTTTTTTTTTTTTCTTGTAATTCAGGTGCAATTGTATCAGTTTTATAGATCTTTTTTAAAACCTAGTTTTAGATTAATAGATTTCTCTGTTGCTCTGTTTTCAATTTCATTGATTTCTACCCTAATCTTTAGTGGTATTTTTCTTTTTTGTGCTTCTTTGAATTAATGTATTTATCTTTTTCTTGCTCCTTAAGATAGCAGCTTAAGTTAATCCTTGTAGATCTTCTTTTATACTATAATACTTTTAATACGATATATTTCTTTATAAGCACCACTTTAGCTGCATCTCACAAATTTGACATATTTTGTTTTGAATTTCATTCAATTTAAATTTTGTTCAGGAGTATATTGTTTAATTTTCCAAATATTTGGTAGTTTTCCAAAGAATTTTTAAATATTTTCTAGCTGGGGATCCCTGGGTGGCGCAGCGGTTTGGCGCCTGCCTTTGGCCCAGGGCGCGAACCTGGAGACCTGGGATCGAATCCCACATCAGGCTCCCGGTGCATGGAGCCTGCTTCTCCCTCTGCCTGTGTCTCTGCCTCTCTCTCTCTCTGTAACTATCATAAATAAATAAAAATTAAAAAAAAATAATAAAATAAATAAATAAATAAATATTTTCTAGCTGAATTCTGGCATATGCTAAGAGATACTTTGGATGATTTCTTTTCTTTATAATCATTAAAAATTTGATGGGCCACAAAATTGGCTATCTTGGAGAATATTCTACTGCATTTGTGAAGAACCTGCATTTTGACATTATTGGATGGAATGTTCCATAAATCTCATGTAGGTCAAGTTGGTTGATAGTGTTGTTCAGATCAGATATTTTTACTGATTTCTGCCTGTTTGTTCTATCAGTTACTAAGAGAGGACTTAAAATCTCCAACCACAATATTGGATTTGTATATTTCTCCCTTTAGATCTACCAGTTTTTGCCTTATTTGTTTTAAAACTCTGAGGTAAAGCGCATACACATTTAGGATTAGTGTCATCTTGAATAATTGACCTCTTTATCATTATGTAAAGGCCCTCCTTATCTCTGATTACATTCCGTGTTTGTTTTTTTTTTAAGATTTTACTTATTTATTCATGAGAGACGAGAGAGAGAGAGAGAGAGAGAGAGAGAGAGAGAGAAAGGCAGAGGGAGAAGCAGGCTCCATGCAGGGAGCCTGACATGGGACTCGATCCTGAGTCTCCAGGGTCACACCCTGGGCTGAAGGCAGCACTAAACCACTGTGGCACTGGGGCTGCCCAACATTCCGTGTTCTAAAGTCTACTTCATCTGAAGTTGAAATAGCTAATCCATTTTTTGCTGTTGTGTAGAGTACATTATATATCTTTGTCCACTCTTTACTTCTAACTTATATATGTCTTTATATTAATAGTGGGTTTCTTGTTGATGGCCTAGGGTTGGGCAACTTTTCCACCCACTCCGCATCTGACATTGTCTGTCCTTTAGCTAATGTTTTTATTTTATTTATTTTATTTTTTATTTATTTATGATACTCACAGAGAGAGAGCGAGGCAGAGACACCGGCAGAGGGAGAAGCAGGCTCCATGCACCAGGAGCCCGACGTGGGATTCGATCCCGGGTCTCCAGGATCGCGCCCTGGGCCAAAGGCAGGTGCCAAACCACTGCGCCACCCAGGGATCCCTAGCTAATGTTTTTAGACAACTCACATTTATTGTGATCATTGATGTTATTGGATTAAAATCCTCATTCTTTCTTTCTTTTTTTGCCTTCTCTACTTATTTGAACATTTTTATTCCATTTTACCCACTCTGTTGACTTATTTATGCTTTATATTTTTAGTGGTTTTCTTGGGTGTACAATATACATTTTTAAGTTAATCTGAATCTACATTCATACAATATTATACTAATTTATATATAACTTAAAACCCTTACAACATATTGCCAATGCCTCCCATTCATCATTTGTGCTATTGTTTTACATTTTACTTCTCGATAAGATATAAATGCATAATACATTGTTCTTACTTTGCTTTAGACTATCAGTTGTCTTTGAGAACAGTTAATAACCAGAAAGGTAAAATATTTCACTTTATCTTCATTTTTTTTCAACCTCTTCATTTTTTTGTATAGATCTAAATTTCTGACCTATGTTCTCTTCATTCTGGTTGAAGAACTTCAGTTAACATTTTTTTGTAGAGAAGGTGGCAGCAAAATTGAATACCCTCAAGTTCCTCAGTTTTTGTTCATCTGAGAGAATCTTTATTTCTTCCTCCATTTAAAAGGATGTTTTTACTTCATATAGCATTCTGGGTTGACAGTATCTTTTTTAAGCCCACTTAAGATCTTTCTTCATTTTCTTCTTACTCGGCTGGCTACTGATAAGACATTGACTCTAATTTTTATGCTTTTTCTCTTATTGATAATGTATCTTTTTTTTTTTTTCTGGCTGCCTTCAAGATTTTCTCTTTGTCTTTGGTTTTCAGCAGTTGGACAGTTGGACTATGATATGTCCACCTAGGTTTTTTGCTTTGTTTTTGTTTTAATCCTTCTTGGTGTTCTCTGACCTTGGATCTGAGTTTGATGTCTGGGTCTTAATTTTAGAAAATTCTCAGCCACTATTTCTTCAAGTATTTACTTTGATCCATTCTCTTCTTTCTTAGGGATTCATATTTTGTGCATGTCAGGCACTTGATAGTATCCCACAGCTCCTTGATATCTTCTCTAGTTCTTTTTTTTCCCCATTCCCTTTTCTTTTTGTTTTGTTTTCAGTTTGCACGAATTCTCTTCTTCAGAATTCATCAGGTTCACTGATTTATCACCCCCATCAGCTGTGTCATATGTACTGATGAGTCTATTAGAGTTTTTATCTCTTTACTGTGTTTTTTTATTTCTTACATTTCCATTTTTTCTTTCTTATACTTTCCATTTCTCTATTGCAATAATCTATCTGATCTTACATATTGTTTACCTTTTCCATTATAGTGATTAATATTATTAATCACAGCTGCTTTAAATTTCCTGTCTGATAGTTCCAACATCTGTATCATATTTGAGTCTGGTTCTGATCATGATTTTATCTCTTTGTACAGTGTGAGGAGACATCCTGTGTCCATGATGAACAAAATATTACTGAAGTTTTCATTTGCCTCAGGTTTCAACATAGCTCAGAATGACACTGGTCTCTTTTCTTAAACTTTTGATATTTTCTTCATTATGAAAATTTGAATTATTTTTGCATTATTTTTTATTTTTTTAAGATATTGCATTAAAATATTATGTATCTTGATTGCAGCATCCCTCCACAGATTTTGTGCCTGAGGGAAGAACCTCACTTGGCTACCCCAGTCCAGGACTTTTGCTCTCTTATTTCTTGAAGCTAACAACATTGACATTTTGATAAATTACAGTGAAATAAGGAACCCTCATTCAGAAGGATGAAAAGCCTTCTGAAAATGTCTGTTTTAGGCAAAAAATGCATAAAGTGCCCAGTTTTCTTGAGCTCTTAGACTGGGGAAACGTGTCTTATTGACTTCTCACAGAAGGGTTTATGTAACTATACTCATGATAAATCTCACAGAGGTTTATCCCACTGTAGCAAAGTAAGGTGTCTCCCAGAACCTACGAGTGAGCCTCAGCTAGGTGCACTGTCATGTTTATAAGGATTATTAACTGTCATCTGAATGCAGCCAAAGGGATGCTGGGGCTTGTTCTCCATAAGTAAAAGGGCCCAGGGCTGACCAGGTCCTACTGTTGATGGGACCAGCACATGTAAGAGCCACCACCCTGTAACCACCTGACAGTGTCTGGAGTGTGAAAAGGTACCATGATAGGAGTAAATGCTCATCATAACCCTTTCCCAGTCCCCTCCAGTGAGGGAAGCCAGGAGAAAGAAATGGAACTGAAGGTAGCATTTTGGTGTCTCCTTTCTCTGACCTTCATGAGGTCACCAGTCCCTTCCTGCATTGTGGGAATCACATAGAGGTGTGGGAGTACCCTTGTGACTGTCTTCTCTCAACCCCAAGAAGTCACGTTTTGAAGAGGAATGTATGCAGCCACTTACCTGGCTGTTTTGCTTTAGCTGTGCCTCTCACTGTGATCTTACCTCCCACATACACCATAATTCTTTGCATAGAAAAAGGCTCAAAGAAAAAAAATAAGAAAACTTTTTCTGGGGCAGTGCTGGTAAGATAACTAAAAACTGAGCCGCCTCCTTAGAGACCTAGGGAGTGAATCTGAGGACAAAAAGGCCAAAAGTCTGCTTATACCTAGATCAAGGATTCTATAAACACTGTGGTTCTAGGTACTGTCCTAGTGGTTCCAAGACAAAATGACTCTCCCCAGCCTCTCACCTCTCACAGTAAAATGGCAAGTCACTCTGGGTCCAAAACACAGGGATGTGTAAACAGGTTTTAGGAAGTATAAGATTTCTTTTCTACTGAAGTGACATTCTTTGTCATTAAAAGCTTTAAGTTATAGAGAAGAGCTATCTTTTTTTTTTAAAGGTTTTATTTATTTATTCATGAGAGACACACAGAGAGAGGCAGAGACAGAGGCAGAGGGAGAAGCAGGCTCCCAATGCTTCTCCTGCATCGGGTTCCTGCAGGACAACCCGATGCAGGACTCAATCCTAGGACTCCGGGATCACGCCTTAAGACAAAGGCAGACACTCAACCACTGAGCCACCCAGGTGCCCCAGGGACAAGCTTTCTAAAGCCTGATGAACCATTCCTGCGCCCTAGAATGTGTGACTGTCCCCAAGTGAGTGGTGATGCCTGTGATGGACAAATAAAAGCACAGAGCTTAGACTTTTCTTAGTAATTAGGTAAACTCTTATAAAGCATTTTCTACAATCTTATAACTAGACTCAGGACATGTGTTTAGTAATAGGTAGTTTTCACTGAGAAGAGCAAGCTCAGGCAAAATTCAATATAACCCCTGGGAAAATGTTAAGAACTCTTTTTATTACACATCACTGTTAGCACATGTACTTACCTCAGTACCTCTCAAACTTTCTCTCACGTGATGCTATGCACAGAAAGCAATTTTCCAAAGTCACAGAAGAGTTTTGAACCCTCACCTAGGCTGCTTGCAACTTTAAAATTGAAAAGATGTTTGTGTCAGTGGGAAAGAGCTATATCCATGAAAATATAGTGAGTTTCCACCTCAGTGAAATACATAAGGATCTGGTTAGTTGTCAGGACCTACCAAACAAGTTGCTGAACCTTATGTCCTATTCCATTAAAGGGAGGACACAATGCTTGGTGGGCTTATTTGGACTCTGCAAGTATAATGTTTCTCGTTGGGATGGCAGCTTTGCCCATTCAGTAATTACCTGATTAAGATATTTAGATGATCTAAATACTTAAAATATTTTGCTACCTAAGTAATCCAAAATAAAATTCTAGTTTATGAAAGATAGATTTAATATGTTTGCTAAAATTAAATTTTTCTTTCTAGATTTTTAGATTTCAAAAACCTAAGTTCATTGAAAGTGAATCAATCAGTATCCCTCTCTTCCTCTGTTTGTCTGTCTCTCTTTCTCCCCTGAGCACAGACTTATTCTGCTTAATGAATAATCTAGTCTTCATTTGCCATGTGATTTTTTTTTAGATTTTTAAAAATTTACTTATTTTAGAGAGAGAGAAAGAATGTGAGCAGGGGGAGAGGCAGAAGGAGAGAGAATCCCAAACAGACTCCCCACTGAGTGTAAAGCCTGATAATGCAGGGCTTGATCTCATGACCCTGAGATCATGACCTGAGCCAAAATCAAGAGCTGAATATTTAATGAACTGAGCCATGCAGTCAACCCTACCATATAATTTTTTAAATTTTTAAAAATATTTATTTATTTATTTATTATGATAGACATAGAGAGAGAGAGAGAGAGGCAGAGACACAGGAGGAGGGAGAAGCAGGCTCCATGCCAGGAGCCCGACACGGGACTCGATCCCGGGACTCCAGGATCGCGCCCTGGGCCAAAGGCAGGCGCTAAACCACTGAGCCACCCAGGGATCCCCCCATATAATTTTTAAAAAGCTGTTAAGTTTGAGTAGGTCTTAAGGAAAGAAAGGGCAGTCTAATGGGTGTAGGCACTGGTGCTAGCGACTCAACAGAGTCCAAAAGAGCTTGTGGTATCTGTAGCAGCTTGGAGTATTATATCAAGTCTTTGTTGAATCCTGTAAGATTTTGGAGCAAAGCCTTTGGCAGGTAACTCTTCTCTTTTTTATACATTACTCCCAGCTTTTTACTGGGCTCTGGTGAATTTTAGACACAAAGCACTAAGTGACCCTAAGATCCAAACCACCCCCAACATGAAAGCTATCTGCTCTCCCTTTCTATAATGATGAGAAGGTTAAAAAGCATTCCATTATTGGCTAGAAGTGATGTTTATGAGACCAGGGTCTGCTATGTCCATTAGGCCTCATGGAAAATTCCCTGTGACCAGCTACCTGAAGGGGAAAAAATTAAAATTCAGGCCTAATTATAAATGGTTTTGCATTAAATGTTGGCAGCTGCAAATATTGGAAAGGTCAGCTACAGGATAATGGTCCCACTCACAGTGCATTGAAAGATGGAAAGGCAGGAAAATCTTCCCAGTAGGCAGAATTTCTTAATCAGTACATATTGTTGTCTATTTGCTGGAAAGTGGATGTGGCCTGAGCCCAGGAATACAGCCTATACTGATTCCATCAGGAATTTGTACAAGGATTAAAAACAATTAGAGCTCATAGTTGATTTGTGTAAAGTATATGAAGGTCCTGGTAGCCACATAGCCACCGTCTATATACATACCTAAGCCCCAGGGACTCCCAGACAGGAATTATAGGTTTTACAAACCATTACAGGTGACAAGTAGCAGGAAAAATATATCCTTGGAGAATTGATGTGAAGTCACTGAATTTTTCTCCGAAGATCTCAAATAAATTCAGTTTGACTCAGCAAGCATTTATTAAATAAGGACTTATCTGGTACAGACACTGTGCTCACTCCTGGAGATATGGCAGGACACAAAGCATGGGGCCTATCCCAAGACTCAGTAGGAAAGCTCCCTCAGTCCAAGAACTGAAATGCAAATTTTTTTTCCAGGAGCCCAGGCCAGATCTCTATTACACGTTTATGTACTGCTAAGGTAAGAGATTGGCTTGTTCATGAGTACAGAGAGCCAGATGGTTGTGAAATGTAGTGGGGGGTTGAGAAATGTTGGATGAATTAATGACTAAAACGATATTCCTGAACCCTCTTTCACAAATGTTGGCAGCTAAAGCCATGAAAAAGTCCCAACTCCTGCTAATGATCAGATCCTGTGTTAACCTTGAAAGCCTGCCCACTTGAGGCATGATTCTGAGCACATTCTGACCCCAAGAGCTGAAACATGGAGGATCATACTAATTAATTAAACTCAAACAGCATACTGTTATGCCTGTGATGGGTGGTGGCTTGGTTTTGAATTTAGTTCTCTAAGTTTTAGCTCCAAGCTCCTTCTCACTCTCCCTAGCATGCATGAGGCATTAATTAGCCATAGACTTGGACTAAGTTTATATACAGAATTAAGATGTGATTTTTCTCTAGCTCTTTCCTTTCCAATATTCCCTCTTTTTTTCTTTAATTACTGTGGTTGTCCCATGCTTCTTTCTCTGCTTCCTATCAACAGTAAGTTAGTTGGTAGATTTTCCTATTGAAGTTTTAGTGACTTGGCACTGTTGTCACTACATCTGTGACTACCTTCAGGGTAAAGTGACCCAAACAAGAAATTTATTCTGTACAAATCACTTTTCTACATTTCAACTCCCTTCTACAATTAGCCTGTGTTTTTCCATTTCCAGCCTTCAGATAGTTTTTTCACCTTGATGTGTAGTTTTTCGGGGTTATAGCTGTTATTTGAAGGAGCATAAGTTCATTAGGAGCTCTCTCCTTCTAGAGTAAAAGTGGAGCTTCTCATTTTGCAGTTTCAGGATATCAATTTGACTCTTTTGAAATATAGATTCAAATTCTTTGTTGTAATGATTCACTTTTTTCCATTCAATAGTTATATCTTTTTTTTCTGTTTTATTTTTCTATTAATCTTGTGTATTTTGCAGGCCTTGTCTGCAAACTTCAGTGTCTGGTTCATTTCTTAGTCTGCTTTTATTAACTGTTTTAGCTCTTGATTATTAGTCATTTTCCTGCTTCTTAAGTTTTATTTTGTTGTACACTGGAAATTGTGGATTTTAAACATTTTAGAGGCTTCAAACTATGTCATCTTTCATCAAAATTGATTCTTCTTTTCCTTTATGAAGCTTACAGTCTGGAGACTGATGACTTAGTCAGAGACTGAACTAAGGAAATGCTTAGCTGCAATTTTTGTAAGTCTCAGTCTACCTCTGTTTCATCCCTGCTCTAGGGGATAATCATCCAAGTCTGTGCTGATGTGGTCATTTGGTATACCCATCTTGTTAAGTCCCAAACTCTAGTCTTTGTTTCCTCATCATTGTGAGACTACCCCAAAGTCCATTCTACTTTTGATATGTTTTCTACTTGCTTTTTAAGCTCACAATCAGTGTAACTTCAGAATTTGGGAGACATCTTTAGGGAGAAACTGTGGTTTTCAGCCCTGTGAGATGGTTTAAAAAAAAAAAAAAAGTCTTCTATTTTCTCTCATTCTGCTCTTCAACCAAAATCAACAGATGCCTACAGAGAAAAAGCAGCTACAGTGGATCAGTTCACTTGTCTTCAGTTTCTCTCTAGAATGTTGACCTGTTATCCCCTCAGGTGTCTTTATACACATGATTTCTAAAAAGAAAAATGGTGTGTCTTTTTGTTACAGGGCTTATCTAGTATCAGTGTGAGCCTTAGCATGTCATAAGCCAGAAGTCAATCTTAGGAATAGATATATAAATAAAACAAGAGAAATCTGAACAGAGCAATTATGATAATGTGCCATGAACAAAGGAATATGATTCACTCTAACCTCTGCACTCACTCTCAACAGCCAGAATGATAAAGAAAACACAAAGAGAAAAAGAGAACAGTTTCACAAATATACTCTGCAGTTTCATGTCTCCCTACATTAGCACATGCTGTTTCTCTGTTGGAAAGACCCTAATTCACAAACAAAAAACAGGGATGGGTAAAAACAGTAAGAGTTCACATTTTGGTCATAGAGGTAAAGGACAAGGCCATCAGGGAAGATGTGTCTTTGAAAAGAGGGGGAATGAACCCTATCTGGTTCCATTTTGCTTCTGTTGACCACCATTTTACCAAGAAAAGGGGGAGAGGCACATTCCTTCTCAGAGAGAGGGGATCCTCAGGATGTCACCACTGATCATGTATCACATGTGCTGAGCCTGTGCTCTGTCCAGCAGTACACTAAGCACTGAGAACAGGGGTAAATTGGAGCACAAATCTCTGCCCCAGGGGAGCTCCCACTGCCTTGTCACAGCTTTTTCTGCGTGTTTGAGGGCCTAGCTAGCAGTTGCTAAGGGACAAGCTTTAGTAATGTGCTCAATGAGATGCCTTTTGTTTCCCCTTCCTGCCTGTATCTTCTGCCAACTTTATATCTCTGCAATTAATGCCAACCAGGCAGAAAGTTGTAAGCAAAAGACATGAGAAAGTTTTGTGCTTCTCATGGCTTGAAACTGACCCCACAGTTCACGATCCTTTGCTAAACACATTAATGCCATTCTCAGAGCTCTGCCACTGTGTTGAAAATGGGAAAGGAAAATCTTTTATAGGGATTATTATATCAACCAGATCATGCCTGGGTCCTTTTTTGATAAGGTAAATGGGGAGATTAATATCTAATGGTCTCTAGCCAGTAATAGTTAAACTATGAATTTGTATTTGAATAAAATGTTAACACTCCTGGCATGCAGAGATTATAGAAATGTAAATTGTATCAGAAGAAACAGTCCCAGTTGTATAGCTTAAAAAATACCAAATTCTACTTGCAATTATTACCAGAGACTTAAAAATTAAGTTTCCTTCCCTAGAGTAGTTTAACTGTCAGTATGCTTACTTCTATTATCTGCCCATCCAAAATTATTCAGTTGATTTAATCCCCTCAAAATTAGGGGATTTTCACCATGGGATTTAGCCAGGGGATTTTTCCAGCTCTGCTGATACCAACATTTAAAGTGATTATGTATAATCTATTTCCTTTCCACTATTTCATCTCAGAAAATACTATTTTCCCAATTTTTCTCTTTTTAGCAGAAAGGACATCAGGACTGGATATGCTATCAGAATTCAGCTCTGGGCCATTTATTGGACAAAATAGCTTTAAGAATTGCTGCTGAGGTCTCTGGCAATGGATTCTCTTTCCAAAATCCTGATTTGTTCGACCCAGAGCTGTTTACAGGTCAGAGAAGAGTAAGGGGTTGGGTTGACATAAGAAGGGTTAGATAACCCAGGAAACATTTGGAGATATAGTCAGATGTCTTTGTAATAATATATCCCCAGTGAATATTCCTATTCAAAGTGATAGGTGGCAAGGAAAGGGAATGGGCACTATTGTTATGTTCAGTGTCAAGGAGTGGCAGGAATTTACACAACTGCATTAGAAAAGTTAGTCATAGCCATATTCACAAAGGCATAGAGTACACAATAGATTTTACATAAATTTAAAAAGCTGGGTCACTTATTATCCTCAAGTACTAATACCCTTCACCATATGTTCCCTGCTTTATGTACAACAAAGGCCAGAGTTGATGTTGGCTATACGGCAATTTAGATATAGTCCCAAATGGCTTATTATTGATAATAGGGTCTAAGTCTTTAAGACATAAATATTTTGGATAACATTTTTCAAAAACAACTTTTGGTCCCTTCAGCCTTTGGGAAATGTACATGGTACCACATTTCTGCATCTCCCTCCATCCCTGATAAACATAAATAGAACTGTTTCTCCTTCTGGCCATGAAGGATTAACTGCTGTAGAAGCACTCACAGGGGTCTTTTGAGTCTGGTCGTTACCGATCTGAGTGTACTCTCTTTGTTCAAGGAACTGAGGGGCAACATGAGCATAATGAATACAGAAGTAAAAAACATCCCACAAAGTTAGACAAGACCAACTTCCAAAGTAAAAAAATTACAGGAAAACTATAAAATAAACAATTCCCAGAGCTCACAGAGCACTGGGGATATTTGACTAATGTGCAGCCACAGTAAAGAGACACTGTTGAATTGAAGAATATTCCCAGTAGAGCCCTCAGAAGGGCAAGTCTTAGAAGTAGGGAATAAGGGCTCCTTTTATACAGAACTTTTAAAAAATATTTCAAAGGAGTCAAATTTAATGTGAAAGTAACTCACCTACCTGCCAGAAAATGTTAAACTCACTACTTACAGGAATACAACAACACTGAGTACTCAACAGTGTTAAACTGACAATGTCAGGGGATGCCTGGGTGGCTCAATGGGTTCAGCATCTGCCTTTGGCTGATGTCATGATCCCCAGGGTCCTGGAATGGAGTCCTGCATCAGGCTTCCTGCTCAGCGGGGAGTTTGCTTCTCCCTCTGCTCTTCTCCCCTGCTCATGATCTCAATCTCTCTCTCTGTCTGTCTCTCAAATAAATTAATTAATTAATTAATTAACAATGTCAGGGCAACCAATAAAAATTACTATACATATAAAAAACCAGGACAATGCAATCCAAACTGGGAGAAAAGTCACTAAAAATAAACCCCAAGTGATAGGGATAATTAAATTAGCAAGATGTTAAAATAGCTATTATAAATATGTTCTGTTTATTCAAGTAATTAAAGAAAAATCTGGACATAATGAAGAGGGAAATGAAAGAAATAAAGAAGAATTAAATGGGACTTAAGATGATGAAAAATATAATATATGAAATGAAAAAGTACACTGAGTGGCATTTAGAGCAGGGTAGACACTGCAGAAGGAAAGATCGGTAGACTTGGGAGTTGTAGAATATAAATCCAAATACAGAAAAATTTATCCAAAATGAAACAGAAATAATTTTGAAAAATATGAACAGAATATCTGTGGGCTATGTGGCAATATTAATCAGTCAAAGATAACGTGCAGTTGCAATCTCAGAAGGAGAAGAAATGGAAGGCAGCAGAAAAGAATATTTGAAGAAACAGCCAAAGTTTTTTCAAGTTTTGACAACATATGAAACCCATAGATCCAAGAAACGCACTGAACCTCAAACAGAAGAAACACAGCAAAAAAAAAAAAAAAAAAAAAAAAAACACTGAAGCACATAATAATCAAATTGCTGAAAATCAGTGACAAAGGGAAAATCTTAAATAGTACCCAGGCTTCTGGTTTGGTAGGTAAGGAATTTGGAACTTGTTGATCCATCCTAACAAGTAAAAAGCTGAACAAATTGAAAAATCAATGATTCCTCTTAGATCTGTCAGAGAGGTGAGGTCATAGGGCAAAACCAGTGTCCCCCTACATTGGAGAGACAGACAACCAGTTTCAAAGAGTCACACTCTCCAGGAGAAGATACCTGTGAGCAAAATGCTCTGGAGAACCATTACCAGGTAGAAAACCTAAACTGTAAATGACAAATTGCTGGAGGCTCAATGTAGACAAATAAGAGATTAAAAACTCCAGGGAGATTAGTCAGAGAGGACCCTCCACACTTCAGTTGGATTTTGCCAGCAGGGACCCCACCAGGTTCTCATGATGAATATTGGAGAAAAATCCCCTCATGCTTCTATGGTATGGGGAAGGGGAAGTTACCTTTCTGAAATATCCCATTCTGTTCCTCACAAGGCTTGCACTTAGGAAAAAAACTGTTTTATTGGAGTTTCATCTTTTGAGGTTTCCCTAGAGCTTAGGCAACTTAGGAGACACAAAATACCCAACTCCAGCCCCTTCTAGCCCTCATGTCCCACGTAAGAAGGGAAAACATTGAGACGCCCTTGTGAAGTTCATAGTTCAGAGGCACAGTCTTCACTAGAAGACTGAGATTTAAATATAGAACAGAATGCTTCTTCTTTGCTCATGCACTACACCACATGACTAAAGGCCTATTTCCCAGAGTTTCTTTTACCCAATACAGCAGGTGAGACTTTCACCAAAAAGTTACAAGGCATATAAAAAGCAAAACATTGTTTGAAGAGGCAACATAAGCATTAGAATCAGACTGACATGACAGAGATGCTGGAATTATCAGACTGGAAATTTAAAACAAGTATGATTAATATGCTAAAAATCTAATGGAAAAAATAGCATGCAAGAACAGAGGGGTATATAAGCAGCAAGACAGAAATGCTAAGAAAGAATCAAAAAGAAATGCTGGAATTCAAAACCACTGTAACAGAAATGAAGAATGCCTTTTATGGGCTCATTAGTAGACTGGACACAGCTGAACAAAGAATCTCTGAACTTGAGGATATGTGGATAGAAACTTTAAAACTGAAAAACCAAGGTAAAAAGAGGACCATAAAAAAATGGAATAGAGTACCCAAGCACTGTGGGATAATTAAAAAAGAGAAGAAAAAGGGAAAAGCAGTATTTGAAGTGATAATGACTGAGAATGTCTTCCAAATCAGTGTCAGACACCAAGCCACAGATCCAAAACTCAGAGAACACCAAAGAGGATAAATGCAAAAACAAAAAACAAAAACATATAAAAATGAAAAACTTTACCTATGCATATTATATTCAAACTGAAGAATTTTTAAAAACTAAGAAAAAACTTGAAAGAAATATGGGGAGGAAAACCCTTACCTAAAGAGGAATAAAGATAAGAATTGCACACACCTTATCCTTAGAAGCCACACAAACAAGAGAGTGGAGTGAAATATTTAAAGTGTTGAGAGAGAAAACAAAACAAAACAACATACCAATTTAGAATTCTGTGTGCTGTGAAAGTGTCTTCAAAAGACAAGAAATAAAGACTTTCTCAGACAAAAATTGAGGGAGTTTGTTGGCAGTGGATCCACCTTGTAAGAAATTTTAAAATAAATTCTTCAGAGAGAAGGAAAATGGTATAGGTAAGAAACTTGAATTTACATAAAGAAAGAACATTGGAGAAGGAATAAATGAAGATTAGAAAGCATAAAAATAATGCATTACATCTTCTGGAGAAATAAAGCTAAATGTGACAGTAGATTTCTCAAGAATAAACTCGAAGGACATCTTTAAAGTAGAAGGGAGTGAAGTAAGTCAATCAGAGAAGGACAATCATATGATTTCACTCATACGGGGGATATAAGAAATAATGAAAGGAATTATAAGGGAAAGGAGAGAAAATGCGTGGGAAAAATTAGACAGGGAGACAAACCATGAGAGACTCCTAACTAAGGAAAGTGGAAGGAGAGGTGGGTGGGGGGATGGTGTGACCTGGTGAAGGGCAGTGAGGAGGGCACTTGATGGGATGAGCACGGGGTGTTATATGTTGGCAAATCGAACTTCAATAAAAAATAAATAAAAAGTAAATGAAAACTTGAAAAAAAAGTACAAGGGAAGTCAGTAGTACAACATGCAACTCTTGATTTCAGGCACCTATTAAAGCCCCAAGTGGGTGTGGACCCTACTTAAAATGAATGAGTGAATGAATGGAGAGAGAAAGAGAAAGAGCTAAACCTAAGTTTATTTTCTTCCCAGAAGGCTAATTATTAATAATTTACCAACACAGAATGCCAGAGCATTCTGTTTTTAACAAAGCCTGCACTTAAGATAAACGGGGAAAAGAGGCCCTCTCATACTATTGTTGTTCTGAATATAAAACAGCACAATCTGCATGGAATTTTGTTAATATCTGGCAAAGTTGTTGACTCCACTCACCTTTCAAAGCAACAATTCTATTTCTAGGAACATGGCCTAGATATTTTTGCACACGTGAAATGCTATGCTTTTATTCCTTCTTTTTTGTTTTTCTTTTGTAAAAATGCAAATGTCCATCAATAGACAATTGGTTTAAAACTTGTAGTACATTTTATACAGTGGAATGCCAAGCAGCTATTAAAATAGATGGGAGCATCCTTTATGTCCTAAGACAAAATGAGATCCAAGCAACCATGCAATAAATATTATATATCTTTCTCTAAAGTGGTGTGTATTATGTAAATAAATATATAATATGTAAATATTATATTTACATGTAATATATTTAATATAATATGTAAATATATATATTGTTTTGCTCTTTAACATAGCAATTACAGTTTTGGGTATTTATCCTGAAAAAATTAAGCAGAGGTGAAATCAAAGATTTATATATAAGATGTTCACCATGATGTTGTTTATTTATTTTAAAAAAGATTTTATTTCTTTATTTTTAGAGAGAGAGAGCTCACGTGCATTCACACACATGGGGGGAGGGGCAGAGGGAGAGAGAGAGAGAGAGAGCATCTCAAGCTGACTCTGAACTGAGCACAAAGCCCACCATGGGGCTCAATTTCACAACCCTGAGATCATGATGTGGGCCGAAATCAAGAGTTGAATCTTTAATCTACTGATCTACTACCCAAGTTCCCCCAATATGGTGTTATTAAAACAGTGAGAGATTAGACATAGCCTAGATGGTTAGTGAAATGGAAAAAGTTTAATAAATTTGGTTCAGCCATATAAATGGAGGAATAGCCCTTAAAAATAAAGTTTTGAAAAAAATTTTAATAACTTCATCAACATACTGCAAATAGAAAAGATGCAACATGCCATACAGGTTATAACACTAACTTTCTTAAAAGCTATGTATGCATATTGACATGCCTACATTGTATTACATACAAATACAGGAAAAAACACACAATACATTAAGAGAATTCTTTCTGGATAACTCAGTATCCTGCAGTCTCTTCTTGATACAATTTTCAGTATCTTTTTTTTTTTTAAAGATTTATTTATTTTTGAGGAAGAGCAAGAGAAAGTGCATGCATTCGTGGGGGGAGGAGCAGAGGGAGAGAATCTTCAAGCAGATTCCCCACTGAGTAGAGCCCCAAGTGGAGGTCAGTCTCACAACCCTGAGATCATGACCTGAGCTGAAACCAAGAGTAGGATGCTTAACTGACTGAAACAGGCACCCCCATTTTCAGTATTTTCTTAATGTTCACTTATATTTTATAAATTTTCTATGATTTGCATATATTTTTTTAAAATCAACTTAAAGGGCACTTAGAAAAATTAAAATCTCTTATGCTTTACAGCATCTTAAACATAAAGAAATGCCTTGCATCCTATTGTACAGTACCCCCACACACACAATCCCTCTGTGCATTGTTACCAAATGAAGCATGTGGAGCTATAAAACACTTCATCCATAAAAATGAAGACAAAAATACAAATCTATCCACTCTTAGCCAAATTTTGTTGTAAAGAAGTAGGGCTTCCAGAAGAAGAGTCCTGCGGTCAAATAAAGTAAAGAAAACATTAAAGCCACATTTTGTATCTTCCTCATAGAGTTATGTAATTAATATTACCATATAAAAGTGTCAGAATGACTTGGCAGTAAGGAATATTGTTTCATTGTTTAGCTTATAGTTTATTTTCCTCCCTCCCTGTCCCTCACCAGATGTCTAAATATGGCCTAGTCTCCCAAAGAACATAGTTTAGAACATGAGAAGCTTAGGAACTTATAAGACTCCTTTCTCTCATCTTTAATGTGTTTTGGTTCTGTGGCATTAGATCAGAGTAATATCAGTGACAGCAAGTGTGAGGGCTGCCCTAAATCTCTGGTCTTCCCTAAGGCAGGAAGTCACACCTGCTCACTTCCTTGTCCCTGGACACCCCCATCCCAGCAGGAGGGTTCATCTGCACATTACTCCTCTGTCCATTAGCATACAGAAGAAAGGATCAAAAAAATACTTGGACCCATATTAAAACACACTGCGTTGTGTTTCTGACAGGACACAAATTTTTAGCTTAAAATTTTTGCATTTTCTAGTGTTTCCATTTCCTTTAGAAGAGGGAATCTCCTTTTTCTGTTTCCTTTCCTCAATTTTTCCCTCTCCTTTGCCATCCCAGGAAGTCTGCCATTTTTAGAGGTCCTCTTTGAACTTTGGAGTTACAGGTTTGGAATAACAGGCAAGCTGTAGGGAGGAAATTTGGAAGAGAAATACAATGGGAAAGCATACAGAATATTTGAGAATAGAAGAAGAAAGAGAGAAGTGGGATTTTAAGAATTATTCTTTTGAATGTGTGCTGTCTTTGTGGTCTTCAAGAAATGATAAAGAAATGTGTGAGGAAGGAAACAAGAAAGAGAAGAAGGGTGGGACGATGGAAGGTTACCTTGAAAATTCTATTTCGAAGGCTAGACTGAAGTTCTGGGACCGCAACACAGCTCTTAAACGGGCCATGGGAGTCCCCTTAAGTAGTATAACAAGGTTCAATGTGTGTTCTCTAAAGCTTGCACACTGTTAATAGAAGATTTTATGGGCTTGGGAAAAACTGCTGGGATACCACCAGTCACTCATTGTCTTTGACTGGAAAGGAGAGAGGAGGGGCACCTGGGTGGCTCAGCGGTTGAGTGTCTGCCTTCAGCTTAGGTCGTGATCCTGGGGTCCTGGGATCAAGTCCCACCTCAGGCTCCCTAAGGGGAGCCTGCTTCTCCCTCTGCCTGTGTCTCTGCCTCTCTTTGTGTGTCTCTCATGAATAAATAAATAAATTTTTTTTAAAAAAAGGAGAGAGGAAGTGAGCCAATTCTGGAGCATCAAGAGAGAAAAGAATTGCAGCCCTGAAATTAATATCTTAGTCACTCAGGTAACTGCATCCTCATCAGACAATGTGGTTTAGGAGACTCTGAATGATCCCACACCCTGAAGACAGCTTTCTGTTATGAAAGAAAATGTGATCAGAAAGCTGAACTTTGCACGGGACAAACTAATGAAAAGGGGGGAAAAGCAAACAAAGCCAAGGCTGAATGGAAGAAATGCATCAAATGAGAATATAGATAGCTCAGCAGACAGTAACAGTTCAGTAGCACAGTTTGCAAAAGAACACGGGTAATCATGCTCAGAGCATCAAAGGAGGAAAATATTGACAAAAAGGTTGCCAATGGACTGCCACTTTTATAAACTGATGTGATAGAGGGACTATGAATTGGTAAAACTTTCAGAAGCGTAGTCTGGCACTATGTACCAAACTCTAAGATTGGAAATATGTATCCTCTTAGCATGGCGATTCTCAGTAGGAATTCATTCTGAGAGCATAGGTAAATAAGTACATAAAGATGTATGGCAAGGATTTTTTTGAAACTTATTTTTTATATAATAGCAAAACAAACTGAATAACTTAATTATCCATGAATATGTGGCTTGATTTAACACATTCAGTGGAATACAGTGGAATACTCTGCACTGTAGAACCCCTATAAGCCTAGGCTTTGGGGTCAGTCTGTCTCAGTTCACATCCGACCCTACCACTACGTGTGTGATTTTATCACAGTACGTGTGTGATTTTTTATCACACATTTTATTGAGTATCTCTTTGCCGACATTTACGAATCCAGAAGATGTCTTAAAACCTCTAAAATAGCTTCAAAATTTATAAAATCTATTTCAGAAAGTTGTCCCAAAGATTAAATGAGTTAATTACATTGAAAGTCCATGCCCGTGGTAAATACTCAGTAAGTGCTAGATAGTATTACTGTACAAACATTATCAATGATGATATCTGTATTAACATGAAAAATGATCATGTTGGGCAGAAGTAACAGACTATCAAGTAATACAGGTTTATAGAGAATAATGTATGTGTGAATGTATGCATAGAAATAATTCTGAAAAGGTTTTTACTGTAACTTTAATTTTAATAATTAGACATCTCTGACAGTGGTGTTTCAGATTATTTTTATTTTTTTCCCTTACTTTCTGCTTTGACATTTTTTATTAACATAAAACAGAATAACTCCTGAAATGCTGAGTTAGGAAATTTAGATCAGCTTTTCTGCTGGGGAAAATCAAAACTACAGATGAAATATAAAAGTTACAATTTTAAAGCACTAAAGAGCCAACGAGAGAGGGAAGAATTACCAAGGCAAAATCTTGGAAGAGATAGGTTGCTCACTCAACTCAACTTCCACTCTGAGGACTTTTGCTGATCCATAAGAAACAGATGATAACTGAGTTATAGTTGTGATGGCCTCATGTGATGGGAACAGAGGTTAAAGCCAAGGATTTAAAGCTCAGGATGTGAGTTTGATGACAATTGTTCCATATACATATTAAGCTGGTATCCCGATTGGCTTCATCTGCAAAGTAAGGGTGAACTGAAAGTAATTCCTTCTTTATTCAATTTCTTTTCATTCATTTATCCTCTTCCTCTTCTTAATCTTCTTTTTCTCTCTTTCTCCCCCCCCACTCTGTTTCAGCTTTGTAGCCTGAGTTAACATAATTTGGGTGGTTCAAAACAACTTCCAGCCCTGAATTTGTATTAAGGTGGTCCTAGACTCATGATGAGCAAATGAAACAAAAATCCTTGGGAGGAAGATAATTTCATCTTAGTTAGCTTTGAATTACCTCTAAAAACATCGTATTTTTAATCATAGTGGCCAGCATGCAATCAAGGGTAACCAAACATACAAGGAAATAAGAACCTTGAGTGAAACATAACATAAACAGATTTTAAAAGATTAGAATTGTTAAACACAGACTATAAAACTCTTATTAAAGTCAATTCAATCAGCAGAAAATAGGAAAGTATAAGTGATATAGAAGATATTTAAAGGAGCCTAAATAGAATTTCTAGAACTAAAAATGATATAATTTAAATTAAGAATTCAATGAATGGGATTATTAGCACATTAGACTAGATTGAAGAGAGAATTAGTAAATTGGAAAATAGATCAAAAGAAATTATCTCAACTATTGCACAGAAAGACCAAAAAACTAATTAACTAGAGAGAAGGAAAATACAGGAGAGAATGAGACACAAGCGATAGAGTAAGAAGACTAAAAATAAGCTTAAAAAGAGTTCTAGAAGAAGAGGAGAGAATGGAATAGATGGAAATTTAAAGAGACAATTGCTGATCTTCTTCTTCTCCTTCTTTGCTGATAATTTTCTAGAACTAAAACCACATAATATGCCGAACTGTACACACAGAAAGAAATCCACTCCTTTACCAAACCAAAGGGTAAAATCACAAAACAGTTAGGAAAGAAAGATAATCATCAAAGGAACAGCTATTAGAGTAACAGCTGACTTCTCAACAATCACATGTGAGCTAGTGACCACTAAAATAATGAGGTCAACATGTTGAAAAAACAAAATTCAATCAACATAGAATTCTATATCTATCCAATATAGTCTGTAAGAGTAAGAAGAAATTAAATTTACAAATATAAAGTCTAGGACCAAAACAAAAAGACAGAGAAATTTTAATCACTGGTAGACTCACAATAAAGAAAATTCTAAAGCATATACTTTAGGCAGGAAGATAGTGATCCCAGATGGAAAGTGTAAGATTGAAGAAAGAATAAAGAGCAAATACAGTGGAAAATATTTAGGGAAACCTAAATGAACTTTGATTGTATAAACCAGTCATAATATTTGGGGGGGGGGGGGGTTATAATAAAACTTGAAAATACAATTGTTTCTGTGTGTGTGTGTGTGTGTGTGTGTGTCTACATGTGCACATTAAAGGAATAACAGAAGATTTAAAAACATTCTTCTCTTGAACTCTGGAACACTGTGATGAGAATGTCACCTGGAAGTGTAGGAAAAATAGTCACAGGAAGGATGCCTAAGGGACACTTTGAGCCACAGTAATCTTAAGCAGATATTTTGAGAAAGGTATAGATTGCAGTCAAGGAGGGTATAGTAGATACCACTTGTGTGTGTGTGTGTGTGTGTGTGTGTGTACTTGTAATCACTCTTCCTCTCGTTTTGGAGCAGCACTCTCCTTTTCTTTGGAGGAACTTATCTTCCACTCCATCTATATCCTTTCATTGGTACCTTCATTATTGGTACCTTCAATCATAATACCCAATAGTCATGGAAATAGGCACAAAACCTGTGTATCTTGGTTACTGAGTGTCTAGTCTGTTTGGGCTGCTATAACAAAATACTATGGCTTAGAAACAATAAATAAAATGAAATAAAATAAAATAAAAACAATAAATAAATTAATTAAAAAATAAAAACAATAAATAAAAAATACTATGGCTTAGAAGCAATAGAAATTTATTTCTGACAGTTCTGCAGAGCAAAAGTGTGACATCAGGGTGCCAGCATGGTCAAGTAAGAGCCCTCTCCCAGGCCACAGACTTGTTACTTGTTGTTTCTTCACATGGTGGAAGGAGCTGGGGATCTCTCTGGATCCTCTTTGATAAGACACCAGTCCCATTCATGAGGTCTCCTCCCTCATGATCTAACCACCTCCCAAAGTCCCCATCTAGTAATACCACCGTTTGAGGAGGTTTGGGATTTTAACATAAGAATTAGGGAGATGGGAACCCAAACATGCAGACTGTAGCACTAGGCCAGGTCAATCAGAATGCTTCTCTAGGAGTGTGCATTGTGTGTATGTCTTTGCATGCACGCCCACACACACATGCTATAGAAAGAGATTAACCCCTCTGAGAACAGACTGTCTATTGTGGGAATGGCTGGTGGCCAGTTTCCAAGGAAGCTTTCCTCAGAAGATGAACTGGACACCAGAGAAGACAAGAGAGGAGACTGGAGAAGGAAGGACCTGGAATTATTCAGGTCTTTGTCCCATTAGTCATCTCCTTCCCTTCCTGTCCCTTCCCTACCAAAGATTTACCTTTTGGCCGCAGCCCTTCTACTGCTAGTTGCTCTACCAAATACACAAAGGGGCAGTGGGGCAAGCAAGAAAATCATGTTTGAGAGCGTGGCTGGGCTACCACAGCTAAGCTGCATAGTGCAGCAGAAGCCAGGGAGTGGAGGCAGGTGACACTCCTGATCGGGAAGGGGACAAGCTGTTGCACAACTGACTGGAGTTGGTTGGGGACCCATTACTGAGTCATTGGGTTTTTGTTTTTGTTTTTTAAGATTTTATATTTATTCATGACAGACAGAGACAGAGAGAGAGGTAGAGGCAAAGGAAGAAGCTGGCTCCCCACACAGCAAGGAGCCCAAGGTGGGGCTTGATCTCAGGACCCCCAGGATCATGACCTGAGCTGAAGGCAGACACTTAACTGACTGAGCCACCCAGGTGCCCTTTTTGGTTTTGTTTTGTTGTTTTGTGGAGGCATGGGGGTGGGGGTGGGGGGTGGAATGCTACCTACATTTCATGGGAGCAGAAAAAACAGGCTAAAGGAGTCAGTGGATATTACCCAGAACTCTCAAGACTGAAGCCACAAGTTATCTGTGGATATTTAGGGAGAAACAAGAGATCTGGATTTTTTTTTAAAAGATTTTATTTATTTATTTATTTATTTATTTATTTTTATTTATTTATTTATGAGGAGATCTGGATTTTAAAACATAAGTTTTTCTGAGATGATACGTGGAAAAACATAATTAAGAGAACATCTTATTTATGTTAGAAAGTGCTTCTTCGTACCTGTGAATTACTGGTTACTGAAATCCTGTTAGGTATCCATGTTCACTCACTTCTTAGAGGTTAAAATTAGCATTAGTTTCTGCTGTAGTTGTTAGGAAGAGTTGGTATGTCCAGTATATGTGAGCTCACAGTCACGTTAGTCCCGTGTTCCCTTGGTGGCAGCTGCTTACTGTGCCAACGATCCGCCAGTCCTGGGATTTGATAGGGACGTTGCTCCTAGAGTTCCTTACTGAGACATGGTATTTTTCATGTCTTGGTTTTGTTGCTTGAAGGTTCTTCCCTCATCACATGCCCTCTGCCTCCCCCTGCCAGTTTTGGGTGGTATTATTTTGTAGCTTTCAAGAACAAAGACGTTCCACCTCCCAGTCTCAGTGGAGGAGTATTTCCTCCTAAGGCATGCTGCTCCCACGCGTGTTGTCAGACGTGTCCCACTGCAGGTAACTCTCAGTAAGATACAGCAAACTCAGCTCGCTTGTGTTCAGAGAATTAAAGCCCAGATCAGAAACCACAGTGAAGGGCCAATTGGGCAGCAGTCTGCGTGCTGGCTGCAGGAGGAGAGGCGGCACTTCTGGCTTCCCAGCTCAGATTTTTCTAGCACAGGAGCAGGGACCAGCTCACCAGTGGTCTGGGAGTGTCTGAAATCCTGCCCTGCCTGGTGTCTCCTGGGTAGCAGCCTGAGTGGTACTGAAGTGGCAGGCAGCTGTTCTTTGCTGTTAGCAGCTGGACTGGAATGGCTGGGATAGGCTGGCTGGGATCGGCTGGGTTGAAAAGTAATTTTACTGGAGATTCCAAAATTTGAGGTCACTCTCTTTCTTTTTCTCTTTTCTTTCTTTTCTTTTCTTTTTTCTTTTTTCTTTTCTTTTCTTTTCTTTTTTCTTTTCTTTTCTTTTTTCTTTTCTTTTTCATGCCTGTAAAGAATAGAAAACCCATTGTCTGAGGCATGAGTATTTCTCTTGGGTTTTTTGTTTTGTTTTGTTTTGTTTTTAATCTTTTAAGCAGTTGTCCTTATCTAAACAAGTAGACAAATGATCTAAACAAGTCTAGTAGCTGAGATCTCCTCCCCATTCCTTGCATTTTATTAAATTTTTTTTTTTGCATTTTATTAATTGCCTGATTTTATGTACCTTCCTGTCCACAACTCTGTCACTCTGGGTTTGAAGTGATGTGGAACCGAGTTTAAAATGTCTACCTTTGGGGTGGGTAGGTAGCTCAGTTGGTTAAGCATCTGCCTTCAGCTCAGGTCATGATCCCAGGGTCCTGGGGTTGAGCCCTGTGTCAGGCTCCCGGCTTCTCCCTCTGCCTGCCACTCCCTCTGCTTAAATAAATAAAATCTTTTTTTTTTTTTTAAAGTCTACCTTCAAATTCTGTCTTCTGAGAAGTGTCAGACTCACAGATCCACGGCAGATCAGAGGAGTTCAGTCTCACAATCATTCACTGAGCACCTGCTAGGTGCCAGGCATTGGGGCAGATGCTGGAGACACAATCCTGGATAAAACAGGCTTGCTCCTTCCGCAGTTTTTGCTTCGAAACAGTTAACAGGCTTTACAAGAGGTTTGGTAAAATTCTGCTTTGAGCGCTGGAATACCTTAAGGTTTTGGAAGGATGTGCAAGGTTAAAATACAAATATGACTATGCTTGACCAGTTTAGGGTGAGTGACACAGGTGTAAGGGCTGAGGTGTTATAAGACCTGAGACTCTTCTGATTCTGATCCTGCCCTTTGTCCATTCCTTTGGCTTCAGAGATAGATGTGCACAAATAGAAAACAAGTCAGACAGAGCCTTAGGGTTATGTCTCTTCAGAAAAGCCAACTTGCATTTCCTCGCAAAAATTTATCCTACTGGTTTTTCTCTCTCATTGAACCAAAGCACCTTCGGATAGATCTGAAGTCCAGCCTGGGTCTCAGAGCTCTGTGATGCTCTAGGCTTCCTACCAACTGGACATGCTAGCTATCCTGTCCAGTTTCTCACAGATTATGCTCTGACCTTTTTGCTGCTGCTCAGAAGATCCTTTGTTCCTAACTCCTGAGTAGCTGCTTTTGGGTGATTCAGGATGGGTGGAAGAGTGGAGATGCCATCAGGCTGTCCACTGGAGTGCAGGTCGAGCAGCCCATTGCTGTGGGTACTGAGGAGCTGGAGAGAGGCAACTCCAGGCAGAAGGGAGGGTGGTGTGTGGGGTCCAGCGCCCAGGGGCTGTCAGGGGTAGTGTTGCAGCACAGGAGGGGCTTGGGTGCAGTAAGACTGGCCAGACCCCGCAAACTTGGGCTGTGAACCCAAACCATAGGGAAAGGGAATTTGTTCCCCCTGAACCAGACCTGGTATATACTTGATGCTACTTAATCCTCACGGAAACCCTAGTAGTTGAGCACTGCAGGGAGCTAAAGCCAAGGAGATTAAGTCCCAAGTTCACGAGACCACACAAAGATGCTCACTTCAAATTCAAACAGTCGGCTGATTCCAAAGCTTGTACTCTCCACCACCCCGAGCCTTCTCAGTGGGGGAAGGGCCCCTGCTCACGTGCCACGCAGCACAATACCAGTGGTGGCGTCCTAGGACACAGAGGACAAAGGCTGGACTCCCTGCGGCCTTCCTGTCATCCGGGGGCTGGTCCCTGGCTGCCAGTTTGGATGGACTCTTCTCCTAGTGTTTTTTGGGCCACTGATGTAGCCAACCCATTCATTCCTTTGCACCATCATAGGACCACACAGATGCATAGGACGCATGATAAGCTGTATTTCTAGATTGAAGTTCATGCTATGCTGTCAAATTAAATCTCAAAATAGAAGATCCCACTTTACAGCCATGTGGCTCCTCCCTCCAGCTCCCCTTGCAAATGCTTGAGGTCCACATCTCTGGCCAACTCTGAGGAAGGGTTCCCAGAAGATGTCAGGCCCCCCCCCCCCAAGGGCTGTGGGGCATCACACCTGTGCACAGAGGCTGGAACTTCTGTCTGGCCCAACCACAAGGTCAGCCAGACCTCTGGGCTGTCAAGACCAGCTCCTGGGACTGAGCCATGACGCAGGTGATCTGCTGCAAGATCCCGGGACCCCTTCCTTACCAGGTGGAATCCAGCACTTCCCTCTGGCATTACTTCTGCCCCAGAGAGCAGGGGGACAGGAGAGAGGCAAGGCAGCCCTCTTCGGGGCTGGAAGGCTCAGGAAAGGAGTGGAGCGCCAGCTCAGGTACCATGCAAGGCTTCGGGGGGAAAAAGAAACAGCTGGGTGCTCATTCCCACCACGTAGACACAGTACAGTTGGCGCCTCCTTTGGGCTGGTTTGCTTTTGAAAAATAGAACCGTTCCCCTGCTAAGAAGCTGGCAGGGCTCATGACGTAGTTCCACCAGCCCCTTGCTGTGTGCCCTTCAACAGTGGCTCCTTCATGTCCTTGCACCGACCCGCTCCCTATATATTCTGCATGTTCACGCCTCTCTCCCCCACCTCCTGATTTCCCGGGCTTTTTAGGGCCTTCTGATATGCTCAGCACAAAGCCACAGCCATTTATTAAGTTCCAGCCACATGCCAGCTATGTGCACCTGGCTCACTTAATTTTCCCGGCAACCTCAGCGTGCATCTCCAGCTGACAAATGAGAAGACAAGCCCAGAGAGGTTCGGTACTTTCTCAACATTGCAGAGCTTCTCATAAGTGGCAGAACTGGGATTCGAGCTTCTGTCTGTTGGATGCCAGAGGCCGTGCTTCAGCCCCTACCTCCCTGCTCTGTACTGCTCCGGGAGGTAAGAGGCAACTCCTCAAATCATGCTTCAGTATCTGTGATGTTGCTGGACGATGAGTGAGCCCCGCATTCAGCGGCCATTCCCGGGGACCGGCAGGACCACACTACCTAGGGCTCTGGGTGTCAGCTGTTGGCAGAAGCTCCCCTGGGGTTGCCTGCTGCTTGGAGCTGGCCAGCAAGGAGCCCTCACCCTGCTCCCCAGAGATCCAGCTGCTATTTGCAGCTCAGTGATTTGAGCAGGCCTCCCAAAGAAGCAGTTATTGCAAACTCGGCCTCGACCCCTCCCTCTTCCAGGGATTGCAACTCCTGGCTCTGGCTGGAGGTCTAGATTGCAAGATAAGGAAGGAGCTGGGCCAATTTTCTGGTGGCTTCTTGGCACTGAGTTCTCATGTTTTTGCAGCAGCCACAGGCCCTACCTACATCCTTCCTGGAGACTCCAGGGTAGAACACAAGCAAACTCCCCTCTTCTCACTTCCCCAGCCCCTGGCATGGGAGGCTGTCTTGATTTGCTATGCTCAGAGCCCCCCTTGCTGAGTGGGGGCTTCCATATGGCCCCCATTAGTAAAGGATGGTTTTTGAGGGGCTCCTGGAAATGTGTTGCAGGTGGGCTCCCGGGCGCTTGGCTTTCTTACCAGCCTCCTCGGCTCTGTTTGCTTTGCCTAATTGTGTTTTCTCTGCTGATTTGCCTGAGTAAAGTTTTTCTTCCCCACTTTATCCAAGGTCTCCATGGTGCATCTGGTACCCATTTGGCTGGGGAGGGGGCAGAAGCAGGGTAGTTAATTGAACGCTTGGCACAGGGCTGCAAGAAGCAAACTGAGAAGAGAAGCAGGTCCTGGGAGAGCTCGGAGAATGCGGTTGGCGGGAGCCTTTGTACGGGGCGCAGACTGCACAACATCCGTCTTCCCACTTGGTTTCCATCCAGGAACAGAGCCATGGGAAGGCCGAGAGAAGGACTTTGGGGTGACTCTGGCACTGGATTGCAGCCCCTGCTTCAGTGTATGCCCCACAGGGACCCATCTCTCTTGCTCAGCAGGGTGGCGGGGGGAGGCATGGCTTCTCAGCAGGTGGCTGGGGTGCCAGGAAGCCCTACCTGCAAGATGGGGGATGGGGGGATCCAGGGGCTGGAAAAGACACCTGGGTCTCTCTTCCTGCCTCCATCTAGTCTGGAGTCGGGTCTCTCATTCTGTGGCAGGAATTTTGGCACCAGACTGTGGTCTGCTTCTAGGATGCGGAGTAGAAGTAAAAGTGAAGCAGCACCACTCAGAATCCCCACTTCTGGCGGGGGCCCAGGGCCCACCCAGTTGAGATGGGAGTGTTCTTTGTCTGTTCACCTGCCTGCCTGTCTGTACCTAGAGAGGCCAAAAACACCCTAGGCTCTAGAGTCACAGAGTTTGGATTTCCAATTGTGGTGCCTGCTTCATGCATGTCATTCAGTGAATGCCGATTCATTCTGGAGCCTCAATTTCCTCATCTATAAAATGGTACCAAATTATACTGCTCTGAACAGTAATCGAAATGATTCAAAACACATCAGCTCTGCACCTCTTAAATGACTGTACACATATTGCTTCACTCAACCAACAACTTAGGAGGAGGGTAGTTTTTTCACCACCGTCCAGCATCCCCATCTTATGGAGGAGGAAACAGGCAGAGACAAGCCAAGTGACTTGTCCCCAGTCTCACAGCCAGGCTGGGAGCGTGGCCCAGAGCCAGCACACCCAGGTGGGCCCATGGCTGGTGGGAGGAGGCACATGCCCAGCACCAGCCCTCTCTCTTGCTACCTCAGGCCTGCTGGAGCTGCTCAGGCCACCCTGAAGGACAGTGACATGGGGCCAGCAGACAGAGTACAGGAATGAGACATGAGAGGAGGAGGCTGGATCAGGAGGACATGCTAGGCGGGAAACCCGAGGGGTGGAGCAGGGGACGTGGGAACCGGGGTGGGCCAGCCCTGTTCCAGTCGCTCCCACCGAGGCCACAGCTCCTCCATGCTGGATGTTCTCAAATCCATAGTTTATTTGTGGCTCCCAGCATTCTGACCACAGGTCAGCCCTGGTGGCCTGCTGCTGCAGGCCAACATCTCCTGATTTAGGACTTCTCCATCCGATTGCTCTTCCCTGGCTACTGGGTGCTTGCAAGTGGGACCAATGTGCTCCTGGGACCTGGCTGCCTCCCTTCGTCTTTTGCAAGAGAGGCCAGTATCCCATCTGCGTCCTGCCTGCACCCCGCCCTGCCCCCGCCTGCACACTGTCATTACTGTGTTGTGGCTGCTCCCAGTACAGACCAGGGTCTCCTCATGGAAAGAGGTGGCCTGGATGCTTGCTGGCCATACCCCTGGACTTCACCCACCCCTCCAAGGATGACCTACTTGGATGTGATGGATCACAAAGCTCTGGGAAGAGAGTGACCTGAAGGAGAGAGGTACATGCCTTCACTGGATGGACATGAATCTTCCCAAGATGCCCTACTCCTAAAAGAACAGTAGGGAAGAAAGCAAAGAGTACCATGGGGAAAGCATGGAGGAGAGAGGCTTCAGGGGGCATGCCGAGTGGCTGGCCATGTCTTAGCGCATGATTCTGTCTGTATTTACACACATCTGATCAGGTTGAGCTTCTAACAACTTACTTTTTTACCTCTTACCTTCTACCCAAGGCTAGTGCCCTCATATTCCTCATGCTGGATGGCTGCCACCTAGCCCAGGAAAGCAGGGAAATCTGTGTCAGTGCTCAGGAGATCTACACAAATGACTTTCAGAGCTTTCTTTACCAATAACTATGGTAAATGGGTGGTTCAGCACCTATGACCTGCTAAATGCAAGGCATCAAGAGGTGGGCCTCTTAGGGGACAAAGGTCCCTGCATAAAGCAGTCAACTTCTACCATCTCAGTGCTGGCTGAGAATGAGGGAAATGGGGACTGAGTGGTAGAAATAGACAATGAGTATCAGCTATGACTTTAAGATCAGCTGGAATAAGGGGACCAGGGCTCGTTTCATTCGCTGTCTTGCCTGGAGTCTGGGCAAAGCTTGTAGCTTTGGATAAAGACTCAGCTGAATTGGAGGGTCTATGATGGATATGGAAAGTGCCGGGGACTTCCTTTCTGCCTTATTTCAAATCCTCAGGGACCAGTCTGGAAGGCTTCAAAACAACTCAGCCCAACAGCAATGTGACAGTGTCTGCCCCAGGATGTTCCTGAAGCTGCTGCATGAATGCCCACAGAATATGCTGGGCACTCATCCTGGGACAGCCTGGAGATGTGGGGGAGTTAGTGCAAGAGCCACCATTGACCCTTGGGAGACAGCCTATAAGTCAACGCTCACCATTTCATTACCTGAGCAGAGAAATCTGAGCTACACTCACTCAGGCTCTTCAGAAATTACAATGGTCCTCTGTTGCCCATAGGAGCAATCAACTCAGTCCTACATCTTTGCCTTTCTCACTTTTCCCTGTTTCACTACTCAGGTCCTCTCTCTGGATCCTTGGAATCACTTCCCGAATAAACTATCTTCAAGTAAGCCTGTTTCTCAGGCACAGCCTTTAGGGGAACTCAAATGAAGATAGCCATTCATAAAATTGAAAGAAGGAGGGGAAGGTGTGAAACAATTGTCATCGAGTGGAAGTATCATAAAACTGCCAAACATGCTGGGTTTGTACTTGGGGTGTGCAGTAATGTGTTTAAGGTAAACCCTATAGCCCCTCTGTATTTTCAGCTACCACTTGGAACATCTCAGCTATGGTCACAAGATATGTGGATATGGATTTACTCTTGAATGGACTTATGCCAGATGGATTTAATGGAAAACAAAAGGCAAGAAAAATACGAGAATTCATAAAGCATCCATTGTAATGGTAAACCATGGAATGAAGCAGAACAAGGAGGTAAGTGAGGATATAAGGAGATATATATATATATATAAACACATATGTGTGTGTGTTTATATATAAGGAGATATATATATCTCCTTATATATAAAAACTCACTGTATATAAATAATCTTGCATACATATGCATATATGTTATCTTGGCATATATTTTGTATCTTTATAAAGAAATATACAAAGATGGTAAAGTCAATGGATTGGTATTGGAGAGATGTGATGTCAGGGTTTGGAACACAAGCATGAGACGGTGGCTGAGGGGGAGAGTAGAGATTAAAGATTGTTAGAGGGGAGGCGGTCATGAAAGGTATGGAGTGGTCTGCTCTTCTAAAAGGTTGTTAAGTCACCAAGAATGGTGACAGGAATTGGCATGGAGAGCTAGATGCTAGAGTCATTAATGAATGAAGGAGAGTAGATTGGTAGACAACAGTTGCAAGTAAGAATGGCAGGTAGGAAAGTGTGACATGAATTTCGAAGGACTTGGGGGTTTTGAAGTTGGAGGGAAGAGAATTGAATTACAAATACATTGGGATACCTGCCCCACCCTCAAGCCCTCTGATATAAGGAATGAATGATGGTGAGCCCCAAATAGCCTCTCCACTTGAGAAAGTACAGATGATGTGGCCTTTTTGGGAGACAGCCAATTTTCCATTAGGGCAAGATATGAAGAGATCTTACAACTAAAGACAAAGAGCACAGATAGAGGCACCTGGTGGTAATAGATCCTGTGTGTCAGGATGCATAGTATGCATAGTATGTAAAGGTTGGGAACATGAACAAGGAGTGAGAAACAGAGACAATACTTGCCTTGTAGGATTATTGTCAATTCGAGAGATAAGTTTATATAAGTGGCCAATAGAATGTCTGGTGAAGATGATGATGATGATGACGACAACAATGATGATGATGGGGGTGGAGGTGGTCATGGTGGTAATCACAGTGATGATGGTGATGATGATGATCTCAAGTAGAGCAAGAGTTAAAGACATATTTCAGGTAAAGTCAAGAGAAGTACAGTGTAGGACCCAAGTGTCCTTGAGTCTCATCCTGGCTCCGCTATGGCTAGCTATGTGGCCTGAAACAAATCTGTCATCTTTCCTCTCTGGGTCATGGTTTCTTCATCTACAAAAATGAGAGGAATGTATAACATCCGTGGCTGTCAACTCAAGATGGCAGAGTGGTCATACATAAAATATAGATGATAACTTCCTGAAATACTTTTTCCAAATCTCTATTTGCTCCCCAGCCCCAAAACCCTCCAACACCTACCCTACCATCCTCAACAAGTCAACTCTCATTCTCGGGTTGAGGACCCAAGTCTTCCAGGTGATTTAATAAATGCGCTCCCCACACCCAGCCCTATTTTCTTTCTTTAGGGAACTGCGGTGCCAAGAAGCTGGTCTTTCCTCTCCCAAACGTCATTGCTCAGAAAGCGATAGTGAGAAAGATGTGGTTTGTCAGGCAGAGCTGGGTCAGAGCATTTATCAGAGGGACCAGATGCCCTAAGCTCTGCCCTTGGTGGGCAGATGGCCAAACAGCAGCCAGAGTTATTTTTACAGCTTTATTCTTTGGGCATTTCCCCCATTGAAATGCATAAGAATGAGAACTAAATCAGTGCAACTCCATTCTCTTGCTGCTGTTTTGGGGGTTTTGTGGAATATCAGACCACACCGTGCTGTTGGCCAGCCTGGGCATTGGCTATGCCTGAGCAGGTTAGCCCCTCGGCCAGTCATCCAGGAGAAGTGCAGGAAATACAGGCACAGTGGTAGGCATGAGCCCAGCACACGATGCGATGCTCAGGCCTGCGTCAGGCACCCCTCTGTGCCCAGCAAGAGGCATAGAAATGTACTCAGCACATAGTAGAGATGCAACAAATACTGGTTAAACTGCAATCTAAGGGAAAGCAGCAGTGGACCGAAGGATAGCAGTGTAGGGGAAGTCATTGGTTTTCAGATGCAGGAGAAAGAAAGGCTACAGAGAACTATCATGTTAGGGTGAGAGCCAAACTAGCATCAAAGTTCAAGGGCAGACTAAAATCACTGACACACAAGGACTTGACCCCCACAGACCCTCTCTGAGCAGATACACTCGAGTGTTTCTAGCAAGAAGAAAAGCGACCCTAAGAAACAGATCAAGTCATAAGAAAGTGGCAAGCCAATAAGCATATAAACTTAGTAGTTAAATCTAAAAAGTTTGTGATAGTACAATGTGAAAAATAATGAATACAGCTAAACATGAACTAAAATCTTGGGGCACCTGGGTGGCTCAGTGGTTGAGCATCTGCCTTCAGCTTGGGTCATGATCCTGGGGCCCTGAGATCGAGTCCCACATCAGGCTCCCCACAGAGAGGCTGCTTCTCCCTCTGCCTGTGTCTCTGCCTCTCTCTGTGTGTCTCTCATGAATAAATAAATAAAATATTTTTAAAATAATAAAAAATAATCCCAAATGATTTCAGTGTGCTGGGTTTGGGACAGAGAAGAAAGTGAAAGCAGGCTAATATTAGAATTGTATCAAATCAATAGATAACTTTTCAGGGAGAGTATACAGACATTGACTAGTACCAGAGATCCATAGAAAAATAGGTGCCTAAATGTGTTTTCAAGTGTAAGGGTGATCACCAGAAAAACATAGATATAGGATCTATAATGTCCAAACTTCTGGAGGAAAAAAAATTCAAAGAATTCAACCTGCAGCTAAAAACCAATGACTTCCTCTAAACTGCTATCCTTCAGTCCACTACTGCTTTCCCTTAGATTGCAGCTTAACAAGTATTTGTTGCATCTCTACTATGTGCTGAGTACATTTCTATGCCTCTTGCCTGACACAGGCCTGAGCAACGTGTGCTGGGTTCACACCCACCACTATGCCTGTATTTCCTGCACTTCCCCCTATTAAAGCAGAGGAAAAAGGTGTGGGGGGTGCTAGCTAACAGATATTTTTGAAGTAGGATACATGGAAAACATTAAATAAGGTTGTAGAAATATATCCAGTCATATTAGTTATCATAATATATGTAAATAGGCTGAATTTCTCCTGTTGAGACAGAGACTCATGATTTGGGTAAAATAAAATCCACTGTGGGCCATGATGTGAAAACATTAGAAAGTTGGGGGATACACTCCAAAACATTAGTAAAATTTCTAAGTCAAAAATTATGTGCTGATTTGGTTTTACTAGATATTGCCTCACTGCTCTCCAAATTAATTGTATTAATTTACTTTTAGAGTGGTGGTAGAGTTCCCCTTGCCAAATATTGATTTTGTTATACTTTAAAATTGTTGCCAGTATATCAGGTATAATATGCTATTTCATTGTTATTGTATTTTGTGTTACCTTACTTAATAATGAGGTTGAGTAACTTTATAGTATTTTTTTGCTATTCCAGTTTTATTATATGAACGGCTTGTTCCTGTCATCTGTCCCTGCATTTATACATTTTGTCTTATTCTTATTGATTTGTAGAATTTCTTTATAAATTTGGAAAGTAAACTTTTCTCAGCCATATACATTGCAATATCTTGTTCTTGTCTTTGATTTGTCTTTTCATTTTGCTTGCAGCATTTTTGAACTACACTAGCTTAAAATTTAATGCAATCAGATTTTATAGGCTATACTTACTGTGACTCGTTTAAGAAATTCTTTTGTATTTGAAAGTCAGAACCAGGTTCTTCTCAGCCCAAATGCTACTTCCTTAGGAAAGCCTTCTCCAATCCCTCAAAATAGTGCATGTCCCATTGTTAGATGCTCTTGTGATACTGTTTTCACTTTTTTGTTGCACTTATCCCAATTGTAATTATACATTTATTTATGCAATTGACAAAAAGTCTGACTCCTCTATTGTGAGCTCCAGAAGGCCTCAGACCATGTCTTATATTTTCTCTTTCATTGTAATATCAACAGGGCTTAGCATAGTTCCTTTCATGTGATAGGAACTTATTAAGTTCTTATATGCAAGCATTATTTTAGGACTTCACATGTTCTCATTTAATAGTTATGACAGACACAAAGAAGAGGTGCTATATTGCCCACATATTAGTGATATAGAAACTGGAGCACAGAGAGCCTAAGTGGCATGTTCACTGTCACATAGCTAGTTAATACCAGAGCCAGAATTCACACCCAGATGGTCTGGCTCCACACCCTTTGCTCTCAGGTGTTAACGTATGTTCCTCAAAGGTAGGAACTCAACAAATATTTACTGGATGAAATAAGTGAAAAAAATCCACAATTTTAGCACAGTTCTCTCAGAAAGACCATTTAAAAAAAAGAAAACTGGTATGTTTGAATAAGAAACTACAAGCTGTATAAGTTATTTTTAACAGAATTACATATATTCCTTCAAATACTCATGGAGCAGTAACAAAAATGTACTATCTACTATGATTCAAAGGAAATCTCAATAAATATTAAGTAGCTGAAAGTATTTAAATACATTTACTAGCCAACTGCTAATTGGCTAATAATACTGTAATATTAGCTACATTTAATACTGTAAATTAGCTACAGAAAGTGGGCAGAAAACCTCTTTTTTATGGTGTTGTTCTTCTTATTTATATAGTTAAATGCACAGGTATTCAGTGTGCAGCTCATAGAATTTCAATGTACACACCTATATAATCATTCAGTGGCAGATCTAGAACACTTCCATCATTCAAAAATTATTCCTCCTGCCCCTTCCAGTCATCCTGCCATCCAGAGATGATCACTATCTGTTCTTGAACTTTATGTAAATAGTGTCATGCAGAAGATATTCTTTTGTATCTGGCTTCTTCAACTTGGCATATTTTGAGATACATTCCTGTTTATTGTGTGTAGCAACAGTTCATTTATTTATTATTCATTTCTTTAAAAAAAGATTTTATTTATTTATTTATTTATTTAAAGGGAGACAGAGATCATGAGTTGGGGAAGGGGCAGAAAGAGAGAATTTCAAGCAGACTCTGAGCTGAATATGGAGCCTGATTCAGGGCTCAATCCCATGACCCCGAAATCATGACCTGAGCTGAAATCAAGTCAGATGCTTAACCAAGTGAGTCATGCAGGTGCCCCTATTTATTCATTTATTAAGTATCTCTCTGTGCAGATATATTACTCACTTGGTAATAACAGAGTTCAGTTTGGGGTTATTGTATATAAAGCTAATAGTAACATTTTTGAACAAGGGTTTTTCTGAACATATGCATTCATTTCTTTTGAGGTATATACCTAGAAACAGAGTCTCTGGTTTGTAGAGTAGGGATATCTTTAATTTTATTAGAAACTCTTTTTTAAAGTGGTTGTGTGATTTTATACTTTCATCAGCAACATAGAAGAGTTTTTGTTCTACTTACTCACCAACATTTGATATTTTAACATCTTTTCAATGGCAGCCCTTTGGTGGATGTCAAGTGGTATTTCCCTGTAGTTTTAATTTGCATTTCCCTCATGACTGCTAATGTTGACTACCTTTTCACATGGTTTTTGGCCTCTTATGTGTCTTCTTGATGAGTTGACTGTTCAAATTTTTATTCATTTTGTAATGAGCTGTCTTTTCAGTATTGATTTGTAGGAGTTCTTATGTCTCCTAGATATAATTACCAGGACATTTTAGCACAGACTTTTAAATAAGTCCTAAGTTAACGAGAAAATCTTACCAAAATGACAAATAACTCAGGAATAAATGAAAAGGTAAGCACAGTATTAGGCATAAAGTTTGTGGGATGCATGCAAAATGATACTCAGAGGACATTTTATAGCTTGAAATATCCTAATTAGATAATGAGATGGAGTTTTTTTAAGGATTTTATTTTGGGGGCAACTGGGTGGCTCACTTGATTAGGTATCTGACTCTTAATTTCTGCTCAGGCCATGATGTCAGGGTCATGAGATTGAGCCCTGTGTTGGGGTCTGTGCTGCACATGGAGCCTGCTTAAGATTCTCTCGCTCCCTCCCTTTCTGCCCCCACCTCATGCTTGTGCTTTCTCTCTAAAAAGAAAAAGAAAAAAAGAAAAAAAAGTTATTTTTAAGTAATCCCTATACCAACATGGGGCTCAAATTCACAACCGTGACATCAAGAGTTGCATGCTCCACTACCTGAGCCAGCCAAGCACCCCATGACAGATTTTTTGAAAATAAATGGAACATCTGAATCAAGAAGCTAGGTTACAAATTAAAGTGATCCTCCAAAAAGCAGAAGGAAAGAATTAATAAGCATGAGAAAATGCAGGGGTTAATAGAATAAATGCAAAAAAGAAAAATGATCAAAGCTTTGATCAAAGCCAATTATGAACAAGAAAGAAATTAATGAAACATTATAAATAAGAAAGGACATATATTCTATTAAGAAAATTAAAACATAAAACACACCATGCTCAACTTTATAAAATAAATTTGCTAATGTGGATTTTAAAATGGGTGATTTCTTGGTAAATATAAATTCTAAAATGGACTAAAGAGATAAATAATTACAGAAACATGTAAAAATTAGGCAGTTAGCCATAAAGCTCAGATAATTTGGGGGTTATATCACTTCTTTCAGAGCACAGAATAAACTTGGAAGCTTCTCAGCTCCTCTATGAGACTTGCGTAACCATATTATAAGACTAAACAAAGATATTGGGAGGGAAGAAATTACAGATTAATCACATTTATGAACAAGGACAGCAAAATCCTAAATAAAGCATTAGTAAATTAAATCCATTTGTGCACTAAAAGAATAATACATCTTAACTAAGTAGGGCTTATCCTTGGAATGCCAGGATATTTCAACATGAGGAAACATTAATGTCATTCATTTGATCAGGAATTAGGAGAGAAAAACCATAATGTCTTCTTGATAGATTCAGAAAAAAATATTTTAGTGAGTTCAACAAAGTCCCATCTGTGATGTAATAAACCACTTCACAAAATAGAATTAAAATAAAACAGCCACATTTTAACAAAGGAAAGAAACCCCTCTACAAACTTCATATTCAATGGTGAATCTCTAGTTTGAAATCAGAAACAAAGACAAACACCATTATGATTCAACATCCTAGCTAATGGGATACAATAGTATAAAATAACAAAACGTATAAATACTGAAAAAGGAGAGACAAAGCTGTTTTTTACTTGCAGACCATATAATTGTCTCTTTGAAAAATCCTTGCAAATCAACTGAAATATAATCTCAACTAATAAGAGAATCTCAGTAAGTTGGCCAGATATTACATCTCATTAAGAAGCAATTGCAAAATGTCATGAGAAAAAAAAAAAAAAGACATTTTTGGAACTCTAAGCTACCCAGAGTAAACTAGAAGATGTGTAAGAACTACACAAGGGGAAAAAAAAACCCAAACAGAAACAGTTTCCCACAGATTGAAGGAAACGTTATGAAGCGTAGGAATTATGAAGGGGCCCGTCTGGGTGAGACAGGACCACACTATAACATTTGACCAATGACTTCCCATTAAGACCATGAGTTTTGGGACACCTGGGTGGCTCAAGGGTTGAGCGTCTGCCTTTGGCTCAAGTCACAATCCGAGGGTCCAGGGATCGGCTCCCACATTGGGCTCCCTGGGTGGGCCTGCTTCTCCCTCTGCCAATGTCTCTGCCTCTCTCTGTGTGTCTCTCATGAATAAATAAATAAAATCTTAAAAAAAAAAAAAAGAGCATGGATTTACTTTCTTTCCTACAGGGTGTCCCAAATTTTAATTCACAAGTCCATGCACCTGTCAGAATCAGAATTAGATGTTATTTGAGCCCTTGGCCCTGATTGACCCCAAGCCATTTGTCTACTTGTCTCTTTCTCAGTTTGATGTGTAAGTTTTGCAGAACTGAAAGCTCTTCCTTGAAATGACCACAGGCCATGTATTCACTGCTCGGCTCAAGCAAATCATACAGTCCTTGTAGTTTCTAGAAAGAAAGAAAGTGGGGTGGAGGGATCAAGGCAGTTTTTGGCTGGATTTGGGCAGCAGGGAAGAGTGGGATCTGGTAACAGCAGCAATCATGCAGCCATGGAGTTAATATTATCAAAGAATATGGGAGGTGGGGATTGGAGGAATATCTGTTTTCTGCTTATGCTGAGATATTTTCTCAGCATCTTTTGAGGACTGGGTTCATGGGCCATTTTCTTGGTCACAGAGGCAGGCTGGCATCAACAGTGGTGGCTTTCAAGCTCTCACGGGTGTATATGTGTGTTCCATATATTTGAAACCGGTTTGCAGCCCCATCGAGGCATAACTGGCGTCCTGGCTGGGATCTACAAGACATCGGGACATACCCGGTTTTCACAAGCAATTTGAAACTTGAGGGAGACACAGTGAAAAAGCCTAAGGTGTTCAAGGTTCTTGGAACACTGATAACCTAGTAGCCTAAGTAAAGAGTGGAGACAAATGCCAGCCCCAAACTTTGGGAAATAACTCTGGGTGTCAGGATAGAAAAGTTTCCCAAGAATTTGGCAGCTTGTCTTGAGGCAAGGGGTACTCATATAAACAGAAGTCTTTCCAGGGCAAGGGTGACCTGAAAAAAAAAATCAGGGTGAAATAAAACATCTTAACAACTTAATTCCTGATTCCAATGGGAAACTACCAAATATGTGGCCACAGGATCGCTCCTTTACATTTGTTTCTTCATTTTGTGGTTTGTCCAGTGAATGTTGATGGCCAGTCTCCAGTCCCAGGAACACGATCAAGGCTGGTAAGTCTAGAAATAAGGTCCCATCAGGAACACTCTACAGCCACACTGGGGATTTGCCTCTTTCGCCAATGACCCTTGTCTACATGGACAATGGAGATTTCTAGCTGGGGACAGGAGTCTAAGATAACACTGGCTGATCACTGCCCTCCTCTGAACTCTCCTACTATCCCTGATAGAGAAGTAGGTGGCCTACTCGGGGCCCATTTTGATGTTTGGCAGATGACAGAGGTAGTAGCAGAAGCCGGGAGGTAGTTTGCTGATTTTAGGGCAGAAGCAACAGAACATCCTATTCAACTGAACCTAAAGGAAGCTGGCCAGCTCTGGAACAGGTGGGCTCTTAATTTTCCTCCTTTACAACAAGGAACTGAGATTTTGGTGTTCTCTTCTGCAAATCCCACCTCTCGCGCCTGGTCAGGTGAAGCTACCAGACCTGCCCAACACCCAGGCAAAGTTCCTCTGGGACACCAGCAAGCCAGGTATGATCTCTGCTCCACATCAGGTTTTGTGTCAGCTCTTGAGTTCATTGCTTAGGTGTGCTTTCAGTCAAGTTAGCATAGTGACACGCGTTGTCTTTGTTTGAAGGTACCTTGCACCCTGTGGGGAAGGAGGTTGAATACTTCAGTTTCAATATGATGAGGAGGAGGAGATCCATGCCACAAGAGGATGAGCCCTTTAGTCAGCTGTCCAGATTCCTTTTAGGTGAATGGGAAACCCCACAGCCACAGCCCCTCAAGTGGAGATTTTAAAGCAATAACATCTAAGCACTCAGATATTTTAAAGCCATAATTTAAAATTATAATCATATTAAAAAACCAACAGGTTTGGCAGTCATGAGATTTTTTTTTTCAGAATTCTTATTTTGCATTCAGTTCTTAATGTGCCGGTTTCATCTTCTCCTTGGAGTATAAACTGTCAGGCTGTTGGTGGGTTTTGACATAAAGTTCATTTGGCTCCAGCCACTCTGAAAAAGGGAGATATTTTGTGTTTGGTTGGGTTTTTTATTTGTTGGTCTGTTTGTTTTGTTTTTAAATTCTACATCCTCTAGGACAAAATGGAAAGGGTACTTGAGTGAAATTCAGTATATTTACCAGGCTTAAAAATCAAATAATCACATGATGAAAAAGAAGGCCACAAACTGACATTCCCTGAGTTTGCCAAATTTTGTTCCAGAGGTTAGTAACCTTCTGTTTCAAAACAGGAAAGAGGCTAAATCATGGGGAGTCACCTACACACAGACTTTGCTAGGTAATTATTCAGCTGACAGTTTAGGGAGCTTAACAAACCCTGCTCCCTGGTCTCTGAAGACTGCACTCATTACGTCTTAAACAAGGGGAAAAAAATCCCCATTGGGATTTTCAGATCTTAGCACTTTCTTTAAATATGTGGTTTACCTGTTTAAGAACTTGGCAAAGAAAATAAAAATGCCTATCTTAACAGTTACATCTCAGGCTTTAATTATTCCTATTTTTGATCTTGTAGCTCTAGCTCTAAATTAAACAGTCTTCCCTTCATGTGGGTAGGTGCTTAAAAAAAGCCTTTCAACTCGTAGGCTTAAAAAAAAATTTTTTTTTCCTCTTGCGTGAACAGCTTGGGTGGGGAGCGAAAAGAAAGTGCCAACTACGGCCTTTTCGTTTTACTGGGAAGCTGATGGGCAATTATTTGGAAATGTCTGGAGTCTGTTGTGCCACACAGATGGGAGAGGTGTGAGGAGTGCTCAGAGTCGCCCTCGCAAGCCCCTGCATGCAGCAAAGGTAGCTTCCTTCCCACTGGGTCTTTTGCCAGCACTTTCTGTGAAGATGACTTTTGTCCTGAGCCATTTTTAGGACTGTGAGGATTGGGGTCTGGGTAGGGAGAGGATGGAGGGTGGGGTTTGGGAACATTACTTCCATGAGTTTTACCCAACTGGCCAAAAAGACAGGATGCTCCCCAGAATCTTCCTTTAATTCTACTCCTCTGCTGTTGAAGATTGTTAAAAGAGGCTCTTGAGGAGAAATATTAAGAACCACAGCAGCCCATCTTTAGGGAGAGTGAGGGACACAGCATAACTGCCCCTTTCTCGCCTATCTCCTGCGAAGATATGGGGTTGAGCATGGGAGTGGTGGCAAGATGGACATGTTTGGGGTATACTGAGTTTTTAAAAATTAAATCTACATCTGTTTGTAAAATGTGGATACATATTTCCCTGTGTGTAATTGGGGAAGGGTGGATCTACAGAAATGTGAGTAAACAGAGAGTTCCAGAAGAGGAACTGTCCCCAGCGCAGGAAGCTCTGAGCTGCCCTAGGATCGTGATAAACAGGCAGAGGGAGAGTCCAACTGTGTGTTACAACACAGTGGATTAACTCTGCATCCTGGTGGAGAGCTGACTGGACAGTCTCTACTCCCTTTCTCCTGCAAGGTGAAACCTCTGAAGAACACCACAGGTTATGAGATGTCCCTCAGGCATAAGAACACAATAGCACCGCAGTCAGCTGTTTACTGTGCTCCAGATGCCTCACCGGAGCTTTACCTGCATCCACTTGTTCAGTCCTCAGGACAACTCTGTAAAGGAGGAGCTATTATTATCCTAGTGTTACAGCTGCAGAGAGTTTAAGTAACTTGGCTAAAGCCACATCCATAGGAAGCAGCATTGCAATGCAGGTAGTCTGAGACCAGAGTCCATGCTAAGAATGGCTGAACATTTGATAGAAAAAAAAAAAGGTTGAAATAAACACTAAGTCCAAGTAGGAAATGCTATGACCAAGACTTGAAGGATATCAGGTGGGTGGTGGGAAGTTCCACTGGAAGACTAAGAGGTAGTCAAGAGAAGAAGAGGAGGAGGAAGCTTTGCCATGTATCTTACCAGAGCTACAACCCAGAGTCATGAAGTCCCTACCACCTTCCTGCTGGATATAGAGTCTCTCTAGGGGCAGGTGATCTCCAGAGGGGATCAGGTGGAAGCCTTCCCTGTTCTGTTGACCCCAGCCTGTTCCAGGGCTGATGACCTGCAGGGGATAAAGAAGTGTGCCCCTGCTGGTGGTGGATTTGCAGGCTCAGGGCTGTCCTGGGGCAGTCCAAGTTGGTAGATGTGGTGCAAGTTGGGAGACCAGTCCAGAAGGAGGATGAGCTGCTTGCTTACAGTTGCCATTGATGGAGAGATATCAGATGGTTCATGGAATTGCCTACTAGCCATCAGTGGATCTGGGAGAGAAGCTCAGTAGACTCAATATCAACAGACGCTAAGCTACAGAATGCTTGTCTCCAGCAAAACCCTAGGATAGAGCTACTACTAGAGTTTTACCTTCTCCTCACAATGAAGGCAGTGTGGGCTTGGAGAGGGCCAACTTGCCCACAGCTATGCAGCTGGCAAATGGCAGAGGCAGAATGAGTGAACCAATGTGCTCAAGCCCATTGGTTTAGCCCAAGTGCCACAATGAAACTCTGGCTATCCCTCCTTGTGTCAAATTATACAACCTCTTCTTTTCTAATTAAGCTTGGCTGCATCTGATTGCCCAAACCTCAACTAAAAGTTATTTTGTGATTCCTGTAGAACTCTAATGAACATAGGTGTGATCGAAACCATCAGGGCTTTGAGGGTGGCAAAAATGACTCATTTCTCACCTTTATCCACAAAGGGCAGAGGTGGTGCTTCAGGACTGAGTGAAGTCACAGGTGCAGAAATCAGAGCTGTTGACTCACAGCCAGTGAACCGATTCATGCTCACCACAAACCAGAAGGTTCTTCAGCCCCCACTCCTCCTAGATGAGACAGAGAGGTCATAGCAAACTTGGCTCTTGTGATGCCCTGTCCTCGGGAGACTGAGGGGACAGAGAAAAGTTTTGGGGTCGTTGGGATATGACAAGATAGGAGCTACATGTTACTAAAAACTTTCTATCTGCCAGGTATTTGGCATAAATTCTCACTGAATGGATACACCAAGGTTATGAAGTGAGGATTGTTTCTAAACCCATTTTGCCTATGAAATTAAAATCTTAGTAGATGAAGTCACTTGTCCAAGCTTCATCGCTCCAGAGCCCAAGCCTTAGCATTAGGAATATTGTCTCTCCCACGCTGATTACATTAGCTTACACGCAGCTGTTGCAGTGGGTTGAGTGTGTGGTCTAAAAGGAAACCTGGTTCTGCCCTATTTTTCAGCCCCCTGACCCCTTGGCCTATGAGGCCATGGGAGTCCTGAAAAGCGAGGTCACCAGCTCTAAGAGGAAGGAAGCACCTCATCATTTTCCCATGTGAAGCCTGCCACTTCTTCATCTCCAAATGGATTTGGAAGAACTTCTAGTTTCCGCCTGGAATGAGAGGTCTGAGGGATACAAAGGTGTCCTCCAGGCTACGTAATCTCAGGTCTGGTCAGGGGGTCTCCAGTATGGGAGGCATATATCTTTAAATGCCAAACCGTGGTGATGGACTGGAACCTTCAAAGTGTTTCTATATCAAGAAGTTTGTAAACTACAATCAGGACTAAATATGCAGGATGATCGTCCCGGGTGGAATTTCCCTCAGAGGGCAAAGTTGTAATACTTTGAGCAGGAGATTCGCTCAAAGGTACCACCCTCCACAACTTGCCTTGAATTTAGGGCTCAAATTAAGACAAGTAGCCTTGAAATTTCCTCTCCAAATGGTGGTGGCAGGTTTTGGAAGTGAAAATATCTTTGGAGATAGATGATTGCTTTTTTTTGTTTTGTTTTGTGTTTTCCAAAACACTTTCCTGTTGTTATTTTTTTTTAAGGTTGGTTATTTATTTATTTATTTATTTATTTATTTATTTATTCTATTACACAGAGAGGAGAAGCAGAGACATAGGCAGAGGGAGAAACAGGCTCCCTGTGAGGAGCCCAATGCAGGACTCGATTCCAGCACCCCAGGATTATGACCTGAGCCAAAGGCAGACGCTCAACCACTGAGCCATCCAGGTGCCTTTAAGATTTTATTTATTTATTCATGAGAGACACAGACAGAGAGAGGCAGAGACATAGGGAGAAGCAGGCTCCATGCAGGGAGCCCGACATGGGACTTGATCCCAGGTCTCCAGGATCCCACCCTGGGCTGAAGGCAGCGCTAAACCGCTGAGCCACCCAGGCTGCCCAAGATAGATCATTTTTGACACTGATACAATCTCTCCATTTTATAGCTGAGGAAAATGAGACTAGGCTTTCTCAAGGTCATTCCTCGACTGGCAAGGCTGAGACTTAAACCCATGTCTCTTAACCAAAGAAGTCCAAATTCCAAGACTTGTTTATGGGCAATGGCTCACTCATGTCATTGAGTGCTTGAGGCATTTGTTTAAGTTGGGAGCACCTGGAAAAATCCATCCTCATGATCCCTCTTCTCAGAAGAAAATATGATATTCAGGCTGTTATAATATAGTCTTAAAGAATAATGTATAGGATCTCATGGGTGAGCATTTAAGCATCCAATTCCCTGCTTCTATGAGAACAAAACAGAAACCTATTGCAAACCTATCCAAAGTATTTGTAATCATACACATGCCTTTGTCACTAGAACTTACTGAACGAAACAAACATTCTCATGTGAGTCAAGATCCTGCAGTATGGCAAGGTCATAATCCTAGAGATCTCAATGTGTAGCTGCTAAGAAATAACCTAGTCTGACATTTTTTAATTGAATTTTTTGGCCGTTTGACCTTTCATGTTTATAAAAGTAGAAAGTTAAGTGTCTAATTAATTGAGAAGTTATGGTTAGTTGAATTCTGGTTAGTTGAGGTCTTTTTATACTACATAATCTGCTCTACCTTTGTCCTCCCAGCCTCCTCAAACAGGCTGCAAAGAACATTTAATGGCGTAGAAACTTCTTGATATTTGTAATACTGCTGTGCATTCTTCCTCACCTAGAGCATGTTCACTGTAAACCCAATAGGAAAAAGATAAAACACCTGAGTGATTGACAATTTAGCATCCTCCTAGCCTTCTTGTAGCCTCTCATCTTGTGTCAGAGTCCACAAGGCTCAAGGAATCAGGTGGAACAGGGTTTTGACTTCTTCTCCAGCCGTATTTGCTATGGTGCCCATGCTGCTGGCCCTGCCCAGAGGGAGACAGGAGAGCTGCTGTGACTTCAGTTTTTCCAGTCTCCAATGGGCAGCCTTCCTGCTGGGAGAGATCAGACACCCATCACTCTCCCTCTGAGGCAATCAGGTTACTCAATAATCTGTATAAATGGCAGCGCCTTTGACTGCCTCGGATCATCCTCTCTGTGTCCAGTGATTGCAGAGCTTTGGGTCCTCCTTCCTTTAATCAAATAGATTAGGAACAATTAAATGTGTTCTCAATATAATCACCCTTTCCTTTCTGGGCCCGGGCAAAGCAAGTCTCCCCAAGATGTCTGTTGTGTGGGGGTTTTTTCCCTCTCCCAGGCTTATTTTCAAAGAAGGGATAGAGACTTCTTGAAGCTTGCCAAAGTAAAGGGAATTAATGTTAAGGTGCGTGTGCAAGTGAGGAAGTCCAGAAACAAGGGGATCGGTAGCTGGGTCATCTGGAAATGGAGCAGGATTCAAGGGGGCTCCAGCAGGGTCATTATTCCAGCACTGCACCATCGAGACAAAATACCTACATTCTATGTCTCTTTCTTGCTCACTCCCAGCCAACAAGAGCTTCCTCTGCCTGTCTCCTGCCCCAGCTCGCCCCTAATTTTGGTTGCTTTTGTTCTAAATTTACCTCATGACTCTTCAGGAGTAATTTCTCCTGCCAGTGGGAAATTCTTCTCTTATTCATGGCTCATGTCCAAGAGAGAGAGAAAAAGAAAGAGACACAGAAAGGCAGAGGGAATGTAATAGGTTCAGTTATTTCTCTTCCTTTTATTATTTTCTTGGAAACCATATGGCTCATAGGTCATTGGAAAGGTATTGAAGGGTCCTTTTTGTGGGTTAGGCCTCCAACCCCTGACCCAGTGAGCTGTGTAGGAGGCGTATGGATGGGGAAGAAGGTTCAAAAGTAAGCCATCTAAGCTGTAAGGGCTTTACATGGGTTAATTTCCCTTTAGGTAGAGTACCCAGCAAGATAACCAGCAGTTGAGTATCTTTTTAGAGGAGCCATAATCTATCCATAAACACTCGTTTCTATGGAAGAGCTGGTTCCACAGGAGAAAGTGAGAAATGTGTCTTTGGCTCTAACAGTCTAATATACATTTTTCAATTTCAGACAAAGCCGTGGGCGATCTGGCTTTTTCAGAGTAGAATGGAAGAGACACACCCACAGCCTCTTTGCCTGTGCCCTTCCCCAAGCTTCAAGTCCTGCTCTGGAATCAAAACCAAGTCTTCTTCACCAGCACATGCACGCACACACTGGGAGGCAGGGGTAGGTAGGGGCTTGGGGAAGGTGTGAAACCACCCTGTAGTCCTGATGGGAAGTCTCTTGTTGCCCTGTCTCATTGTCCTGAACTGAGCAGCCAGCAATAGCTCCTGCCCTTTCAGACAGAAATGCCTACAGAGCTGCTATTGTTTCCTTTAGGTGACAAATGCCATGAGCCTGGGCCAGCCAAGCCATCCTGGAGCCCAGCTGCTTCCGCGCCACCACATGAGAAGGGTGCTTTGTTTTAATTGTCACATTTGTTGTTTGGAAGGATGCTCTTCAACCATGGAATTTTCTGGGTGACCTTTCTGTAAGAATTGCATGCAAATGTCCCAGTGGAAGGTCATGATTGGTCTGGAAAGGTTATCTTCATTCGTCTAGACGGTTGTCTTCACAAAAGAAAAAAGTTCAGGTACAGAACTCAGGGCTGGGGCAGCTGAGGAGAAAAGTCATCTGGTCTACCCTGCTCTGTCCGCTCGGCCCCACCTGCTGGTGGCTGTGTCCCTTTGCTTCTGGCCTCCCACGGTCTGCCTCGACCTAGAATAACCCCACTGGCTGAGGTGCCATCCGAAGCTTTCCCCAGATCACCGGTTTCCTCCTTCCTCCAGACAGGCTCCCTTTGACCAGATGTAACGAATCCTCCAGTTGCTCTCAGATTGGCTCTGGCAGAGGTCTCTCCCCTCTGAACAACTGAAGCTCCCTTGATAGATTCTTGAAGGATCTGTTAAAGGAACAACTGATTAATGGTTCACTCTCAAACAACAACACTATTTGAACAACTGCCCTTTCTGAGCCAGAACCCAATCAAACCAAACCAAACCAAAACCCAGCATCTCTGGAAACTCGGCTGAGATTAATATGTTCCTTCTTACCACAGAGCAATCTGATAACCCCGTATCCCTCGTCTCAGGCTGGCAATGGGAGAGGGTGGATTTTAAGTGAGACACTCTCAGGTTGAAGCTGTCAATGGACAAGGCCTCTGTCATGATTGATGCGTGAGTGAGTGTTGCGGGGGGGGGGGGGGGGGGGAGCTGGATTTCTTGCCCCTCTGCCCAGTCACTCTTGCTCAGGTCAGACTGTTTCTTTTCCTTTGGGGGAGCGGGGGGGGGGGGGGGGCTGGAGGCAGCATCATTAACCCAGGCGGTCTCGCAGGGCAGGGGTGGGGGCGCGGGAAGGCAGGGAGCACCAAGCCACGGAGCGCGCCCTGCGCCCGGAGACCACAGAAGGTCGGAAAGGGGAGAGGGGACTGCGTGGAGGGGTGCGAGGTTCTCCGGAGTCCCGTCCGCTGTCGACCGGCCTCACGACAGCTGCTGCGCCGTCGGGCGCCGTCCCGGGGAGCAGGAGGCGGGGATGCGGGGCCAGCGCCCCCGCCGCCTGCATTAGCTGTGACTGCGCCGGTGGCCGCGGCCGCTCCCAGGAGCCCGCCCTCCCAGCCCGTGGCCCGTCAGCTGTAACAATGGGCCGCAGTTGGCCACGCAGGAGTCTGAGGCCTGAAGCAATTTTTCTTTGAAATCAGCTTCTAAATTGCAGGGAGTCCAAGTAAATTGACACATTTACTAGCTTGAGCTCCTTTCGCGCTCCCGCTTCGTTGCGTCGGCCTCTCTTCGCTTGGAGTGGTTCTGTGCGGGGAGCCGGGGGGCCGGGGGGCGGGGTGCGGGGGTGCGGCGTGGGGGGCTCTGCTCTCTTTTGGAGAGGGGTCTCTCTGTGCACGGGTGCTCATTACTGACACCAATGCATTTCGACTTCCCAACTGAAGACACCCCCCCCCCCCCCCCAGCACAAGAGAATCTGTCATCTCTTTGGGGGGGGGGGGTCATGCAAGAAAAAGCAAAGACGTAGCAAGGGCACGCTGCACGAGCTCCCGTGCTGCACCGCCGCGTGGGCCCTGTCGCCGCCGTCCTGTCCCCCGGGAGGGCAGAGAAAGCCCCTCTCTCCGGTGGCGGAATGCTCTTAGGAGCCAGACTGAATCCTCAAGTGCCTCCCGCCCTAATGGGAACTGGCATCAGGGGACCGAAGCAGGCCCTGGGGACGACACCACCGGCCGGGTCGCTCAGCATCCGCGGCAATGTCTCGGTCCCTCTGCGTGGAACCGCCGCGGGCCGCCGCTGGGCAGCCTGGAAGCCGGTGCACAGGAAGGTGGCATTGGCCCTGGGTGGTGTCCATGAGGCTGAGGGCGGGAGCCGCGGGCGGAGCCAGGAATGCGGGTGCCAGGTCGGCCGCTTACTGGGGGGGGGGGGGGGGGGGGCAAGGGACCTCATCTCCTAAGACTCGGGCTCCTGGTGCGTCGGTGGGGAATCCCAGTAACTAGGTGAGGGGTAGTCTGGGATGAAGTGACAGGGAACCAGCACCCGCTCCTATAACCTGCGTGAGTGTCCACTATTTGTCATCCTCCCTGAAGATCATCAGGCTCGTGTTTTCCATTCACAAGGCTGGGCGAGCTCAGGCAGTTGGGGGGATCACATGCCAGGCTCCTCCTGGATGTGTGCCCCGACTTTCTGCCTCCCATCCTCTACACCCCGCCCTTGAGCTAGGGGGGCTGGGGCCTTCCCTGCCCCCAGTGGACCTTTCCATCTCCGACTTCTGCTCCTTTGCTGTTGTCTTCCCCCTGCCTCCCCTCTCCATCTGTTTTAACACACTGCTGGAAGTCCCACTCCTCTGGGAAGCCTCCCCAAAGTCCTCCGCAAGGACACTCCTAGAGCACTCATTAGCACTGCCTGCCTCTTACCCAGTGTAACACTGGGATATTAATTAGCTTCCAATGAATCCATGTCGCCTCTTAACCCAGAGGGTACGAGTGGCTTTTTCTGTTTCTTTGTTTTTTCCTCGATTCCAGCCCAGGGTCTAGCTCCAAAAGGGTGCTCAGCAAACGCCTCCTCATTCGAGGACTGCCATAAAAATGCAGAGTGGCCTGAAAACTGGCCAGAAGATCAGAGTTTGTGGAGATTGCCTCTGGAATTGACCAGAGATGTGGCAGTGAACGAAACACACAGGCACGAGAACGAATGTACCGCACTGGGATTGGCATTTCTTCCACAGGTGGGATTGAGGGACGCGGAGGTAGAAGGTCACCACTCTCTGGACAGGCATCAGAGCAGTTTTGTACTACCGCAGCACAGACAACCGGAGCTGTAGTCCCCGGATTTCCCTGTCCCATATGGTCCCAGGTGAGCAGTGGCCACATGAGACCAAAATTGGGAAGCTGGAGGTGAAATAAGAACCAGAGTTCTCAAGCTCTGAAATGTAGGGCAGGGCTACAGGTGCTCTAGGGGTTTGTAGACACCACCGCTAGCCCCGCCAGCTCCCCGGGGTGGTGAGGGACAGGCCAGGCTCTGGAGATCTTGTAGCGCCCACCAGACCTCCTTCACCCTCTCCAAGTCCTGCGCCATGTGTACGTTCAGCTCTGCAGCAGAGGGGGCCAGCTTCCCCCGCACGTCACCCGAGGCATCAAGGTGACAGGAGACACAAGCAGGTTCCCCTTCCTCTCCACGTTTCAGTTGTCACGGGAATTTCAGCTCACCTTTGCAAGTTCCAGTTTGTTCTTGCTGTCACCTACATCCTGCTTTCTTTTCAACTGATGGCCTGGCGGACCTGCAGTGGCCGCACGCTCAAGACTGGATGCCAAAGTAGCAGCCGCATGGTTGGCATGGGTAGCCTGGTCTAGCACAGCCTTAGCCTCTGCGAACTCCACAGATCCTTCCCTGGTCACCACCCCCTGCCCTTCGGCTTCTCCCATTCAGTGCCGCCTGATCCAGGGGATATCGCAGACCCCATGTATGGACCCTGGTGCCTACAGGTATGGTGGTGGTCACGCCTCATCGTCCAAGTTCACGTGCAGTGAGTCGGCCTAGACCCTGAAAATGCCATCGCAGAGGTGCAGGACTGTGGCGCCCACCACTCCCTGTCTCTCCTGGGCTGTTCGGGTTGGGACTGGGGTTGACGCAGGAGTGGTAGGACTTCCTTGTGGAAAGTGGAAGCCCCAGGAACAGCCTGATCATCAAGGAATGGGCACGAGCAAGATGCAAAAGCTGCTTCAGGCTGCCGTGACTTTCCTTGCGGCCCAACAGATGGTTGCCTGGCTTCGCGTGAACTGGTGTGTGTGGGGGTATCCCAGGAATCCCATTTCCTCAGATTCGGGGGATGCCTCTGCCTTCAAAGCAGCAGCAGCTGGGCCTGGTCCTTGAATGATGATGCTCGGGGGCCAGCTGGGGCCACAGGCATTTTCACACGAGGCAGCCCTTGAGACGCGGCGCTGGAGGGCACTTTGCCATGGGGCCAATCACATCCCTCCCGAGCAGCAAGGCTGCAGGGATCCAAGGTAGGTTGAAATGAGGAAAAACATCCAAAATGGAAGGAAAATATGCAACAACATATATATTCACATGAGGAAAACATAGGAACATGGAGAAAGGAAAGAATGGAAACAGTAAACCTCCCAAGACACTCGGTTATAGAGCAATAAAGTGAAACCTCCACGTCTGTCACCAGAGTGCTGTAAGTTTATCATCCTTCCCACGCAATGCTGTGCTATTTTGGGTTCTGTTTTGTTGTCGTTTTCTTTCTCCCCCCGCCTCACCTCTGTGTGCCCAAGATGTCTCATAAAAAACCGTGTACGAAAGTGCTTTACTGTCCCCAGCATGCATGGAGAATTTATTATAGGAAACGCATCTCCGAGCTGCCTCCTCTGTGTCATCATGCTCTCTGCCCTGCAAAAGATTTCATCTGAAAAAAAAAAAAAAAAAAAAAAAAAAGATTTCATCTGAGAGCAGAAGCCTAATTAGTTTGCCCACGATGGTCTTATGCCCAGGAACTGAAACTCTGCTGCTCTTCACTCCAGGATTCTTTCCCTGAGCCACGGATCCAAGCAGCACGGAAAACCCTGCCAGCCTCCCTTTTGCAAAGAAAATGTGCCTCCCCGCCCCGATACACACACTGTGTCAATGGTTTCTAGGTCCTGCTTTGTCTAATTTCCTTTGTAAAAGAAAAAAAAAAAGGCAAAACAAAACAAAAGAAACTTGGAACTCCTTTGAGGACAAGGAAGGAGAAGCCAGAGGAAGTAGAAGCAGTTGATGTTATCTGATTACCATCTGTTCACCTAAGTTAGATATTGAATCAAGTGAACAATCGAGAGCCTGTAAAAACCAGGAACGCTGATGGTCGTCCTTAACCATGCCACGCCTTCCCTCCCCTGTCTTTCCAGCCAGGCCTCCTCCTCCTTTTCAGGACTGGCCGCCCTCATCACCTGGCACCTCTTCCAACTCCAGTTGATGCCAGGGCCGCAGGCTGCACCCTAAAGGCCCTGGGTGGTTTCCCCTTCACACCTGCACTGTCCGGGCAAGCGAGGTGCCAGCTCTGCTTGGTGGACCCCACCCTGCCTGGAGACCCGAGGCTGGGACATCCCTGTACAGAGCCTACCAGAGGCTATGTTGTGTTGAGAATGGTATTTTCAGCAGTGGGACCAGCCATGAAACTTAAGGAAAGAAGGGGCCATTCATCTCCCGCGGGGAGGAACAGGACAGGGCAGTAGACTGGTCACTGACCAGCCTGAAGAGCCAGCTGCTAAGATCGGATCATTTCTCCATAGAACATGGTAATACTTCACCCTAAAAATGGAACTGAACCAGTTTGGGACATTGGCTGGGGCTCATTCCAGCTCCGGTTAGAAAAAAAAGTTCCGTTTCCCTTGGGAGGGTTTTGCTGTGACAGCAAAAGGGCTACTGCCAGGCATTCCCAGACCTTCTTCTCCTCGCCCAGCTCACACATGGTCTCTAAGTAAATAAATCAAGTCTTAAAAATAAAATAAATCACTGCTAACCTAGGCCTCTCTCGAAGTGCCTGGCATCTTGCAATATGGTTTGGCCCACCATGTAGAGACTCAGTAGGGCTAGATGTGTGTTCTAGAAGTAGAAGGTAGTGCTTCAGACACACCCCAGACCCAGGAAGGGCTGTGGAGAAGCCACGGAATTTTTGTCATAGACCTGGTGTGAATTCTCAAATTTGGGAGTATTTACTACAAATTCTCCAAATACTCCATGCAAGTATGACTCCACAGCCCTGTTCTGAGGATCATTTGTAAAAGGCCCTGGTGGTTTCAGCTAAACCTGGGTTCTACTGGTTCTTATCCTACCTCTCTTTGGAATTCCGGGGCAGGTGAGAGAAAATATGGGGATGGGAAAGAGCAGGGGGAAAGGACAGAAAGAATGAGAAAGAGAGAGAGAGAGAGAGAATGAATTACCAGTTGATTCCACTGTTGTTTTTCCACTTTCCCCAGTTGTTACCATGAATGAAACAACAATCCAAACTGTCTAAAATATCGGTCACCTGAGGGAGAGTGAGCAATGCGTGCATCCAGGACAGACAAGGCAGGCAAGTGCTGGTCCGAGCAGGCCAGAGCGGGGGCCGGAGAAGGTCCACCAGCCAAGATGTGGACAACGGCAGGATCGTGGCAGCCAAGTGACATGGAGGCAACCCTAGTTCTTCTTGTCTTTCTTGATGAAAAATTTGCCATTTTCACACTGTGGCGGAGCAAATGGAACTGTGACTTATGATTCACAATTCATGTCATTTGACACTTCTATCGCGTCTCGTGCTGGCTTGGAGCTTTATCGCGCTCAGCGTCACGGAGAGAAGCTGCAGAGGCAAGGGGAGGCCCTGCGCCCACTGCTTCCTTGAAGTCAGGTTTACGGCAGATGTTTATTTATTTAAATTCATTCACTAGACTAAAAAGTCTTCTCTGAGCAGAGCGGGAATCCCGAGTTCCTTGCAGAACTAGGCAGGAAAGACCAGGTGGGCTCCGGGATCTGACTGGAACAGGAAGGAGACGATGTCTTGAATGAATTATCAGAGTCACAATCCTGCCCGGCGATCGCTCAGACACGATTGTAATGCAGTGTAAATTGCTGTATGCTGTGATGTATTCAACCTTGGTTAACAAGCACCAGAAAACACGCCTCGAACCCCATGCGGGGATGACTATCTCCAGGAGGGGGATCCAAATAGAGCCCAGAGCAGCGGCCAGCCACCCCAGGAGCTTCATTTGATTCCTTCAAGCTGGTAAATACAGCAGATTTCTGTGGAAAGCAAATATGATTACAATGGTTTAAATAATTTAAAGGCCAAATAAAATCTTTGCAGAGTCAGTTGAGGTGTTAAGCACAAATGTCTCACGAGCAATTAATTTCAGTCCAGATCAAAGTGATAACGGGGCTGCAGGGAGGGCTCCGCACCTCCCGTGTGCATGTGTGTGTGCCTGTGTGTGTGTGCACATGCAATCACCTTCCTGAGGTTTCTGGGGAAGATGAGGCCTCTGCCACGTGACATCCCTCCCTGCACAGGACTGTGGAAAGGGAATTGTGTCAGGAGCCAAGCTGTGTGAGAGCCTGAATGTTCCATGCAGAACTAACCTCCCCTGCCAGGCCCTTTGCTTCTAGGATAGAAAGTCAAGGTTGAGTTATGCTCACTTTGTACTGGGAACTGCCTTCCCATAAGCTACAGGCCCTAGATTATGAGGGAGGAGTGCCAAATCCCACACCACTGCCTGAGGTCACCCCAAATAATATTCCCTCTGAAGGCCCAAAGCTCCTCATCACACATGTACGGACCCCCTGATGACTACTATCACCAAGGGCCCTCTCTCTGCTTCGCTGAGGCACACCGCCCAGCCCAGAGGAGACCCAGGAACCCCATGACCACCTGGCCCCCAGCCCAGTTCCAACTAACATAATAATCCTCAGGGGGTGTCAGACAGCCATTTAAAGAGTAGCCAACCTGTTTCTTACATTGGATGACAGACTCAGTGCAACATGGAGAGGCATCTGGCAGTGTCTGCCAGCCTTTAAAGGAATTTACCGGGATCCCTGGGTGGCTCAGCGGTTTAGCGCCTGCCTTCAGCCCAGGGTGTGATCCTGGAGACCTGAGATCAAGTCCCACGTCGGGCTCCCCCCATGGAGCCTGCTTCTCCCTCTGCCTGTGTCTCTGCCTCTCTCTCTGTGTCTGTCATGAATGGATAAATAAAGTTTTTTAAAAAAATAAGTAAATAAAGGAATTTACCTTTGGACCCAGCAACCCCACTTCCAGGCGTCCATGATACATGGATTTACCTGTGAGTATATACAATGTAAGCAGAAGGCTGTTCGCTGCGATATTAGAACAGCCAAAGATTAGAATCAAACCAAGTACGTATTAATAGGGAACAGGTTAAAGATGTAATGGCATCTGCACAATGGAATACCATGTCACTATAAAAAAATGAAGTAAATGCATCAATTGATGTGGAAAGATCCCTAGGATATACTGTGGAGTGAAAAAAGCAAGGTGCAGACTAGTGCATATCGTCTACTGATTTCTATAGCAGTGTTTCTCAGATTTTTCTTCATTATCACCCTCCTAAGAAATTTAGAGATATTTTTTTCCTCATTGCCACCCCATGAAATTTTAATATCATGTATATTTGTTTATATGCTTTATGTCTAATGTATTTGTGATTTATCCATAAAAAGAGGAAGAATTTTTCGCTTCCCAAAATCCATTTTCACCCCCTTGGGGGTGGTATCACCCCCATTGAGAGTGCCTATTCAATAAGAAAGTGAGAAAAATAAGTATATTATGTAGCAAACTGGAAAGCTACATAAGAAACTAATGAAAAAGAGTTGCCCATGAGGAAGAGAGAGGACCCACGGAGATGTGGGCAAAGGTGTGATCAAGATTTCCCCATATAGAGGCATCCCGCCACCCCGCCAGTAGAGCACTCACTTCTTGGTCTTGTGGTCATGAGTTTGAGCCACATCTTGGGTGGAGATGACATAAAGAAAATAAAATTAACTTCAAAAAGATTTCGCTGTGTATTCATTTTTCTATATTTTTGTTTCTGGACTATGCAAATGCATTGCCTATCGAAAACAATTCAGTCCAAAAGGCACAGAAATCCATTTTTTTTTTCCTAAAGTAAAACAAACAAAAAAACCCTGAGGATGTCTGAGGAACAGCCAAACAAAACACACGAGCAAGCAAAGGCTGCGGGCTGCGGACACTGGTCCTCGACTGGAGGAGGCCCTGCCGGGGCTGGAGGCCGGCACAGCACCCGGGGTCGGGGTCGGGGTCGGGGTCGGGGTCGGGGTCGGGGCGAGTCTCCCTTTAGTTCTCAGCACCAGGGGAAACAGAGTATCCTCTGCTCCCTTTTATGGGTCTGTTTGGGCTCCGGTTAGTTTTAAAGATTGCAGCTCCTGCTCGAAAAGCATCAGGGAGGGGCGCCCGGGTGGCCCAGAGGCTGAGCGTCTGCCTTTGGCTCAGGTCATGATCCCGGGGTCCTGGGATCGAGTCCCGCATCGGGCTCCCCGCAGGGAGCCTGCTTGTCCCCCTGCCTGTGTCTCTGCCTCCCTCTGTGTGTCTCATGAATAAATAAACAAGATTTTTTTTAAAAGAAAAGAAGGAAGCATCAGGGAGGAGGGAGGAGCGCTGCAGCCCGCCGGCCTCTCTCCGTCTGACCCCCGCCCCGCCCCGCACACCGGCTCTCCCGGCCCCGGCCCGGGGCTGCTGTTTCCTACCTCCCGTGGAGTTGACCAGAGTCCACAAAACAAAACAAAGCAAAACAACGCAAAACGTGGGGCTCCCGCTTCGATGTATCAGCAGCTTTGACGTGATTGTGTAATGAGGCAAGATGATAAATAAGGCGCGCGATTGCGCCCTTGCCTTCCCTTAAATATCAAACACGGCAGTGCCTGTTTGGTGTAAACGTCTGCTTTTGAATGAGCTCTGTGTTTTATTTTATTTTATTTTAATTTTTGAATTAAAAAAATAGCTATTTATTTATTTATTTATTTATTTATTTATTTGACACCGAAAGAGAGAGCACAAGCAGGTGGAACAGGAGAGGGGAAGCAGCCCCCGCGCTGAGCAGGCAGCCAGATGCAGGGCTCCATCCCAGGCTCCAGACTGAGCCACCCACGGACCCTAGTTTTGTTTTTTAGGTGCTCCAAAAAATTACCGAGGGAGGAGGGAGTTAGTACACTGGGATCAAGTCCTGCATGTGCCCCAAAGCCTCCGCTTCCCCGGCTGTAGAATGGGTATAATGATAATGATTGGATAGAAGAAATTTTTCCTAAGAGTAGGATACTTTCATTGTTCATGTTGTTCCTTCTAGAAGAGGGAAGGAGGAAGTCTTGCTTTTCAGAACTCAGGAGAGGACACTTCACCAACTTGAACGAAATAGAAGTACCTCTGAGCCATTTGAGGGAGATTCTTAGAACACACATCCACCTTCTTTAATGTGGATTCATTTTTCAACTTCTTGAGACTGTGGAAGCCACTGGTGAGGGTGTGGTGTGCAAAACAACAGCCTCCAGGCTGGATTTTATGCACTCTTGCCACTATTTCCCTTTTGGGCCTGAGGTCTATCACTTCAGTTTTCTCTCCTCTTTCTATCTCCAGGTGTTGCTCTTTGAAATACATGCTGGCAGATGCAATTTGTGTCAGGAAGCGGAGCCACATCTCCTTCTGCTCGGCCTCACAAATGCTGGGCTCTGGGCTGTAAACATTAGGATGCTTCTTCCAGAATCTCCTGGCTCCTCAGCATCACTCACTCTCACTGTGAGTTCCTACTACTCCATCCGTCCTACTAACATGGGTTCCTGCAGAAGAATCTGAGCTTTACATTTTTAAAATTATGTTACTTAAGATCTTTATTACCATGTGCTTGCTGTGTGTTGGTCCTTTTGAAAAAGCAAATTGTAAACTTTTATTACAAATTAAGAATGAGGTCCTTAGAAATCTCAATTTGAACAGATATGAAACATTAAAAAACCTCTAAAGGTGAATTGAGAAAAACCAGGTCTCTTTAGAAAAACAAAATAGGGGCACCTGGGTAGCTCAGCTGGTTAGGCATCCGCCCTTGGCTCGGGTGGTAACCCTAGGGTCCTGTGATAGAGCCCCACATCGGGTTCCCCACTCAGCGGGGAGTCTGCTTCTCCCTCTCCCTCTCCCTCTGCCCTCCTCCTCCACTCATGTTTTCTCTCTCTCTCTCTCTCTCTCAAATAAATAAAATCTTAAAAAAAAAAACAAACTAAAAAAGCCCACATTTGTCATTCCCAATAAGAGTTGTCTTGAGGTAAAAATAATAGAAACCCCATCCTGCAGAGATAATGTAGGTAGTTCTAGTTATCTGGTCAGTGGGCAAAAAGCAAGCACTTAATGTCTTCAGCTCCAGTCTTTTGCTCATCTCTTATTGCTGGAATGTTAAATTCGTACTTGTTGGATGGCTAGACCAGGTGGTGGGAGAGAGGGTCACCTGGCATTTACTCAGCCCCGGCCTGCCCAGCCTGGGAGCAGAGCCTCAGCCCATAGATCAGCTGCTTCTGTCCCCATGCCATCTAGCGTTTCGGGGTTTCTGTGCATCTGTGTGGGTGATTGAGGTTGTGTGGGTACCAACCTTGAGCTGGCTGCTGACCTGGGATCTCTTTTCCTTGTCTTCTTCACTGCCATCCTCTCTGTCTTTGGCAAGGAGATACCCCTGCAGAATCGTGGTCTGTAAGCCCGATGCATGTCCTGCCTCATGGGCCTACCTTGCTCTCCTGCACCCTGCTTGTCAGCCCCGCCACCCTTCTCCCCACACAGGAGGGTTGGAAGGCTGGGGTCCAGCCAGCTGGGAGCCAGCAGGCGGTAGGATAGGGCTGGTGATGTTGGGACTGACCACGGGGCTTACTCCTGGTGCCACATTCTGTAACCTGCACTCTCACGGCTTTGGAGGTTCCGCTGGTGATGGCGGTGGGGGCCCTGGGGCCCTGGGCCAGTCTGCGGAGCCTAGGGTGCGCTCTGTGTTACCACCTCACCCTGGAGCTCCACAGGGGCCCCCAGGATTTGCTGTCACTGCCTCTTTTCTCCTTGAACAGGATCAAATCAAATCCCAGTCTCTCAGCCTTCTACCTTGGAGTTCTTCTTTGTGGCGGTCTGGTGTACACACACCTCCTCCTTGGTGTCCTCCTTGTTTGCTGAAACCATATTCGTTTCTTACACTGAACCATTTTACTGTTCCCCAAAACTTCACTGCAGTGACCTTGGCCCAGCAGGCAGGTGCATCAGACAAGTGAGTCCTCAGCTGTTGCTCTGGGTGCTTGGTATGGCCTTGCAGAGGGCAGGCAGGCAGCTGCTGGGTCTGGCCCGGTGGCTTGTTCTTGCAGGGACGGTGACAGGGGCCAGCGGCCACAGCTGCAGCTCCTCCTGGGTGTGATGGAAATTAGGCTAGCGGCGGCAGTGCGGCTGCACGGGGCTCTCTGAGCTTTCTTATTCTAAATTAAAGGGAAAAATATTCTTAGTGTAGAAAACAGTTATAAAATAAACATAAAATATATACAAAAGAGAATAGACATTGCTTGTAATCCCATTACTTAGAAATATGGAATGATAACGCCTAGGTGTATATATGTATTTGTATTATTTGTATATATGCATATGTGTGTACATGTACGCCTACATGTACATATAGAAAGAGAAATACATACAGATGGATGCATATGCATGTATGTATATATTTATATGTGTACGTATGTAGGTTTATATAGTTTGGTTTGTTTTTACTTTTATATACCAATAGCATATACACTGTGCGTGCGTACTGTTGTGTGATCTGCTTTATGCCTTTTAAAAAATGTGATAATATGTTGCAAACAAACCTCCAAATTAATAAACATATTTCTTTTTTTTTTTAAGATTTGTTTATTTCATTTGAGAACGAGAGAGAGAGAGAGAGAGAGAGAGCAAGCGAGTGCACACTCAAGCAGGCGGAGGGGCAGAGGAAGAAGGAGAGAGAGAATCCAAGCAGACTCTCCACTGACTGTGGAGCCGGGTGCAGGGCTTGGTCTCATGACCCTGAGATCATGACCTAAGCTGAAATCAAGAGTTGGGTACTTAACTGACTGAACCACTCAGGCACCCCCAGTAAACGTATTTCTTATACCCTGTTCTTGGCTTTCCCATTTTTTTTTTTTTTGAAGATTTTGTTTATTTGACAGAGGGTGAGTGAGAGAGAGCACAAGTAGGAGGGAGAAGCAGGCTCCCCACTAAGCAGGGAGCCCCATATGGGGCTGGATCCCAGGACCCCAAGATCATGACCTGAGCTGAAAGCAGATGCCTAACCAACTGAGCCACCCAGGTGCCCCTTGGCTCTCCCATTTAAAAAGTTATTTTAGGGGCACCTGGGTGGCTCAGTGGTTGAGCATCTGCCTTTGGTTCAGGTCATGACCCTGGGGTCCTGGAATCGAGTCCCACATGGGGCTCCCCACAGGGAACCTGCTTATCCCTCTGCCTGTGTCTCTGCCTCTCTCTGTGTGTCTCTCATAAATAAAATCCTTAAAAAAATTTTTTTAAAGTTATTATAGTTTTTGTGGTAAACTCAGGTAATGAAAATCCTTGCACAAACTCTTTATTCAAACTCTTAATTCTTTCTTCAGGATAAGTTCTAAAAGGTGGACTTATCTGCTTAGTTGAAGGCTGCACACTGGTCTGTTCTTACCAACAGTATATGATCTTATGATTGCCCATTACATTGGTTTTTATCTTTTTATTTAACCTTGCCAAATTGTAGTTTTTAACTTTCTGCTTTTCTTATGAAGTTGTACATTTTCTTATGTTTTCCTTCTTTTACATCATGCTCAATACTGTCCTTTGCCCACTTTTTCAAAGAAGATGTTTGCTATTTTCCTATTGATTTATAAGATCCATCTATTTATTTATTTATATTTATTTTTCTAAGTAGGAGTGTGGAGCCCAACATGGAGCTTGAACTCATGATCCTGAGATCAAGAGTCCAGTGCTTTACTAAGTGAGTCACCCAGGTGCCCCTAAGAGTGATAAGTAACATCACTCTTAGCAGATGTTACTTGCCCAACCTAGAATGTAGCATTTGCTGCCCTTGCTGACATCTGTGTGTCCTGCATAGTCCAACTACCACTAACAAACTGATTTTGCTCAATTCCATTTAAAAAGATGCTGAACTGAAAAGCCAGATATTTCCCCACCACATTAACCAAAGTGTTATCCGTGTTGTTTATTGAGTTATGCTCCTCCACCGCCACTCAATCAGAAATTCCATTTCTCCCAGCCAACTAAACCAGGGTCATTCCTGCCCATGAAGGTCCAGGAGAGTTGTTCCCATTTCTCAAGTTCTAGCTCAGACATCACCTCCTCCAGGGAGTTTTCCTGATTTCTCCATCTTTCACTGTGCTCCTTTTACCCTTTCTTTGAGCTCTTAGAGGATTTAATGTCTCTGTCACCCACTCAGCAGTTTAACTAGATATTCTTTTGTATCAGTATATATGCGTGTGTACACATGCATACATAGACATATTTCACTAATCAATGGAGGACCCCGTATTTCTAATAGTCGTTCTTAATGTTCTTTACAGAGCGGGGCAGAGATGGTCAGGTGTTAATGATTGGCTAATTCAGTGATTAAGAGAGACTGACCCTGAGTGAAGTTCCTGTGCTTACAAGCAATGCTGGAATACATAAGAATATTGAAGGTCACCATCGATGATGGATTTTTGCCCCCCCAGGATTTCCTGGGAACCATATATGGTGTCCTAGTAAACCACAGAACAATATACTCAACCAGGAGGTTGGGTAAGCTCTCCCCACTGCCCTGTGGTTGAGCTCCACACTGTGAGGGCAGCCCGGGCCCTGTGCCCCCCGAAACTCTGCGAGGAGCAGGGCCGCCCACAGGGGCACTTACCTGTGGGGGGTGGGGGTGCAGCGCGGGGTAGGCCTCAGGGTGCCTTTGCCCCACTAAAAACGGCTGTCTAAACATTTGAACCAAGGATTGTAAATGGGCCCTTCATATGCACATGTGGATTGCCGGAGAGTCAGCCTGTCTGGGGCAGCCCAGGACCCACATCGCGGGGCAGCCAGCTAGTGGGCAGGTGCCCGTCACCTTGCGGGCCTGATAAAAGTAGGTCCCCAAGGTCGGCGGGGGGCCTGTTCGAGACAGAGCTGGGAGCAGGGTGTGCTGTTAGATGAGGAATTGGTAGAAAAAGTGATTTCCTATGCTCCCCCCTTCCTCCAGAATAGCCGAGGAGCACTGCCCCAAGGAGGCCCTGAACTGCGAAGGAGAGAGGATGGAGAAGACTCGGGGTTTTCTCTGCCACAGGCGAGTACTGCGGGGATGGTGGGGACCTGAGGCCCCCTTACTAGCAAAGGGCTTCAGGCTTGGTTCCCCAGTGGAGGCTGGGGCTGGGGCTGGGGGTCCCTGGGCTTTCACTGGAGCACAGCATACAGCGCTCCCTGCCTCTCTGGGGAGCCCCAGTGCTTTTCTAGAACCTCAGTACTTCAGACAGGAGGGGAGGCACTCCTGGGGCACCTTTGTGCCTTCGTGGCCTGGATCTCACCCCCCTCCCCCCTTCCCTCCCCCACCTTCTGAGATTCTGAGACTGCAGTCGTCTGGTTTTGGTTTTGGTTTTGCACTGGACATATTCAGCACAGACACATCTTTATGTTGTGTCTATGTTGCCGGCCAGCCCTTGCTCCTGGACTCTGCTGTTGCCTTGATCTTCCCCCTCCGACGGCTGTTGCCGCCCTCCCGGTCGTTCTTGTTTACCTCTGGGGGTATCCGTTCTTTGAAGACAGGACTCTGTAGCCCACTGCGCCCCTACACGCTGCTACATCCCCTTCCTGGAGCTAGTGGGAGGCGGATCCTGGAGAGGCGCCCAGCCTCTCCGCACCTGTGCTCCCCCGAGAGACAGCCCTCATCGCCGTCCAGCTGGTAAATCCCGCAGGGGCGACTGCGGATCTGGTCCCACCCTTTCCGAGGCCTGTATGAGGGAGGGGGCGGGAAGGAGGAGGCTGAGGCGGGCAACCGTGTCCCTGGATCGGTCAGGGGGAAAGCGCTTCCAGTTTCTGGATACCTGAGTACCTGCTCCAGAGCCACGCCTGGGCCCTGTCCGCAGCTGATGCTCCAGCTCCTGGAAGTCTGGGAGCAGAGGGTCCCTGTTTACAGAGAGCAGGACACAGGAGCTTTCTCTTTCTGGAGCAACAGTTCTTAACTATTCTTGGATTGTGGATCTCTCGAGAAATAAGAAAGGCCCTATAGAATCCCAATAGAGACTGTTAGGGGGATCCCTGGGTAGCTCAGCGGTTTAGCGCCGCCTTCAGCCAAGGGCGCGATCCTGGAGTCCCAGGATTGAGTCCCGCATCGGGCTCCCTGCATGGAGCCTGCTTCTTCCTCTGCCTGTGTCTCTGCCTCTCTCTCTTTCTCTCATGAATAAATAAATAAAATCTTAAAAAAAAAAAAAAAGAAAGAAAGAAAGAAAAGAGAGACTGCTAGGGCACGAATAGGGATTCTTTTTTCTTTAATGATTTTTTTTTAGATTTTTAAAAATTATTATTATTATTCATGAGAGACACAGAGAGAGAAGCAAAGACAAAGGCAGAGGGAGAAGTAGGCTCCCTGCAGGGAGCCCGATGTAGGACTTGATCCCAGGAACCCGGGATCATGACCTGAGCTGGAAGGCAGACGCACAACCACTCAGCCACCCAGGTGCCCCACCAGTAGGGATTCTTAACTGCCATGTGCAATGTAGACGAGATATTCAAGAAGTATAGACAAGACACAGACGAGTCCAAGAAGTGCACAGACTCACTGACACCCACCCCAAAGCCTGCTGGGAGTCTGGAGCCCAGGAACAATTTCTGATTGGAACTTTCATCTGAAGGCAGCCCAAGATCCCGAAGAGCAACTCTCCCCCTGCAAGCCAAGCAGAAGGCAGGGGCCACTTGGGGGACAATGTGGCGAGAACCCCTCCCTTCCTTCCATCAACATTCAATATTCTGGACTATCAATATTCAAATACTGGAAATTCACATCAAAAGTTTGCCATTTGCTAGGCCCGTGGCACCATCTCTGCTGGCCCTAGACTCCGGGCCCTGGAGACAGGAGGCGAAGGCCGAACCCCGGGGCTGTGGCTTTGTTCCCAGCTCCTGCCAGAGAGGATTCAGCAAAGCTGGGAGGACATGCTCTGATCCACCAGGATTTATGAATTAGAAAGTAAATCTGGTAGCACTGACTCTGAGTTTGGCAGGTGGTAACAGGGGCCCCTTATGCCCTCGAGGCTGGCGTCTTTGAACCGATTAG